>NC_035436.2:144654711-144966629 GCF_002127325.2 Helianthus annuus
CCCCAAGCCCGTATAGGGAAAATAAGTCAAAATGTATTTACCTGAGCAAGTATAAGTCACAAATGATAAGTGTTGGTAGCTTTTACTGGGCCTCCTAATCTGGAACAAAGGTTTATAATAACCTATTAGATTTCCTAACGGGTCTTTTATTTAAGCCTTAGCTTTGACCGGTTAGTTTTAAGGACGATACGGTACAAGCGCACGATTAAGCGAAAGACCGGATAGACTGTGATTTAGACCCGACAAGTTTGAATACTTGTATAATATGGGTATACCAAATACATTCTGGATTTTGAGACAAAAACGATAACGTTTGACCCGTTTCGGTCAATTTACGCAAACTAGTTACGTAAACCGAACCGAACGCTAAAAGGGCGTTACGGGTAGCCAAAAGAGTCAAATGCAAGTTCCCTGAGATAATATGCTTTAAATATGATATAACATCAGTAAGTTATGTTCTATATTGCCTGGAAAAATTTTAAACTCAATTTATGCCTTAGAAGGGCATTTTGGTCATTTAAAAGATTATAAAAGAGTCAAATTAGAAATCTGAGTTTCGGGTCTGGTTCATACAGAAAATATACTCCATTTAACATATTATAACAGTAGGGTATGACCCATATACCAAACTTAACATTTAAAATCAAACTATGCACCGTAGGGGTATTTTAGTAATTTCACAAGGGCTAAAAACGCCAAAACTGGAAATCTGAGTTCATATACTTATACTTACTGTTATTATATGAAAATATGCTAATTACATCAGTAGGTATAAGTCTTTTATGTTTACAATGAGTATAACGCTTACTATGCGCTAAAAACGCTTAACATGCGATTTAACGCCGTTTCCGGGTTTTCAAAATAAATCTGGGATTTTTATATTTCCAGAATACTTAAAATAATTTATTTAACATATAAAATCAGTAGGAAAAGGTTTCGGGTCAAAAGAATGCATAAAACTCATTTTATGGCTTAAACGGTCAAAACCTACATAAACCGAAATAACTAAGCGATCTAAGATACGACCAGCCAAAAATTAAATAAAAATCATCTTAAATCCCAAAATATTATATAACATCAGTGGGTAAAAAGTTTTGTATCAAAACGTGGCCTGAAATGGGTTATATGCGAAAAGGGCCGTTTATGTAACTTAAGAACATAGTTTTACGCTAATGGCCATAACTCAAAATCTGGGCCACCAACTGATCCGAAATTTTCGGTGCAAGTTTATATATTAGAAATAAAGATTTCTACTCTTTCACTTTTCCAAAAATCACGTTTTATATCAAAAAGGGAAAAATAGTCAACTTTTAAGCATAATCGGAAACATGCAAATGAATCGGCTAAGTATAGACTCAAGCAACAAAATTCCAGAGAGTTTTACCAAAATAAAAATGGTCAAAAATACTCTCCAATACAGATCTCAAACATGCATGTACGAATCCGAATCGATAGTCTACGAAATAGTCGTTTTACAAGACTTTCGGTTCCGATTCGTATCTATACTAAAGATTTGTCGAGTTTATTATGATAAAACATATTCTTACATGTATTATAAGTTGTTTATGATGATCAAACAGATTGCATGTCCTTTACATTATCATCTAAGCTTATTTTTGCAAAAACAACTTCTGTTGACTTTTTAGAAACAAGTTTGACTCGATAATTAGCATGCATATAGTGGGAATCAGAGAATACCCTTTTGAGGGTTTGTTTCCCACATAAATACCAACATAATTGTGGTTTCAATTTGAGAAATGACTGAGTAAAACTCGTTTAATCAGAAAGTCAAAGTATAAGAACAATCAGTTTGACTTTTAGCAATTAATCTATGCTAGAACGAAATTATGATGATATGAAAGATTACCAAGGTCCTAATGAAGCCTAGCAAACACTTGGAGTCGGCCTTGATGTCCAGAAATGCTCCAGAAAGTCTTGAGAGCTTTTGCAAGTCTTGGGTGTTCTTTGTTTACAACAAGTGTTCAATAAAAGTGGTGAATGATCTGCTTAAAAGGAGATTTCAGATGTTATAGATAGCTTCTCAGTAGCCTAGGCATGCAAGGCCATCCATTGGAGCAATTAGGAGGTGGTATGAGTTGTTTCCAACTTAAATTTCGGACCCAAATAGCAAAATTCGCGAATTACTGCACCTGATAGTCCCACGCGGCCCGCTTGGGTCTGTCCAGGCGGGTCGCCTGACCTGCTGTTCAGCCAAACATCTTTCAAACTTGACAGCTTTGGTCCCTGAACTTGCACGCGATGATTCGGCTAGTTATATTTACTCGTAAACCCCCAAACTTGGTTTTTAAGAACCTTGGGACATTTACCTACATGGTAATGTCCTCGGATAACTTTGCGCTCAACCGAAAAGCCATGAAATTCGACGTTGACGCTTTTAACCCCTCAAGTACGATTTTGGCCATAACTTTCTCATACGTTGACGAAACTTCACGAAATTTTAACCACATATCCTAGTGAGTATATTTTAGCATTATAAAGCTTCGGGTCTGCCAAAAGTTCACTCAGAGGTATAAATTCAACATGTTGACACTTTTGGCCCCTATAGTTTGTAATTCCTCACTTTTGTGCAATTTCCGCGTCGTATGATCCATGAACCATCCGTTTAAGGTTATGAACTTTATGTAGGGTTATTATAGAGTCTATTTATCCATTGTTGACACTTTGGACCCTTACGTTCCATAGTTTTCACTGTTTGTCACTTTTAGTCCCTCTAAAGTATATTTTCACATACCGGAACCTTATGACACGTGTCAAGACATTATTGGACGAAATTTTTCGAGGTGTTACATCCTCACCCCCTTAAAAGAAATCTCGCCCTCGAGATTTATTGAAACAAATGGGGATATTTTTCTTGCATCGTGGATTCCACTTCCCACGTGTATTCGGGACCTCTACGGGCATCCCATTTGACCTTAACAATAGGTACGTGCTTCCTTCGAAGCTTCTTTACCTGTCGATCCTCAATCGACAAAGGTTTTTCCACAAATTTAAGACTCTCGTCTATGTGTATATCTGTATGCGGTATAACCAGTGAATCGTCAGCGAAACATTTCTTCAAATTACAGATGTGGAACACATTATGAATAGCACTAAGCTCTTCAGGCAAGTTTAACTTATAAGCGACTGACCCGACACGTTCGATAATCTCGAAAGGTCCTATATATCTCGGGCTTAGCTTGCCTTTCTTCCCAAATCGCATCACACCCTTCCAGGGCGATACTTTAAGCAATACTTTATCACCTACATCGAAGTGAAAATCTTTGCGCTTAGGATCCGCATAACTTTTCTGCCTATCCCTGGCAGCTTTCAAACGATCGCGTATCTGAACGATCTTGTCTGTCGTCTCAAAGACGATATCTGGTCCTGACAGTTGGACTTCTCCAACTTCTGCCCAGCAAATGGGCGATCTACACTTTCTACCGTATAGGGCCTCAAAAGGCGCAGCTTTTATGCTGGAATGGTAGCTATTGTTGTAGGAGAATTCAATCAGTGGTAGGTTCTTATCCCAACTACCACCTAAATCGATCGCACATGCACGAAGCATGTCTTCCAAAGTTTGAATAGTACGCTCACTCTGACCATCGGTCTGAGGATGATAAGCCGTACTAAAATTCAAACGAGTGCCCAACGATTGTTGGAAACTCTTCCAAAAATGCGACGTATATCTAGTATCTCTATCGGAGATAATAGATATAGGTATACCATGTAGCGCTACAATCTTATCGACGTATAATTGAGCTAACATATCGGAGCTATACGTCTCCTTGATGGGTAGAAAATGAGCTGACTTAGTCAGTCTATCTACTATGACCCATATGGTATCATTTCCCTTTTTCGTCTTTGGCAACTTGGTGATGAAATCCATTGTCACCATTTCCCATTTCCACTTGGGAATTTCAGGTTGTTGAAGCAAACCTGACGGCTTCTGATGCTCAGCCTTGACTTGCGCACAAGTCAAACATTTAGCTACATGCTCAGCTACTGACTTTTTCAAACCAATCCACCAGTAGTTTGCTTTCAAATCTTGGTACATCTTATCAGCTCCAGGATGAACGGAATATTTAGAGCTGTGGGCTTCCTGGAGGATAACATCCCGAAGTCCTCCATAAACTGGAACCCATATTCGTCTGTTTAGTCGTAGCATTCCATCTTTGTCGTAGGATAACTGCTCCTCAGTTACTCCTAACTTTTCTGCAGGATAGTTAGCTTCCAACACAGCTTCCTTCTGTGCAGCTAACACCCTTTCGTTCAAATTATTTCTTATTTCAATGCGCTTGGCATTGATTCTGATTGGTTTCACCCTTTCCTTTCTGCTTAAGGCGTCGGCAACTACATTTGCCTTGCCTGGATGGTATCTTATCTCGCAGTCATAATCATTGAGAGTTTCCATCCATCGCCTTTGATGCATGTTCAATTCCTTCTGATTGAACAGATGTTGAAGACTCTTGTGATCCGAATATATTATACACTTGGTTCCATACAAGTAATGTCTCCATAGCTTCAAAGCAAATACAACTACACCCAATTCCAAATCGTGGGTGGTGTAGTTCTTCTCATGAACCTTTAGCTGTCGAGAAGCGTAGGCAATGACTTTGCCTTTCTGCATGAGCACACAGCCCATACCAGTGTGAGATGCATCGCAATACACTATGAAATCTTTTATGCCATCGGGCAGTGTCAACACTGGCGCGTTGCTCAACTTCTTCTTCAGGATGTCGAAGGATTCCTGCTGCTTAGGGCCCCAATCGAACTTAATCTTCTTACGAGTCAACGAAGTTAGGGGCGCAGCAATTCTTGAAAAGTTCTCGATAAATCGCCTATAATATCCTGCCAATCCAAGGAAACTGCGAATCTCGGTAGGAGTCTTCGGCTCCTGCCAATTCATGACTGCTTCTACTTTAGCGGGATCTACTTGGATACCACGCTCGCTTACTACATGTCCAAGGAATTGGACTTCTCGAAGCCAAAATTCACACTTCGAAAATTTGGCATAAAGCTTCTCTTGATGCAGAAGTTTGAGAATACAACGAAGGTGTTTCTCATGGTCAGCTTGACTCTTCGAGTAGATAAGGATGTCGTCAATAAAGACGATAACGAATTTATCTAGATAGGGCTTGCAGACACGATTCATGAGATCCATGAATGAGGCTGGTGCGTTAGTGAGCCCAAACGGCATCACTAGGAACTCGTAATGTCCATAACGAGTCCTAAACGCTGTCTTGTGCACATCTTCATCTTTGACCTTTAGTTGATGGTAACCTGACCTCAGGTCGATCTTTGAGAAGTAGCTTGCTCCTTGCAATTGATCGAACAGATCGTCGATCCTGGGTAACGGGTACCTATTCTTGATAGTGACTTTGTTAAGCTCACGGTAATCGATGCACAGACGCATCGATCCATCCTTCTTTTTAACGAACAAGATTGGCGCTCCCCAAGGAGACGAGCTAGGCCTAATAAAACCTTTAGCTAACAAATCATCCAACTGCGTCCTCAACTCCTTCATCTCCGTTGGTGCCAATCTGTATGGTGCTCTTGCTACAGGCGCAGCGCCTGGAATGATGTCTATCCGAAACTCCACTTGCCTATCTGGCGGCAAACCGGGTAGTTCTTCAGGAAATACTTCAGGATATTCTGAGATAACAGGGATATCTTCAATCTTCGGCTTCGGCTCATCAATGGTAACTTGTGCCATATAAATGACACATCCCTTCTGCATGCATCTGGATGCCTTGAGCATGGACACTTGCTCCGGCAATCCATGCTGGGTATCTCCTTGAATAGTGAGTGACTCACCAGACGGAGTCTTCACTACTACTTTCTTTCTGTTGCACAGAATCTGGGCTTGGTTACTCGATAACCAATCCATGCCTATCACTATGTCGAATCCAGCTAACTTAAAGGGAAGCAAGGATAACGGGAAAGAATGATTCCTAATGGATATAACACATCCATCTAAAACAGTCGAGGCGGTTTCTATGGTTCCATCGGCTAGTTCCACCTCATATTTCACGCTTAAGGTTTTAACAGGAAGGTTCAACAATTTACAAAACTTATCATCTACAAACGACTTATCGGCTCCTGAATCAAACAAGACTCTAGCAAAAACATCATTTACAAGAAACGTACCTGTAATGACGTTGTCATCAAGAACTGCCTCCTTGGCGTCCATTCTGAAGACTCTCGCATTAGTCTTCTTTCCGTCATCAACCTTCTTCGCATTCTTTGGGCAATTTGGCCAGATATGCCCTTTCTCGTTGCAACCAAAACAAGTTGCATCCTTCATCTTCTTGCAATCTAAGGCCTTATGATCTGTGGACTTGCAGATTCCACATCGCCTTTCTTGAGACTGGGATTTCGTCTCCAAACGACATTTCCCAAAATGGTGTCTCTTGCAGTTCTTGCACCTGGGTTTTTCACCCGACTGATCTCCTTTCTTGAACCCCGACCCTTTCTTATGGTCGTTGTTTCCTCTGTGTCGTTTCTCAGATCTTCGTGAGGTGTCATCCTCACGCTTTCTCTTGTTTTCCTCTAAGCTCTTCATAGCTCTCAGTCTGACTACATCTTGAGTGAGGGAGAGGGATAGATCAGCTACGGATCTAAATGTCGTAGGCCTTGAAGCCTTGACGCTTGCCTTTATCTCCGGTGCCAGGCCCCCAATAAATCGAGCAATCCTTCGCGGCTCCGGGGTCACCAGATAAGGCACTAGCCGAGATAAAGTGTTGAACGTAGTAAGATACGCTTGACAATCGAGGTTCTTCATAACCAGAGATACGAAATCCGATTCAATTCTTTCGACCTCATGCTGCGGGCAGAAATTCTCTTTGATCAGGGCCACAAACTGTTCCCATGACAAACCGTATAGTGTGGCCTTACCGGCAGCTTGTAGGAGTGACTTCCACCATGCTAACGCGTCTCCCTTGAACGACTGGGACACGTACTTCACGACGTCCCTATCAGCACACCCGCTGATATCAACCACAGTATCCATCTCATCAATCCACGTCATGCAATCAACTGCTCCTTTTTCCCCAGTAAAATCTCTGGGTTTGCAAGATACGAAATATTTATACGTACAGGACTTGCTGTGCGTATCGTGCTTCAGCTTGACTTCTTGCTTAGGAATACTGCTGTGGTTGGAGGAGTGATTATCATCCTCATCTTTCTTCGGCTCACTCTTTTTAGAAGGTGGCTTACTATGAGCCTCAGAATGAGTCTTGGGCTTTACGTGCGTTACTGTTCGGGTTCTACTCCGAGTACCGCTAGATTCTCTGAATTGCCTATCCATAGCTTTGGCAACAGCGTTATCTATCAGTGCTTGCAATTCTTCACCAGTGACGTGAATCCTGGTATTATCTGGGTGTTCTTCAGAATGACTGTTGGTCTCCTCCGATTTGGCCATTGTAGCTTTAAGCTACAATAAAGGACAAGGTCTATTTAGAAACCTAACAGTATTATCGTCCTAGACGAATCATTAACCATGGTATTAATAACCGTAATAGTTAATTAAATTAATTTCATTCAAGGCTTTTATTAGCAGCTATATTATGGAATGAAATATATATATTGGCACAGTAGGCCTAGTCACTTCAGACAACTTACTAAATTATAAATTTAGATTTTTATAGGATTATAAATTGTATAATTAAACAAATAATCCTTTACTAGACAGAGAGTCATAAACCACAACTGCCACTATATGACATAGTCATAGCCCGTAGGTATCAAGTCATAAACAGACTTGTGTACAGATATAATCTATAGATAATTTATAACAAAAAGTGGCTTGTGTGATTTCACAGATCACGCTTGGCCAAGAATGTTAACATGTTTACAGATGTTAACAGGGATTTGAATCTTTTCAACCAGGTTTTACCATAATGGCCAGGCCTGTTAATAAGGCATTCAAGCTAGGTTATACCTTACTAAGATTCTTATTAAATGGCAAATCAAATAAAAATTGATATTTTATTTTAATATTATATTCATGCACATAAATAAAATGAGAATTTCAAATTAACCATTTCAAATTTTAAATAAAGTAACTAGTACATCTTTGCCCTAAACGGGACTTTAATTCAAATAACATGAATAACATGCCCGCGCAGGGGCTAAACAAAAAACAATAACAAATAAAACAAAACAAACCCGCGCAGGGGTTAATAGAACAACATACCCACGCAGGGGTAGAATAAGAGAAATATACCCACGCAGGGGTAGAATACAGGAATAGATGTCCACGCAGGGACATGAGTAAAAGAGCTAACAACAAAGGATTTAATGATCCTTCTTACTCTTACCCTTGAGCAAATCAAACATCTTCTTGAACATGCCATCGTTGCGTCGGCGATCAGCTCGCATCTCATGTTGCAAATCACGTCGTACATTGTTTATTCCTTGCAGGATTTCCTGAACCTACGGCGGCGACTTCATAGGTGCCGGCGGTGGTGGCTGGTACAGCTGTGGCTGCGATGGCTGCTGGTAACCCGGAGGGTAACCAAAAGCTGATGGTCCCGTAGCCCAGGGACCTCCAAATGTACTCTCCTGGTTGAGAGGGTTGTAGCCTGAGGCTAACCAATAGGGATCTCCCGTATAATCATAACCGGGAGGGAAAGTCGGCTCAAACGGGTTGAACTGCGCTGCGCTGGCGTAAGCCGGAATCGGCTCTCCGAAGTTCTGCGGCGGCAGAGGCGGAATCGGCGCAGAAGTGACCTCCGAAACGGGATGCGGAGACTCCCCCATCTCGGACTCCTCATGAAGAGGTGAGTAGCGGCTGCTACCAATGTGCGAAGGGGTACCAATGCGAATTCCTCCTCGCGTAGACATACGCGCATTCCTCCTTGGCCTCTGAGGCGGAGGAGGCAAAACTGGTGGTGGCGGTGGCGACGGAGTGATCACGTCGCGCCAGAGGGCCTCAGATAGGTCCTGCTGCAAGGGCGGCTGCTGAAGCTGCTGCTGCTGAGAGTGGTGCTGCGAGTGCACCGGCGAACCATGGCGAGACTGGAGCATCGGAGAGTTGTGTTGGCTGGGGGTATAATACCAATCGTGCTGCCGAAATCTCTCCTCATAGCTATCCACACCATTGTAGGGTGATCCCCTAAATAGTGATCCATCCGATATCTCGATGGGATGGTTGGGCGTACCTGACGGTGGCAGTGAAGGGTCAGTGTCCTCGTCAACCTCCATCTCATTACCACCAGAGAAGTGGTCTTCCGGTCCTAGTGGGTTATGACCCACTGGCTCATCCAAGAAAGCGTCAGGGTTGTATAGGCCCTGATAAGCTGGTACTGGGTAGTGGTGAGGTGACTGATGAAGAGGTATATAAGATCCATGGGAACCATGGGGCCCATTTTCCGAGTGGGGCCCAAATGATTGGGGTAGTGATGGCGAAGTGCTCGCAGATACCGAGTGCCTGGCTGGCTCGGCAAATGATCTCCAAAGATCATTGGCTGCGGTGTTGTGCGAAGCTGATGGAGCTCGCCTGTGTGAGGGTCCTGCCTCATGATCGTGCGATGTGGCGAATCCTCCTCGTCCGGATCCTCCTCGTCCTCGCATACGTGGCGGCATGATGAACCTGTCAAAAAATCAAACAAGTTGCACAACAAAATATATAAGACAAGGCTAATAATAAAACAAAGATAAAATAAACGAAATGTCGAACATTTCCTAAGTTCTTTGTCTAGACTCGAAAATCGCGGATTGTGCAATTGTGTAACTGAGATTAAACACAAAGGACTAGTGTTTAATTCACTCAACGTTGGCTCTGATACCAACCTGTCACACCCCGATTTCCACGTGTCACCGGTGGGCCCGGCGTGGGGTACAGTGACGTAGTTGGCATCGTCATAGACAATCAACACAATATAATAATGCACAGCGGAAGCAGAATAGATACATTTCAACTTTAATTAAAATGACATAATAAACATCATAAGTAGTTGAAACGGATCCACAGGCGGATCAAATAAAAAAAAGAATAAATTGTTCAACAGTTATTTGTCGTCCGAGCTTGCGAGACTATAGTGGACGCTCTTAGGAAACAGCCAGCCTATTTCGTATAGTACCTGCACTTAACCTTTTGGGAAAAATACGTCAGTTTACACTGGTAAATACAAATCGACTGACTCATTTTGAAAATGATTGAAAATTGATTTAAATGCACAAGGCATAAATATTTTTATTAACTTGGGATATTTATGCAATATAAACTTGTGAACGATTTACATGTACCCGTACTTATGGTGGCCCGGGATCTGCTATCCGGGCTAAAGATTAAATGACACACCACATTAAAGAGTTATACACGCCGGGTGTACGCCTACACCCCGTGCTCTGGTCGTGGCCATCTCGTAAGATAATGCCAAGGATATCCGGGACACGGTCAATAACCCCCCAAAGCCTAAAGTAAGACAAGACTGTTTAAATGAGTCGCACAAGCTATTCAAGACTGTACACCCATAAGGTGCAGGACTTGTGCGCCCGATCAAGCGGTATTTTAAATACCGTACCCCAAGCCCGTATAGGGAAAATAAGTCAAAATGTATTTACCTGAGCAAGTATAAGTCACAAATGATAAGTGTTGGTAGCTTTTACTGGGCCTCCTAATCTGGAACAAAGGTTTATAATAACCTATTAGATTTCCTAACGGGTCTTTTATTTAAGCCTTAGCTTTGACCGGTTAATTTTAAGGACGATACGGTACAAGCGCACGATTAAGCGAAAGACCGGATAGACTGTGATTTAGACCCGACAAGTTTGAATACTTGTATAATATGGGTATACCAAATACATTCTGGATTTTGAGACAAAAACGATAACGTTTGACCCGTTTCGGTCAATTTACGCAAACTAGTTACGTAAACCGAACCGAACGCTAAAAGGGCGTTACGGGTAGCCAAAAGAGTCAAATGCAAGTTCCCTGAGATAATATGCTTTAAATATGATATAACATCAGTAAGTTATGTTCTATATTGCCCGGAAAAATTTTAAACTCAATTTATGCCTTAGAAGGGCATTTTGGTCATTTAAAAGATTATAAAAGAGTCAAATTAGAAATCTGAGTTTCGGGTCTGGTTCATACAGAAAATATACTCCATTTAACATATTATAACAGTAGGGTATGACCCATATACCAAACTTAACATTTAAAATCAAACTATGCACCGTAGGGGTATTTTAGTAATTTCACAAGGGCTAAAAACGCCAAAACTGGAAATCTGAGTTCATATACTTATACTTACTGTTATTATATGAAAATATGCTAATTACATCAGTAGGTATAAGTCTTTTATGTTTACAATGAGTATAACGCTTACTATGCGCTAAAAACGCTTAACATGCGATTTAATGCCGTTTCCGGGTTTTCAAAATAAATCTAGGATTTTTATATTTCCAGAATACTTAAAATAATTTATTTAACATATAAAATCAGTAGGAAAAGGTTTCGGGTCAAAAGAATGCATAAAACTCATTTTATGGCTTAAACGGTCAAAACCTACATAAACCGAAATAACTAAGCGATCTAAGATACGACCAGCCAAAGATTAAATAAAAATCATCTAAAATCCCAAAATATTATATAACATCAGTGGGTAAAAAGTTTTGTATCAAAACGTGGCCTGAAATGGGTTATATGCGAAAAGGGCCGTTTATGTAACTTAAGAACATAGTTTTACGCTAATGGCCATAACTCAAAATCTGGGCCACCAACTGATCCGAAATTTTCGGTGCAAGTTTATATATTAGAAATAAAGATTTCTACTCTTTCACTTTTCCAAAAATCACGTTTTATATGAAAAAGGGCAAAATAGTCAACTTTTAAGCATAATCGGAAACATGCAAATGAATCGGCTAAGTATAGACTCAAGCAACAAAATTCCAGAGAGTTTTACCAAAATAAAAATGGTCAAAAATACTCTCCAATACAGATCTCAAACATGCATGTACGAATCCGAATCGATAGTCTACGAAATAGTCGTTTTACAAGACTTTCGGTTCCGATTCGTATCTATACTAAAGATTTGTCGAGTTTATTATGATAAAACGTATTCTTACATGTATTATAAGTTGTTTATGATGATCAAACAGATTGCATGTCCTTTACATTATCATCTAAGCTTATTTTTGCAAAAACAACTTATGTTGACTTTTTAGAAACAAGTTTGACTCGATAATTAGCATGCATATAGTGGGAATCAGAGAATACCCTTTTGAGGGTTTGTTTCCCACATAAATACCAACATAATTGTGGTTTCAATTTGAGAAATGACTGAGTAAAACTCGTTTAATCAGAAAGTCAAAGTATAAGAACAATCAGTTTGACTTTTAGCAATTAATCTATGCTAGAATGAAATTATGATGATATGAAAGATTACCAAGGTCCTAATGAAGCCTAGCAAACACTTGGAGTCGGCCTTGATGTCCAGAAATGCTCCAGAAAGTCTTGAGAGCTTTTGCAAGTCTTGGGTGTTCTTTGTTTACAACAAGTGTTCAATAAAAGTGGTGAATGATCTGCTTAAAAGGAGATTTCAGATGTTATAGATAGCTTCTCAGTAGCCTAGGCATGCAAGGCCATCCATTGGAGCAATTAGGAGGTGGTATGAGCTGTTTCCAACTTAAATTTCGGACCCAAATAGCAAAATTCGCGAATTACTGCACCTGATAGTCCCACGCAGCCCGCTTGGGTCTGTCCAGGCGGGTCGCCTGACCTGCTGTTCAGCCAAACATCTTTCAAACTTGACAGCTTTGGTCCCTGAACTTGCACGCGATGATTCGGCTAGTTATTTTGACTCGTAAACCCCCAAACTTGGTTTTTAAGAACCTTGGGACATTTACCTACATGGTAATGTCCTCGGATAACTTTGCGCTCAACCGAAAAGCCATGAAATTCGACGTTGACGCTTTTAACCCCTCAAGTACGATTTTGGCCATAACTTTCTCATACGTTGACGAAACTTCACGAAATTTTAACCACATATCCTAGTGAGTATATTTTAGCATTATAAAGCTTCGGGTCTGCCAAAAGTTCACTCAGAGGTATAAATTCAACATGTTGACACTTTTGGCCCCTATAGTTTGTAATTCCTCACTTTTGTGCAATTTCCGCGTCGTATGATCCATGAACCATCCGTTTAAGGTTATGAACTTTATGTAGGGTTATTATAGAGTCTATTTATCCATTGTTGACACTTTGGACCCTTACGTTCCATAGTTTTCACTGTTTGTCACTTTTAGTCCCTCTAAAGTATATTTTCACATACCGGAACCTTATGACACGTGTCAAGACATTATTGGACGAAATTTTTCGAGGTGTTACACGTAAGATCCCAGCTTGAAGTAATTCGGTTACTTGTTCGTTCATTGCATCTACTTTTTCTGCGCTGAGACTGCGCCTTCCTTGCGCGATTGGTTTCGCAGAAGGTCGGATATTTAAGCAGTGTTGTGCTATGTCTCTTGGTACTCCAGTCATGTCTGCCAGGGACCAGGCGAAGATATCCATGTTGTTAGATAGGAGTTCTTTTAACTTTATACGAATTGTTGGTGAGATGGTGTGTCCTAACAAAATGGTTTGTTCAGGATATTCCTCGTTGAGGACCCATTTTTCTGGTTCGTTTGATGGTGAAGGTTTGGCGACTTTTGCCGGTGGCTCGTCATCCACATACATCACTTCTTTGCTGGAATATAAAATTGCTACCCTGGTTTCTGTCGGAAAACCAAAAGCGGCGTGTGGTATGGAGGTAATAATGTGAACTCTCTCTGAGATCATCTCCCTAGTAAGACATCATGACGCGATGTTGCTGGCATGACCATAAAATTGACTGTGACAGTGCGCGAGTGCTCACCGTCTGAGAGGGTTACATGAAAAGCGATTTGACCCAGCGGAAAGACAGCTTCGTTGCAGAAACTAGTGAGAGGAAAATCGACTGGTTTTAAGCGTGCCTTATCCTCTGGGTCCAGTTGCTTAAAACGTTGCTTGTAAATTATATCCATGGAACTTCCTGGATTTATAAACATATAATAAGTACGGTAATGGCCGAAGATACCAGTGATGATTACCGGGCGTTCTTCTTGAGGACCTCCTGGAACGACAGGGAAGACTACTTGTTGCTCTCGCCAGTGCTGATTGTGCTTCCGTTTGTGTGGCCTTCGTGAAGGTCCTCCTTGTACCATACTTATCTGTTGCACCTTGGTTTCCTGATGGTCGTTGCCTTCTGAATTTTGTATATATTTAAATGGTTTTGGATATCCTTGGCTACTAAGTTGGATGTCCCACTGTTGTTTTGATTGTGGGTCCAACGTTGTGGTGTCAGATCTTCTTTTGAACACGTACTCTTCTTGATCATTAGATCTGTTATGCAACGACTCAGATCTGGAATTTGGTGTAAAAATTTAGTTCATGGTGTTATGGAACCTGGTGAACCAGTACTCTGGAGTTTCTTCCGGGAGTAGATCTGTGCGATTTTGAGCTCCTGACTGCATATCGGAGCTCGCTCCCTTAAAATAATTTCTGTTGTTAACTGTTTTTCCCATGATTCCGTCGATCTGAATAACCTGGGTTGGACTACCCTTGTTTTCAGATCGAGGACTTGATGGGTGAATCGACAAATTCTCTGCCATGGAAAATAGAGAATGAAGGGAAATGAATCAAAACGAGAAGATGTGAATAAAAACTGAGAAAGGGCACAATGAAAAAACACTGGTTTAATCGACCGAAATAAATTGAACAAGGGGGTTTGAATCTGCATAAAAGGGTTAGGTCTTCTCGTTTGATTCGGGGGTGAATGATCTCCTTCTTCGAACAACAACTGCAAAACAAACAGCCGTTAGACTCGCCACACGGAGAATGGGGGTTCTCTCCGTGACCACCCTCTGGCGTGAGAATAAGCACAGGTTTTGATGAAGATGAAGAAGTAATATGTAACACCTCGAAAAATTTCGTCCAACAATGTCTTGACACGTGTCATAAGGTTCTGTTATGTGAAAACATACTTTAGAGGGACTAAAAGTGACAAACAGTGAAAACTATGGAACGTAAGGGTCCAAAGTGTCAACAACGGATAAATAGACTCTATGATAACCCTACATAATGTTCATAACCTTTAACGGATGGTTCATGGATCATACGACGCGGAAATTGCACAAAAGTGAAGTATTTCAAACTATAGGGGCCAAAAGTGTCAACATGTTTAATTTATACCTCTGAGTGAACTTTTGGCAGACCCGAAGCTTTGTATAGCTAAAATATACTCACTAGCATATGTGGTAAAAATTTCAGGAAGTTTCGTCAACGTATGAGAAAGTTATGGCCATAACCGTACTTAAGGGACTAAAAGCGTCAACGTCGAATTTCATGGCTTTTCGGTTGAGCGCAAAGTTATTCGAGGACATTACCATGTTGGTAAATGTCCTAAGGTTCTTAAAAACCAAGTTTGGGGGTTTACGGGTCGAGATAAGTAGCCGAAACATCGCGTACAAGTCCAGGGGCCATTTCTGCCAATTATGGAAACTTGCTGGTCAGACCAGGTCCTTACGGACCGTAAAGCAAGGACCATACGGTCCGTATAAGGTGCCCAGATACCCAGTTTCGCGAATTCTGCTGATTTGGCCCGAATTTTTAGTTGCAAACAGCTTTCACCACCTCCAAGGGCTCCAATAGGATTGCTTGCATGGCTATAGCAACAGTGTGCTACCTATAACCTCTGGAAAACACCATAAATCAGATTATTGAGCTCATTCTTGGACATTTGCATTAGTAACCAAAGTGCTCTCAACATTCAAGAACTTCAAGGCAGACCCCTGGAGCTAATCTGATCCTCAAGGCCGATCCTAGTGTTCACTAAACATCTATAGGACTCTTGTAAGCTTCCAATTCGTTCTTTAATTCGTTCTTGTTACGATTATTAGTAAAAGTCAAACTGGTTGTTCATAAGATTTGACTTTCTGATTAAACGGATTTCTTTCAGTCATTTCTCGAATTGAAACCTGTTATAGATTGGTATTTATGTGGGAAACAAACCCTCTAAAGGGCACTATCTGAATCCCACTATATGCATGCTAATTGTCGAGTCAAACATGTTTCTAAAAAGTCAACAGAATTGATTTTCGCAAAAATAAGCTTGAATGTTAATATATTAGACATGCAATCTGATTGATCACTATAAATAACTTGTAACACATATAAGAATGGGTTTTAATCATCATCAACTCGACAATCTATAGTATAGCCACGAATCGGAACCGAAAGTCTTGTAAAACGATTAATTCGTAGACTATCGATTCGGATTCGTACATGCATGCTCGAGATCTGTATTGGAAAGTATTTTTGACTATTTTTATTTTAGTTAAACTTTCTGGAATTTTCTTTGATTGAGTCTATGCATAGCCTATTCGAATGCATGTTTCCGATTTATGCATAAAGTTGACTATTTTGCCCTTTTTGTTATAAAACGTGATTTTTGGAAAAGTGAAAGGATAGAAATCTGTATTTCTAATATATAAACTTGCACCGAAAATTTCGGATCAGTTGGTGGTCCAGATTGTGAGTTATGGCCATTAGCGTAAAACTATATTATAAATTTACATAAACGGTCCTTTTCGCGTAGAACCCGTTTCTGGCCACGTTTTGATACGAAACTTTTTACCAACAGATGTAATATAATATTTTGGGATTTTAGATGATTTTTATTTAATTTTTGGCTGATCGTATCTTAGATCGCCTAGTCATTTCGGCTTATGTCGGTTTTGACCGTTTTAGCCATAAAATGAGTTTTACACATCCTTTTGACCCGAAACCTTTTTCTACTGATTTTATATGATGAATAAATTATTTTAAGTATTCTGGAAATATAAAAATCTCAGATTTTATTTGAAAACCGAAAACGCCCTTAAATCGCATATTTAGCGTTTTAAGCGCATAGTAAGCGTTATACTTGTTTTAAACATATAAGACCTATACCTACTGATGTGATTAGCATATTTTCATATAAGAACAGTAAGTATAAGTATATAAACTCAGACTTCCAGTTTTGGCACTTTTAGCCCTTGTGAAATTACTAAAATACCCCTACGGTGCATAGTTTGGTTTTAAATGATAAATTTGGTATATGGGTCATACCCTACTGATATAATATGTTATATTAAGTATATTTACTGTATGAACCAGACCCGAAACTCAGATTTCTAATTTTACCCTTTTTATTATCTTTTAAATGACCAAAATGCCCTTCTAAGGCATAAATTGGGTTTAAAATTATTCCGGGCAATATAGAAAATAACTTACTGATATAATATCATATTTTAAGCATATTATCTCAGGGAACTTGCATTTGAATCATTGGTCTACCCGTATCGCCCTTTTCGCGTTCGGTTCGGTTTACGTAACTAGTTTGCGTAAATTGACCGAAACGGGCCAAACGATATCATTTTTATTTCAAAATCCAGAATGTATTTAGTATACCCATATTATACAAGTATTCCAAACTTTTCGGGTCTAAATCACATCCTATCCGGTCTTTCGCTTAATCGTGCGTAAACCGTATCATTCCTAAAACTAACCGGTCAAAGCTTAGGCTTAAATAAAAGACCCGTTAGGAATCTAATAGGTTAATTATAAACCTTTGTTCCAGATTAGGAGGCCGGTAAAAGCTACCAACACTTATCGTTTGTGACTTATACTTGCTCAGGTAAATACATTTTGACTTATTTTCCCTATACGGGCTTGGGGTACGGTATTTAAAATACCGCTTGATCGGGCGCACAAGTCCTGCGCCTTATAGGTGTACAGTCTTGAATAGCTTGTGCGACTTCGTTTAAACAGTTTTGTCTTACTTAAAGGCTTTGGGGGGTTATTGACCGTGTCCCGGATATCCTTGGCATTTTCTTACGAGATGGCCACGACCAGAGCACGGGGTGTAGGCGTACACCCGACGTGTATAACTCTTTAATGTGGTGTGTCATTTAATCTCTAGCCCGGACAGCAGATCCCGGGCCACCAGAGATATAAGTGCATGTAATTCGTTCACAAGTTTATATTATATAATTATCCCAAGTTAATAAAAATATTTATGCCTTGTGCATTTAAATAAATTTTCAATCATTTTCAAAATGAGTCAGTCGATTTGTATTTACCAGTGTAAACTGACGTATTTTTTCCCAAAAGGTTAAGTGCAGGTACTATACGGAAATAGGCTGGTTGTTTCCTAAGAGCGTCCACTATAGTCTCGCAAGCTCGGACGACAATATATCTGTTGAACTATTTATTTCTATTTCTATTTGATCCGCCTGTGGATCCATTTCAACTACTGTGATATTTATTATTACACTTTATTTAAAGTTGAAATGTTTCTATTCTGCTTCCGCTGTGCATTATTATATTGTGTTGATTGTCTATGACGATGCCAACTACGTCACTGTACCCCACACCGGGCCCACCGGTGACACGTGGAAATCGGGGTGTGACAGGTTGGTATCAGAGCCAACGCTGAGTGAATTAAACGCTATCCTAATGTGTTTAATCTCAGTTACACAATTGCACATTCCTCGATTTTCGAGTCTAGACAAAGAACTTAGGAAATGTTCAACATTTCGTTTATTTTATTTTAATCTCATTATTTGCTTTGTCTTATATATTTGTTGTGCAACTTGTTTGACTTTTGACAGGATCACTATGCCGCCACGAATGAGAGGTCGAGGAGGATTTGCTACAACCCACGACCATGAGGCAGGGCCCTCACATAGGCGAGCACCATCCGCCACGCACAACACAGCCGCCAGCGACCTTTGGAGGTCTTTCGCCGAGCCTGCTAGACACTCGGTATCCGCCAGCACTTCACCGTCTTTACCCCACTCGTTTGGGCCCCACTCAGAGAATGGGCCCCATGGTTCGCATGGATCCTACATACCTTTGCATCAGTCACCGCACCAGTATCCAGCGCCAGTCTACCAGGGTTTGTATAACCCTAATGCTTTTGTGGATGAGCCAGTGGGTCATAACCCACTTGGACCAGAGGACCACTTTTCTGGTGGTCACGAGATGGACGTCGACGAGGATACGGACCCCTCGCTACCACCATCAGGTACGCCTAACCATCCGATTGAGATATCGGATGGGTCGCCATTTAGGGGATCACCCTACAATGGTGGGGACAGCTTTCAGGAGAGATTTAAGCAGCATGATTGGTATTTCACCCCCAGCCACAACTCTCCGATGCTCCAGTCTCACCAGGTTTCACCGGTGCACTCGCAGCACCACTCGCAGCAGCAGCAGCTTCAGCAGCAGCCGCCTCTACCGCAGGACCTATCTGAGGCCCTGTGGCGTGACGTGATCACTCCGTCACCACCGCCGCCACCAGTTTTACCTCCTCCGCCTCAGAGGCCTAGGAGGAATGCGCGCATGTCCACGCGCGGAGGGATTCGCATAGGCACCCCTCCACATGTTGGTAGCAGCCGCTACACGTCTCTTCCCGGGGAGTCCGAGACAGGGGAGTCTCAGCATCCCGTATCGGAGGTTACTTCTGTACCGATCCCGCCTCTGCCGCCGCAGAACTATGGAGAGCCGATTCCGGCTTATGCTAGTGGCGCTCAGTTTAACCCGTTCGAGCACGTTTTCCCTCAGGGTTATGATTACACAGGAGACCCTTATTGGCAAGCTGTGAACTACAGCTCACTCCCACCTAGTGGCCCATTGGGAGACACTTGGGCTGCTGGGCAGTCTACTTTTGGTTACCCTCCGGGTTACCAACAGCCACCACAGCCGCAGCCGTACCAGCCGCCGCAGCCGCAGCAGTACCAGCCACCGCCACCGGCGCCTATGATGTCGCCGCCGCAGGTTCAGGAAATCCTGCATGGGATTGATAGCATGCGACGTGAGTTTCAACACGAGATGCGAGCTGATCGCCGTCGCACCAGTGGCATGTTCAAGAAGGTGTTTGACCTGCTCAAGGGTAAGAGCAAGAGGGATCATTGAATCCTTCGATTTTTGTCTCATGTACTCATGTCCCTGTGTGGACATCTATCCTTGTACTCTACCCCTGTGTGGGTATATCTATCTTATTCTACCCCTGCGTGGGTATGCTGTTCTGTTGACCCCTGCGTGGGTTTGCTTTATTTTATTTTGTTATTGTTGTTATTTGTTTAGCCCCTGTGCGGGCATGTTATTCATGTTATTCATGTTATTTCAAAGTCCCGTTTAGGGCAAAATATGTACTGGTACTTTATTTGAAATTTGAAATGGTTAGTTTGAATTTATCATTTTATTTATATGCATGAATATAATATTAAAATAATGGAAAATATCAATTTTTATTTGATTTGCCATCTTAATAAGAATCTTAGTAAGGTATAACCTAGCTTGAATGCCTTATTAACAGGCCTGGCCGTGACGGTAAAACCTGGTTGAAAAGATTCAACTCCCTGTTAACATCTGAAAACATGTTAACATTCCGGGCTAAGCGTGATCTGTAGAATCACACGACCCACTTTTTTTAATAAAATATCTACAGATTATATCTGTACACAAGTCTGTTTATGACTTGATACCTACGGGTTATAACTATGTTATATAATGACAGTTGTGGCTTATGACTCTCTGTCTAGTAAAGGATTATTTGTTTAATTATACAATTTATAATCCTATAAAAATCTAAATTTATAATTTAGTAATTGTCCATGTGACTAGGCCTATGGTGCCAATATATATATTTTCATTCCTTGATTGCTAATAAGAGCCTGAATGAAATTTATTAAATTAACTGCTAAGGTTATTGATACCATGGTTAATAAATCGTCTAGAACGATGATACTGTTAGGTTCTAAAATAGACCTTGTCCTTTATTGTAGCTTAAAGCTACAATGGCCAAATCGGAGGAAACCAACAGTCATTCTGGGGAACACTCAGATAATGCAAAGATTCACATTACCGGTGCAGAGTTGCAAGCACTGATAGATAATGCTGTTGCCAAAGCTATGGATAGGCAATTCAGGGAATCTAGTGGTACTCGGAGTAGGACCCGAACAGAGACACACGCAAAGCCCAAGACTCATTCTGAGGCTCATAGTAAGCCGCCATCTAAAAAGAGTGAGCCAAAGAAAGCTGAGGATGATAATCACTCCTCCAACCACAGCAGCGTCCCAAAGCAGGAGATTAAGCTGAAACATGACACGTACAGCAGGTCCTGTACGTACAAGTATTTTGTATCTTGCAAGCCCAGAGATTTCACTGGGGAAAAGGGGGCCGTCGATTGCATGACGTGGATTGATGAGATGGATACTGTGGTTGATATCAGCGGGTGTGCTGATAGGGACGTCGTGAAGTACGTGTCCCAGTCATTCAAGGGAGATGCGTTAGCATGGTGGAAGTCACTCCTACAAGCTGCCGGTAAGGCCACACTGTACGGTTTGTCATGGGAACAGTTTGTGGCCCTGATTAAAGAGAACTTCTGTCCGCAGCACGAGGTCGAACGAATCGAATCGGATTTTGTATCCTTAGTTATGAAGAACCTCGATTGTCAAGCGTATCTTACTACGTTCAACACGTTGTCTCGTTTAGTGCCTTATCTGGTGACCCCGGAGCCGCGTAGGATTGCTCGATTTATTGGGGGTCTGGCACCGGAGATAAAGGCGAGTGTTAAAGCTTCAAGACCCACTACATTTAGATCCGTAGCAGATCTATCCCTCTCCCTCACTCAAGATGTCGTCAGACTAAGAGCTATGAAGGGCTCGGAGGAAAACAAAAGGAAACGTGAGGATGACACCTCACGAAGATCTGAGAAACGACACAAGGGAAACAACGACCATAGGAAAGGGTCGGGGTTCAAGAAAGGGGATCAGTCGGGTGAGAAACCCAAATGCAAGGTTTGTAAGAGGCATCATTTTGGGAGATGCAGGCAGGAGTCTAAGTCCCAGTCTTTCTAGAAACGTTGTGGGATCTGCAAGTCCACAGATCATAAAGCTGTGGATTGCAAGAAAATGAAGGATGCAACTTGTTTCGGTTGCAACGAGAAGGGGCATATTCGGCCCAACTGCCCAAAGAATGCGAAGAAAGCAGATGATGGGAAGAAGACTAATGCGAGAGTCTTCAGAATGGACGCTAAGGAAGCAGTCCTTGACGACAACGTCATTACCGGTACGTTTCTTGTAAATGATGTTTTTGCTAGAGTCTTGTTTGATTCAGGAGCTGATAAATCGTTTGTAGATGATAAGTTTTGTAAACTGTTGAACCTTCCTGTTAAAACCTTAAGTGTGAAATATGAGGTGGAATTAGCCGATGGAACCATAGAAACCGCCTCAACTGTTCTAGATGGATGTGTTATATCCATTAGGAATCATTCTTTCCCGTTATCCTTGCTTCCCTTTAAGCTAGCTGGTTTTGACATAGTGATAGGCATGGATTGGTTGTCGAGTAACCAAGCCCAGATTCTGTGCAATAGAAAGCAAGTAATAGTTAAGACTCCGTCTGGTGAGTCACTTACTATTCAAGGAGATACCCAGCATGGATTACCCGAGCAAGTGTCCATGCTCAAGGCATCCCGGTGCATGCAGAAGGGATGTGTCATTTATATGGCACAAGTTACCATAGATGAGCCGAAGCCGAAGATTGAGGATATCCCTGTTATCTCGGAATATCCTGAGGTATTCCCTGAAGAACTACCTGGTTTGCCACCAGATAGGCAAGTGGAGTTTCGGATCGACATAATTCCAGGTGCAGCACCTGTAGCAAGAGCACCATACCGATTGGCACCAACGGAGATGAAGGAGTTGAGGACGCAGTTGGATGAGCTTTTAGCCAAAGGTTTTGTTAGACCTAGCTCGTCTCCTTGGGGAGCGCCAATCTTATTCGTTAAGAAGAAGGATGGGTCGATGCGTCTGTGCATCGATTACCGTGAGCTTAATAAGGTCACTATCAAGAATCGGTATCCGTTACCCAGGATCGACGACCTGTTCGATCAGTTACAAGGAGCAAGTTACTTCTCCAAGATTGACCTAAGGTCAGGTTATCATCAATTGAAGGTCAAAGAAGAAGATATGCACAAGACCGCGTTTAGGACTCGTTATGGACATTACGAGTTCCTAGTGATGCCGTTTGGGCTCACTAACGCACCAGCCGCGTTCATGGATCTCATGAATCGCGTCTGCAAACCCTATCTAGATAAGTTCGTCATCGTCTTCATTGACGACATCCTTATCTACTCGAAGAGCCAAGCTGACCATGAGAAACACCTTCGTTATATTCTCAAACTTTTGAATCAAGAGAAGCTTTATGCCAAATTTACGAAGTGTGAATTTTGGCTTCGAGAAGTCCAATTCCTTGGACATGTTGTAAGCGAGCGTGGTATCCAAGTAGATCCCGCTAAAGTAGAAGCAGTCATGAACTGGCAGGAGCCGAAGACTCCTACGGAAATCCGCAGTTTCCTCGGATTGGCAGGATACTATAGGCGATTTATCGAGAACTTTTCAAGGATTGCTGCGCCCCTAACTTCGTTGACCCGTAAGAAGATTAAGTTTGATTGGGGCCCTAAGCAGCAGGAATCCTTTGACATTCTGAAGCAGAAGCTGAGCAATGCGCCAGTATTGACGTTGCCCGATGGTATAGATGAATTTGTGGTGTATTGTGATGCATCACATACTGGCATGGGTTGTGTACTCATGCAGAAAGGCAAGGTCATTGCCTACGCTTCTCGACAGCTCAAAGTGCATGAGAAGAACTACACCACCCACGACTTGGAATTGGGTGCGGTTGTATTTGCATTGAAGCTATGGAGACACTACTTGTATGGGACCAAGTGTATAATTTATTCGGATCACAAGAGTCTTCAGCATCTGTTCAATCAGAAGGAATTGAACATGCGTCAAAGGCGATGGATGGAAACTCTCAATGATTATGACTGTGAAATCAGATACCATCCAGGCAAGGCAAATGTGGTTGCCGACGCCTTAAGCAGAAAAGAAAGGGTTAAACCGATCAGGATCAATGCCAAGCGCATTGAAATAAGGAATAATTTGAATGAAAGGGTGTTAGCTGCACAGAAGGAAGCTGTGCTAGAAGCTAACTATCCTGCAGAAAAGTTGGGAGTAACTGAGGAGCAGTTATCCCACGACAAGGATGGAATGCTACGACTAAACGGACGAATATGGGTTCCAATTTTTGGAGGACTTCGGGATGTTATCCTCCAGGAAGCCCACAGCTCTAAATATTTCGTTCATCCTGGAGCTGATAAGATGTACCAGGATTTGAAATCAAACTACTGGTGGATTGGTTTGAAAAAGTCCGTGGCCGAGTATGTGGCCAAATGTTTGACTTGTGCGCAAGTCAAGGCTGAGCATCAGAAGCCGTCAGGTTTGCTTCAGCAACCTGAAATTCCCAAGTGGAAATGGGAAATGGTGACAATGGATTTCATCACCAAGTTACCAAAGACGAAAAAGGGAAATGATACCATATGGGTCATAGTAGACAGACTGACTAAGTCAGCTCATTTTCTACCCATCAAGGAGACGTATAGCTCAGATATGTTAGCTCAATTATACGTCGATAAGATAGTAGCGCTACATGGTATACCTATATCTATTATCTCCGATAGAGATACTAGATATACGTCACATTTTTGGAAGAGTTTCCAACAATCGTTGGGCACTCGTTTGAATTTTAGTACGGCTTATCATCCTCAGACTGATGGTCAGAGCGAGCGTACTATTCAAACCTTGGAAGACATGCTTCGAGCATGTGCGATCGACTTAGGTGGTAGTTGGGATAAGAACCTACCACTGATTGAATTCTCCTACAACAATAGCTACCATTCCAGCATAAAGGCTGCGCCTTTTGAGGCCCTATACGGTAGAAAGTGTAGATCGCCCATTTGTTGGGCAGAAGTTGGAGATGTCCAGTTGTCTGGACCAGATATCGTCTTTGAGACGACAGACAAGATCGTTCAGATCCGTGATCGTTTGAAAGCTGCCAGGGATAGGCAGAAAAGTTATGCGGATCCTAAGCGCAAAGATTTTCACTTTGATGTGGGTGAAAAAGTGTTGCTTAAGGTATCACCTTGGAAAGGTGTAATGCGATTTGGAAAGAAAGGCAAGCTAAGCCCGAGATATATAGGACCTTTCGAGATAATCGAACGTGTCGGGGCAGTCGCTTACAAGTTAAACTTGCCTGAAGAGCTTAGTGCCATTCATAATGTGTTTCACATCTGTAATTTGAAGAAGTGTTTCGCTGACGATTCACTGGTTATACCGCATACAGATATACACATAGACGAAAGTCTAAAATTTGTGGAAAAACCTTTGTCGATTGAGGATCGACAGGTGAAGAAGCTTCGACGGAAGCACGTGCCTATTGTTAAGGTCAAGTGGGATGCCCGTAGAGGTCCCGAATATACGTGGGAAGTGGAATCCACGATGAAAGATAAATATCCCCATTTGTTTGAATAAATCTCGGGGTCGAGATTTCTCTTAAGGGGGTGAGTATGTAACACCTCAAAAAATTTCGTCCAACAATGTCTTGACACGTGTCATAAGGTTCTGTTATGTGAAAACATACTTTAGAGGGACTAAAAGTGACAAACAGTGAAAACTATGGAACGTAAGGGTCCAAAGTGTCAACAACGGATAAATAGACTCTATGATAACCCTACATAATGTTCATAACCTTTAACGGATGGTTCATGGATCATACGACGCGGAAATTGCACAAAAGTGAAGTATTTCAAACTATAGGGGCCAAAAGTGTCAACATGTTTAATTTATACCTCTGAGTGAACTTTTGGCAGACCCGAAGCTTTGTATAGCTAAAATATACTCACTAGCATATGTGGTAAAAATTTCAGGAAGTTTCGTCAACGTATGAGAAAGTTATGGCCAAAACCGTACTTAAGGGACTAAAAGCGTCAACGTCGAATTTCATGGCTTTTCGGTTGAGCGCAAAGTTATTCGAGGACATTACCATGTTGGTAAATGTCCTAAGGTTCTTAAAAACCAAGTTTGGGGGTTTACGGGTCGAGATAAGTAGCCGAAACATCGCGTACAAGTCCAGGGGCCATTTCTGCCAATTATGGAAACTTGCTGGTCAGACCAGGTCCTTACGGACCGTAAAGCAAGGACCATACGGTCCGTATAAGGTGCCCAGATACCCAGTTTCGCGAATTCTGCTGATTTGGCCCGAATTTTTAGTTGCAAACAGCTTTCACCACCTCCAAGGGCTCCAATAGGATTGCTTGCATGGCTATAGCAACAGTGTGCTACCTATAACCTCTGGAAAACACCATAAATCAGATTATTGAGCTCATTCTTGGACATTTGCATTAGTAACCAAAGTGCTCTCAACATTCAAGAACTTCAAGGCAGACCCCTGGAGCTAATCTGATCCTCAAGGCCGATCCTAGTGTTCACTAAACATCTATAGGACTCTTGTAAGCTTCCAATTCGTTCTTTAATTCGTTCTTGTTACGATTATTAGTAAAAGTCAAACTGGTTGTTCATAAGATTTGACTTTCTGATTAAACGGATTTCTTTCAGTCATTTCTCGAATTGAAACCTGTTATAGATTGGTATTTATGTGGGAAACAAACCCTCTAAAGGGCACTATCTGAATCCCACTATATGCATGCTAATTGTCGAGTCAAACATGTTTCTAAAAAGTCAACAGAATTGATTTTCGCAAAAATAAGCTTGAATGTTAATATATTAGACATGCAATCTGATTGATCACTATAAATAACTTGTAACACATATAAGAATGGGTTTTAATCATCATCAACTCGACAATCTATAGTATAGCCACGAATCGGAACCGAAAGTCTTGTAAAACGATTAATTCGTAGACTATCGATTCGGATTCGTACATGCATGCTCGAGATCTGTATTGGAAAGTATTTTTGACTATTTTTATTTTAGTTAAACTTTCTGGAATTTTCTTTGATTGAGTCTATGCATAGCCTATTCGAATGCATGTTTCCGATTTATGCATAAAGTTGACTATTTTGCCCTTTTTGTTATAAAACGTGATTTTTGGAAAAGTGAAAGGATAGAAATCTGTATTTCTAATATATAAACTTGCACCGAAAATTTCGGATCAGTTGGTGGTCCAGATTGTGAGTTATGGCCATTAGCGTAAAACTATATTATAAATTTACATAAACGGTCCTTTTCGCGTAGAACCCGTTTCTGGCCACGTTTTGATACGAAACTTTTTACCAACAGATGTAATATAATATTTTGGGATTTTAGATGATTTTTATTTAATTTTTGGCTGATCGTATCTTAGATCGCCTAGTCATTTCGGCTTATGTCGGTTTTGACCGTTTTAGCCATAAAATGAGTTTTACACATCCTTTTGACCCGAAACCTTTTTCTACTGATTTTATATGATGAATAAATTATTTTAAGTATTCTGGAAATATAAAAATCTCAGATTTTATTTGAAAACCGAAAACGCCCTTAAATCGCATATTTAGCGTTTTAAGCGCATAGTAAGCGTTATACTTGTTTTAAACATATAAGACCTATACCTACTGATGTGATTAGCATATTTTCATATAAGAACATTAAGTATAAGTATATAAACTCAGACTTCCAGTTTTGGCACTTTTAGCCCTTGTGAAATTACTAAAATACCCCTACGGTGCATAGTTTGGTTTTAAATGATAAATTTGGTATATGGGTCATACCCTACTGATATAATATGTTATATTAAGTATATTTACTGTATGAACCAGACCCGAAACTCAGATTTCTAATTTTACCCTTTTTATTATCTTTTAAATGACCAAAATGCCCTTCTAAGGCATAAATTGGGTTTAAAATTATTCCGGGCAATATAGAACATAACTTACTGATATAATATCATATTTTAAGCATATTATCTCAGGGAACTTGCATTTGAATCATTGGTCTACCCGTATCGCCCTTTTCGCGTTCGGTTCGGTTTACGTAACTAGTTTGCGTAAATTGACCGAAACGGGCCAAACGATATCATTTTTATTTCAAAATCCAGAATGTATTTAGTATACCCATATTATACAAGTATTCCAAACTTGTCGGGTCTAAATCACATCCTATCCGGTCTTTCGCTTAATCGTGCGTAAACCGTATCATTCCTAAAACTAACCGGTCAAAGCTTAGGCTTAAATAAAAGACCCGTTAGGAATCTAATAGGTTAATTATAAACCTTTGTTCCAGATTAGGAGGCCGGTAAAAGCTACCAACACTTATCGTTTGTGACTTATACTTGCTCAGGTAAATACATTTTGACTTATTTTCCCTATACGGGCTTGGGGTACGGTATTTAAAATACCGCTTGATCGGGCGCACAAGTCCTGCGCCTTATAGGTGTACAGTCTTGAATAGCTTGTGCGACTTCGTTTAAACAGTTTTGTCTTACTTAAAGGCTTTGGGGGGTTATTGACCGTGTCCCGGATATCCTTGGCATTTTCTTACGAGATGGCCACGACCAGAGCACGGGGTGTAGGCGTACACCCGACGTGTATAACTCTTTAATGTGGTGTGTCATTTAATCTCTAGCCCGGACAGCAGATCCCGGGCCACCAGAGATATAAGTGCATGTAATTCGTTCACAAGTTTATATTATATAATTATCCCAAGTTAATAAAAATATTTATGCCTTGTGCATTTAAATAAATTTTCAATCATTTTCAAAATGAGTCAGTCGATTTGTATTTACCAGTGTAAACTGACGTATTTTTTCCCAAAAGGTTAAGTGCAGGTACTATACGGAAATAGGCTGGTTGTTTCCTAAGAGCGTCCACTATAGTCTCGCAAGCTCGGACGACAATATATCTGTTGAACTATTTATTTCTATTTCTATTTGATCCGCCTGTGGATCCATTTCAACTACTGTGATATTTATTATTACACTTTATTTAAAGTTGAAATGTTTCTATTCTGCTTCCGCTGTGCATTATTATATTGTGTTGATTGTCTATGACGATGCCAACTACGTCACTGTACCCCACACCGGGCCCACCGGTGACACGTGGAAATCGGGGTGTGACATAATAGTAAAGTGAAGTGAGAGTAACTTGAGAAATGATATCTGAATTGCCTTATTTATAACCGAATTTTGGGTGGGAAAGTCTGTTGACAGGAGAGATAACGGAAAGAAATTTCCGTGAGCGGTTATTTTCTCCATCGTTAATCACTAACGGACGTATGTGCACACGGATCGTGGTCATGATCAACGGCCGGGGAGATGCCACGTGGAAAGTGGGCAAGTGTGGATCTTCCATCAATTTGGTGCCATCATCGTGACGTTGAGGAGTGCCTAGGATGATGCCACGTGGCCATTCGGTTATAACCGAATGGTGATGCACGATAAAGCCTTCTAGAAGCTGTAATCCCATGTGGCTTTGTTTCGCGTAAATTCTGTTGTAACAGAAAAGTTACTTTTTATCCAAGTCTGGGTGATATCCGTGCGGAGATGCTGTTAGGACTTTATCCTAACTGTTCTGCTGCATGAGAGCTTGCGCAAAGATATGTTATCTCTATCTTGGCGCGCGGATGTTGGAGATTGCTTTCTTTTAAGTTCTTTCTTTTAAAACCACTGCGCTGCTGCGCAAGGTTTTTCGAAAGAGGTTTGTTATTGGTGAAGTTGTGGTATGGTCCTGAACCCTTGTGCAAGGTTTTTGGGACCTTACCCCTTCAGAACCTGAACGAGCTTAGATTCCCTCGGTTTTGCATAGAAGAGTGTAAAAGAGTTGAAAGAAATTTTGAATCAGCTGAAAAAGTGTTTAGATTTATGCGAAATCAGTGTTTAAGCATGTTGAAATCCTTTAGATCTGAACCGTTCTTGGTGGAATGAGGTCACAGTTTAGTGTTCATGAGAACCCATGGTGACGTCATCTTAGAACAGCTCAATTCAGGTGGATTTCATGGTGAAATTGTGAGATTTGTTGGTGAAATCGATGAGAAAGTGTGTAAAGATCAAGTACAAGATTTAGGATAGAATACTTTCAAAATCGCGAGGAATCGGGAGAAAAGTGCCTGGGAGCGTGCTGGTCGGAGGGGGTTGTCATCAACGAACAGTTGATGTGACAAGTGAGGTATTTATAGGTGAGGGAGGAAGACGATGTGGTTTAAGCGGGTTGGATGGCCGTTCGATCGGATGGCCATCCGATCGAATGGTCATCCGAACGGATGGCCATTCGATCGAAGGGTCATTCGATCGAGCTGTTTGTGAGAGTTGGTTTTCCGACTTTTGTTTCATTCGACGTGTTTGGTTGTGTTGAGCATTATGGACACATTAAGCATTTTAGCGATAATAGTAGCGTCGAGTTAAGTGCGATAGATTGAGTTGTGCGTGCCTGCGGGTGCGCGTTTAGATAGTTTCCACAACTTCATTACTATTACTATTACTATTACTATTACTATTACTATTACTATTACTATTACTATTACTATTACTATTACTATTACTATTACTATTACTATTACTATTACTATTACTATTACTATTACTATTACTATTACTATTACTATTACTATTACTATTACTATTACTATTACTATTACAATTACTATTACTATTACTATTACTATTACTATTACTATTACTATTACTATTACTATTACTATTACTATTACTATTACTATTACTATTACTATTACTATTACTATTACTATTACTATTACTATTACTATTACTATATATAACAGGTCGTAGCATAAGTATTTGCGTTTGAGTCTGCGTTAGCGTTGCGACGCTTTACGACGATCGATGGGAACCGTTTAAGTACTCACGTGATGTCGTCGTTAGCGTGATTACGTTGCATCATGACGATCGATGGGAGCGACTTAACTATTCATGCGATGCCACCAAACCCTCTTCCTTCGTTAACCCACTAACTAGCCTCGTTAACCCTCCGGTGCAGTGTTTCCTCCATTATTGGCTGAGCAGGCATGTTAATGGCTTAACCGTTAACGGACAATACATAGTCTTAAAAATTGGGGTCAAAAGAAAAGTTCGGTTGATAGAACATGATAACATTTGTGAAGGGGTATGGTACCAAATCTCGCACTGAAGCGGTCGCGAGTGACCATCACCCTTATCAAATACTCCCACCAGCAAGGACTTATCTGCGTCCGTGAGGGCACGTGCGAACGCGGTTGGCGATTCCAATCGGTCAAGTGATGAGAAGGCTTACCTTGTGCATGAAAATAGATGTTTTCGTCACGACAAGGGATGCAGTAACAACAGTAGTTACCGCACATAGCGATGCGGCTTAGCACCGCATCATATACACATCTTCGTCAAAGCAAGGGACGCGGACACATCCGCGGTTATCGCACAACAGGAATGCGGCCAGGACCGCATCCTGTTGACAATGCAAGTGGGACTGACAGTTTCACTCAAGTGTCCAACACAGCAAGTGGCACTGACAACAGTCACATGTCTAGCCCACACACATGTAATGCTGGCGAACAGACTTACAGCCACAGCAGGATGTGACATCACCTCAGTGACCTACGTGCATGACACACCTTCAAAGGGCTATGCATTGTGAGTCTAGCCACTCAATTACCCTCCTTCACTCTTCAACTATATATACCCATCCTGGACCAGGTTTGAGGTATCGCTTATCAACTTTCTCTCACACTTACTACTATAACACACTTTGCTCTCAAGCAAATACTGATTCTCACGCCGGAGAGTGGTAACAAGGAGCACCCCCCACCCCATCCTCCTTGTTACGAATCACGGTGTGTTTCCCTTGTGTAGGAGACAGATCAGCGGACGATCCAGCCACCGATCCTCGGAAAGAAGGGATTAACCCTACTTGACGAGACCAGTGAATTAACCTCCCCTGGTTAACCAGTGTTTCATCAATTTTCCTCTTCAAAAATAGAGAGAATGACTAAAAAGTTATTGGATACGCATGTGACAAGTCCTTTTGCATATTCAGTTGTTCTAACATTACATGGAGACTCAAACAAACAAACCCTAATAAAGTATTTCGTATATTCATATTGTCTAAATATGCATCTGCCGTACAAATTCATATATTTCTTTGACAATAATCTTTAAGAGACTAGCAATTCCATCAAGGGAGACGGACACTAGGTGGTAGAGGTGTACAAAAATCGGTTTAAGACCGAAACCCGAAAAAAACCGAAACCTGTTGTTTTAAGAACCCTTTTCAACCCGAACCGAACCAAACCGGAGGTTTGTAAACGGTTAGTATGCTTGATCTTTAAAACCGTTTTAAAAACCCAAACCGGTTTAAACCAGTTTTTTTGGCACAAACTTGTTTTAAACAAACCCGAACCGGTTCCAGTATTTTTTTGGGTTTAAAAAATCGGGTAGTAACCGAAACCAGTTATAAAAAATGGTTTTTGTTTGTGATGAAAAAAATCTATTTGTACACCTCTACTAGGTGGGTCCCGTCAGATGACACAGCTAGCGTTTGGATGGCATTAGTGTGTCCCCTCAAAGTTTTCACACACTCACTAGAAAGACTATCCCATATCCTCACTTTACCATCCATACACCTGGTGCACAAACCGGGTCACCCTAGTTAGGGATGACAATTGGTCGGGTATGGCTAATCTCATATCCATATCCGATTGTAAAATCTTGTCCCATATCTGGTTCATTACCCGTCAGGTATTTGGCGGGTATTTACCTCTCGGGTATCGGGATACCTGTTAGGATTTTCATGTATGTATATTTTTTACTTTCCTTTGTAATTTTATTTTCTAAAAATCCATATAATATATTAGTTTATGATAAATAACTTAAATATCATCATCGTCATAATAATATTTGATACATTTAAAAATTTATATACCGTTCGGCCGGTATGATGACTTCCGGTACTACATTCCATGCCCTTTGGGTGATAATTGGTACCAAAGGAGGAGAAGCGAGAATGTTCAACCTTTGGTGCAAAAGGTTGACTTCTCGAAGATATCCCTCTAGTCCCACCGTCAAATGATTAATACGGTTGACCAATGCTTCTTCCACCCCCGTCATCTCATCAATGGCCTCTCTTAAGGCGTAAACGTAGTTCACAAGAGAATCTTCAACCGTTGATGACCTCCTCCCTTGTCGGTTGTTCCTGGAGTGCGATGAAGATGTTCTGCTAGTTCTGCTCACCATTCTGAGAAAACAGACCGAAAAGAGTTCAATTTTTACGGAACAGTACCTTGGACACGGCCCCGTGCTTAATGAGCACGGCCCCGTGTTCAGATATCTGCAGATTTTTTGGGACAAGGAATCTTGGAGTTTTAAATTATTTTTAAATCTTTTCCAAAGCAAACTATGAACTCGATCAACTTTATGTTGATTTTTTTTGCATGTTTCTTTCTCAGGATTACTTTTTCAAATTACGGCGCGGTTGGAATAGGAGATCCATTGGAGAGTCGATTGCTTAGTGGGCGTTCATTTTCTAGAAGTCTTAGCTTATTTTGCTTCCGCTGTGCAATGAAGATACCGGTCCAGTCACGCCAGCTCTGATAATTTTGGGGTGTGACAGATTGGTATCAGAGCTATAGGTTACAACGAATAAGGTTTTCTGTAGGAATACCTAGGCTCTAACCTCAATTTTCTCTGGGACTTAGACTACTGAGACTTTAAATACATACAAAACGCCTAAGACTCGAATATGGTCTCTAACCGTTGCCGAAAAACAAACAGTCAAAATTTCGTTTTCAAACATACGCTATTGTGGTGTTTTATACACGGTACACAAAACAGTCGCATACAGTGCACAAAACTCTGAGAGTTTAGGAAACATGCATTTAAGACCTTCGAAAACTCATGTTGAAGTTCATTAAAGGTCATCATGTAGGAACCACGTGTATTAACTCGGACAAACGCCATTATTATGTCGTCCATGCTATTTTAAGTAACCGAGCAGGTAACCTACGCAAAACGAAGTACGAGCGCGCAAATTACACGAAACTCAACCTATACGTCAAAGGAGGTTGAAGTATGTCATATACAAATATCGAGGCAAGGTCTTTGAGAAGACAAAATGGCGCGACTGAACGACGCTAGATTCCGTCAGCAGGAGAGCTACCGAATCATGATGCGGCAACTTGTCACACAGTCCTGCAACGACACGAATCACGCCAAGGAGAAGACGCATGTCTCCGTGTTCCCCCTATCTCAATAACGACGAATACGCCATGTTCGACATTCCATGGTAATGTCACCTAACAACCGGTTATCACATGCAACCCCAGGTAAAGTCCTTAAAATTTCTTTTATAGAAATTCCGACTTTTGCATCTAGTGAGTAGATTTTCACATCTCTACTCCTCTTAATGGTCATTGTATCACAATCATTTCTTTCATTATAACGAATACTCATTTGGTTCATTTCTATATGTTACGCATGCATCGTTTGTTACGCATGTGGTTTCGTTTCGAAAAAGCGTTTCATCAAAGTTCAAATATTATTTCGCTAAATCTAATTATTGATTTGTGATTCGAATGACCCGCATTATTGTAATTGTTGGCTTCTTTGTTATCAAGTCAACACATTTTCTTGAAATTTCTTTTCTTTTCAAGTTACATACATGGTTTTTCGTTGTGACCATGCCGAAAGTTTTCTTGACGATACATGTATTTATTGTCGCCTTGCACCAAAACCAAGTTCAATTGTTTGAACTTGTTCATTACGCTTATTCAATTCAAGACACCATATGATGTATTGAACACATCATATTCAAATTCGTTTTAATAAGCACTTCATTTGTTTTGAGTCGTAGTAGACTTGCTTGGTCTACGACTCCAATAAGTCATTTATTGGTTTGCTTTAAATCCGCTTTGATTTATCATGTCACAGCAGTCTTAACACAATTGTGTGATAAGACCATGGTACACAAAATTCAGTTCATATACTGGTGTACCTCCTAACGGTTCTTTCATTATCGATCGAATGCCTTGCGATATTTATTTCCTTTTCATCGTCGATCGAAAACAGTGTTTCTTTGATATTCCATATTCATTTGAAAATCCTGTGATGTCGTTTGAGTCAAAATTTCAGATTTACTTCATTGCGCGTTCATTTCATGCAAAACACAGGTGATACCTGTTCGATCATCGCTATATTTGAATTGTTTCATTCACTACGACACCTTATGGCGTCGGTAGAACTTGCAGCTTGGGCTGATCATGATCGAGCGTTTCATGCAAAACTATTTCGTTTGGGCTTGTTGATTCTAAGCTTCTCCTAGTGAACGTTATTGTTTCTAACATTCATTTGCATATTGTAAACGTCCACTTGGAATTCTATTGGTTGAAATTCCTCTTTTATTGGACCCCTGTTAACTTGGTCACACTGGTGACTGTATCATTATGTCTCGTTTCCTTTGACATTATACGTATTTACTTACGCATAACGTAACTCTAAGGATTTGACGTAGTCTAAATTTCGAGGACGAAATTTTATTAACAGGGGGAGAATGTGACAATCGGTGATTTACGGCTCTTAATTATGTGATTAACAGGTGATTAACGCGATGATAAATAGTGTTTAAGACGTAAATAAACTTAATTTAGGCTTTTGGAATGCCTAGGAACACCTATTTGACTTTCACAGTATGCGAATGGCGATTTGCGGGAAAACCAGGCAAGCGTTAAATGGGAACGAACTGACACCGGACGGAATACTGACAAACCGTAAATTTCGACCCTTGTTAATTGTATAAATAAGAAAAATACCTTACAAATATACATATTTTTGTCTACCTTGAAAATCTTGATAAAATCTCTACAAGATCTTGTAGAGATTCTTGTCTCAAAAGTGGAAGCCACAAGATTTCTACAAGATTTCATCAACATCTTTATAAAAGGACCCATACCCCCCTCCTTTCTTTCTACACTCACACGAACCACAGATCCAAAGATCTGCTCACACACACCTAAAACCCTTCGTCATCTTCTCTAAATACACACACATAGGAACATATGCAGATGTTTTATCCACATCCTCCCATCCACAACAAAACTCCCTTGAGCTCCCACCAAACCTCTCGATCCCTCTCTCTACCTGCTTGATGAACATCACCGGCGACCGGAGCTTAATCTCGGTGATCTCCGGCGCCGTTCGTCCTCCGACAAACCCACCTTCACCTCCGGGCTCTCACACCAGCCAAGCCCCCCCTCTCACTGCTGATTATCGTTTGCCACCACCAGATGGTGGTGGCGTGCGGCGGCGTTACACAGAAAGAGATGAAGAGAGAGAGAGAGGCGATGAGAGAGGGACATAGGAGAGAGGGAGAGAACCGGTGGCGGTGGTGAGCGACGGCGGCGTAAGGGTTAGAGGAAGAGATGAAGCCGGTGTTGTTTCTCCGGCGATGGTTCGCTGGCGACTCTCCGTGTGACCATAATGATGATGATCAGATAATATTGATGATGATGATGATGATGATGATAATGATGGTCGGCGGCCGACGGAGCTCCGGGCCGGCCGTCGGTGCAGTGGTTCAGGTCAACACCAGCTTCAGTCATGACTCGGGTTAGTAATGCTACAGTTTCCGACTTTGTTTTTTTTTTCAGGTTTGTTAAGTGGGATCCCTGTGAGATGGTTCAGATCCGTGTCATGTTTACTTGGTCTGGTCCAATTGTAGATTTGAGTTATGTCTTCCGGTTCGGGTTCGGGTGAAGATCAGTCAAATCGGGTCAGCAGGTTCGGGTCAACGGGTCAATCTGGTCAAACGCGGTCAGCGGTTCGGTTCGGGTCGCGGCAGAATTTCGGTTTCAGGCATCGGTCGACTCGGTCAACTCAGTCCATGTTTCGACGACTCGACGAGAGTTTTGGGCAATAGTTAAAGTCGTGATTTCGTTATGTTATCTTTATAATTTTAATCTAACGTGACTAACGAGCTCGAACCGGTTAATTATAGTTTACAAATTACATGTATGTTGTTTGCATCTTGTGATAACGGCAACTGGTGTTGTCGGGGCCGTCCAAAAACAAAGGAAACTCTGCCGGTTTTTCAAGAAAAACCCGTAAACAAAATGTATTTATTATAAATCGAACTTTATAGATTCAAATTAAATTATGAAACTGTTAGTGCACTACATCTGTTGATTGCGTCTAGGGTGTCTAGGATCAGGTCTTACATCGTATTGTATAGCATAGGGCACGTAATACGAGAAATCAGGAGTCTGTATGTTAGTTATGAGCTAGGTCCGCTTATATGGACATTAGATTCTAGGTTCGCTCTTTTGTCAGGTAGGTCCGCTTATGTGGACTTAACTGGTCCGCTCTTATGGTCATATGACACATAAGCGGACCCAACTGCCTATATATAGATGTTGTTCGAGCGGACCTCATAACGTGATTGTCGAATTCCATGCCGAGGTTCTGCCGGTGTGAAGATTGAACTGTAAAACGTTTCAAATCAATAAAACAAGCAGTTAGGAGAAAGAACAAGCTATATCTACTTGCATTTCTTATTATTCCGCATCTGAAACGCAAGAGACAACCTCTGAACGACTCGTCCGGGTTAACAAACGATCCTACAGAAACAATTATGGTTATCACAAATTATTTTAACTAAACGACGACTCGGATAATATTTACAAACACAAATATAGTTACTTTAAACTTCGGACTTCGACAAATCTTTTATAAAAGCAACATAATTATTTATATTGTTTCAAACTTCGATAACCCGATTTCGACTATACAAATACAGATAGTTTGCGTAGTTATTTCAAATGTTAAACAATACGACTTCTTTTTATAAAAATAAATATAGTTTATATATTTATTTCAAATATTACACTACTCGAATTCGTTTTATAAAAATAAATATGGATTTTATATTTATTTCAAATATCGTATCATACGAATATTCCTATTTACACAACGACTTCTCAAGACGACTAACGGGATTCTACCGAAATATTTATGTATTTTTATATAAATATTTATATATTTTAAATCTCACGAGAACTAAGTGTTTTTCAAGACTTATTAAGTATTACCGACGAATAAACGAACTAAACAAGTATAATTTCTTCGCTTCTTTTAAGTTAACAACTTATCGTCGAATCGTTCAGTTAACAATTCGGTAGAGCTCGGTAACACATAGATTAGTTACCGCATTAATTAGAAACTTATAAGATATTCCGTGTTAGGAATATTGTAGAAATGCACGCTAGCAAGTCACGTCTTGGAAACGACATCACGAAGTCGTATATAGCTAGCTTTGCACAGGAATATCCAGGTGAGTTCATAACCCCACCTTTTTACGGTTTTACATTTTTCTAAATGTTTTCGGGGTGGAAAGACATGCACGTTTTGCAAAGCATACAAGGTTTTCGATAAACATAAATTACGTATTTCTAAACCATTTTAATAAACACAAATAGTTTACGAAAAGCTTATATTCTATACCGGTTTTTCCAACAAGCGTATTTTTCGAAATGTGCATACACACGTATTCTAGTTTTCTAAACTACGGGAAAGTATAAGTACAAACGACATGCTAAGCTAAGGAATGACACAATAGATCATGTCACGAATAGGGTAACATAATCACCATTAATCAGTTACATACCAAGACCGGGGAACAAAAGGTTAGATCTAATGGGTTTCAGGTAGCCACACTCTTGGTCACTCTAGTACCAAGCAGTGCTTTTGTGTCTCTAGTCGTGAATCGACAGTCGTGGATTCGACAACTAAAAATGTCTATGGTTTGGATGCTTCCTATGTCGTTACATATGTTAGTGACCTCGCGAACCATTAGCGATCTTGTATTCCTTACATTACAGAACTCAGTTTCAATACGTCTTTGCAAATTACATACCATGTTTTATACAAATTCAAAGCATAGGATTATGCATGCATGTTGTCAATGTTAGGGTGGACATTGACGGTTATACAAGTTTTACAAATACAAAAGTTTACAAATACATGGTTTTACGAATATAATGCGTTACAAATACAAAGTTTCCAAATAACTTGACAAGAAAATGACTTTTAAATTCGTTTTCTCAACAACATTTCAAAAACCGGTTATTCAAAAAGATTTATTTCAAATCTTTTCCAAAGCAAACTATGAACTCGCTCAACTTTATGTTGATTTTTTTTTCGCATATTTTTTTCTCAGGATTACTTTTTCAAATTATGGCGCGGTTGGAATAGGAGATCCATTGGAGAGTCGAGCGCTTAGTGGCCGTTCATTTTCTAGAAGTCTTAGCTTATTTTGCTTCCGCTATGCAATGAAGATACCGGTCCAGTCACGCTAGCTCTAATAATATCGGGGTGTGACAGTGTTCAGCCTTCTATTCTCTTGTTTTTGCTTGGGAAGATGCTGTCGGGGGGTCGAGCATGCCACGTTTACTCCTTTTCTTGTATTTATGTTAGATTGAGCTGCATTTTTGCTTCTTTGTTCATTTGAGCTCATTTAATCCTGAAAATACAAAAGGAAGACAAAAACACACTTTTTTCCAACATTAGTACTAAAAAAGTGTTAGTTTTATGCCACATTTGATGTAATTTATATGTTGCATTTTGCGCACATCAACCACTTTCGAAATATATTAAAAATTATAGATGGTGAACAGTGTCCCCTCAAATATACAAATGAACAACACAATTTGGGGGAATGGATAGGGCTGCAAACGAACCAAACATTCGGCGAATAGTTCGTGAACCGTTCGCTGGGAACTTCGTTTGTGTTCGTTCGTTTATTAAAGAAACGAACACGAACAAGAAATTTCGTCGTTTAGTTAAATGAACAAGCATGAACAGATGTCGTGTTCGTTCGTTTATGTTCGTGAACGTTTGGTAACATGTTCGTCTGTGTTCGATAGTTCATTAGTGTTTTTAGTTTTTATATTTGTTTAAATACTTCAAAATTCTAACAAACTAAATATCTAATAAGTGTCAGTGTATTATATATTCTGTTCATGAACGATTGTTGAGTTAAATGCTTGGTTGGTCCCTATAGTTTGCGAAAATTGCAGACTTGGTCCCAATGGTTCACTAATTACACACTTGGTCCCAGTGGTTGTAATTTTTGAACTCAGGTGGTCCTTATCACTAACCCATGTTAATTTTCTCAGTTAAGTGGGTGTAAAATGACTAGATTACCCTTGAACTACAAAACAAAAACACTTATAAATATTTAAAAAAAAACAATGGGGTCCACCCCTCATCTTCTTCCTTCTTTCACCACCCACCCACAACTACCACCTCCGCCTTCAACCCAGCACCACCACTGTCACCTTTAACCCACCACCTCCATCGTCACCTTCAACCACCCTCCACCTTCTCCGTCACCTTCAACCCACCGCAGCCACCTCCACCGTCATAAACAACCACCACTAACAACATATCATCAACATCATCATCCTCAAGGGCATTTTTAGAAACATGTTAACAGTCATTGTTGGTCTTTATTGAGTTAAAATTAAGCCTCGTCATTTTCGATCCCACAACTGTCAAATTCCCCACCCGTACCTAGAGGTGTACAAATCGGTTTTTCTCACCCAAAACGAAAACCGGTTTTTTTTATAACCGGTTTCGGTTACTAACCCGTTTTTCAAGGCCAAAAACCGGTTAATAACCGGTGTAACCGGTTAATAACCGTTTTTTCCCAAAAAAACCGTTTTTTTCGGGTTTTAACCGGTTTTTTTAAAACCGGTTTCGGTTATTAACCGGTTTTTCAGATCAAGATTAGTAACCGGTCACAAACCGGCGGTTCGGTTATAAAATCGGTCCGGTTATAAAAAAACCGGTTAAAAAAACCGGTTTCGGTTTTTTTCCCGGTTTCGGTTCTAAAACCGGTTTTTTTGTACACCTCTACCCGTACCACCTCCGACCGCCCAAACAACCTCAAAACCTCCCTCACACCACTCTCCCCACACTCTTCAACACACACAACCACCACACCACCAACCCTCACAACCCTTTCTAACTCCCTAACAAACCGAGCCGGAAACAACTCCTGATCCAAATTCACACTAAACCCCAAGTCAAAAACCGCATCGATAAACGACAGATTATGCGGATCACCACGGCTAAGCAACGAAGGCGAATCAACCAACTCCACACCAACAACATCCCTCAATCCTATCTGTTTCAACCCCATAACCGCCTGGCCACCACCTGCAGACAGAATTAACGTTTGTGTGTGGTTGTTGATAAGTTTTAGGGTTTGGAGGTGGGTGAAGAGCGTGGAAAATAAATTGATGTGTTTGGTCCAGGTGTTGGCGGACCAGAGGCGGTGGTTTTTGGTTCCGACGGTGGTGGGCGACGGAGCAGGAGGATTTGGGGTGGTTAGGGTTAGGGTTGATGCAGGTTTCCGGTGGCGGTTGGAAGAAGAAGACCAGGATTAATGTGAGTGTGGCGATGGTGATTGAGAGGTAGGAGGGGTGGACCCCATTGTTTTTAGAGAGAGAGAGAGAGAGGAGAAGATGAGGAAGATGAGAGTGAGTCCATTTTTTTATTTTTTTAATTGTTCAGTGGAAATCTAGTAATTTCCCACATATTTAACTGAAAAGCTTAACATATATTAGTGATAAGGACCACCCGAGTTTTAAAAATTACAACCACTGGGACCAGGTGTGTAATTAGTGAACCCTTGGGACCAAGTCTGCATTTTTCGCAAACCACAGGGACCAACCATGCATTTAACTCACGATTGTTTGTGTTCGTTTGTTTCCATTTATGTTCGTCAACGTTCGTTTTTGATCGTTGTCTAAAATTAACAAACAAACACAAACGAACACGAACAAGTTCATTTCCTTAACAAACAAACATGAACATAAAATCTCGTTCAATAAGTATTCGTGGACGGTTAGTGAACACACATACTTCTTTACAAACGAACACGTTATTGGGTTCGTTTGCAGCCCAGGATGGGAATACTAAGCGCCACCTGTTTTTTACTTCTCCCATCTCACCAACCCCACACACAGAATTATAAGTCCACTGGCGTCCCTCTCCTCACCAACCCCTCAAATTTATACACCTAAATCTTCCACAACCCACCACCAATTAATTCTATAAGGGGTTGGTTGTTCACAGATCTCAATTTGTGCTGCTCAGATCAGATCTACTCAATGGGTAAAGTCTATAACTTGAAGGAGGTTGCTGAGCACAACACTCCCAAAGATTGCTGGCTCATCGTCCACGGCAAGGTATATCCACATTTCATTATTACTTGCCGTCTCTTTTCTTTGACTTTATTTGAAATTTCAATTGTGGTTGGTAGGTGGATTCATTCATTCATTCATTTTGCTTGCTTCTTTCACTTCATTTCAATCTGTTTAATGCGTTGTAGTTATTAATGAGTAATTAATTTATGTGGGTTTGATTCTTGATGGTGAATTTGATTGCTTGACTTTTTAAAGTTAATTATTGGTAGTTGTTGCATCAAATTATATGTCTTTATCCAGATAAAGGAGTTTTATTTGTTTATCAGATACATAATAAATTAATCCTCAACAATACAATTTTAAGAAAAGTCTTTCTTGGGTCATAATTAAGATCACTGATATGTTTTGATGATGTTAAAGGACCAAATATGTTAAATTTCTAGAGTCTGCAAATAAAAAAGTATAGGTTGTATTAATTATGGTTTGAAACAATCCTAGATATTAAGGGCAAACCCGGTGAACAAGGCTCCTGCATACGCGGGGTTGGGCCTGATATACGCATGCTTACTATGTATTTCTACAAGAGGCTGTTTCCACGACTTGAACACATGACCTGGCAACCACCTTACCGTTGCTCCAAGGCCCGCCCCTTAAATTACAATAATCAGCTTAAACACACACCACCTCAGAAGCATATAAACGAACCCCATCTTGGGTAGAGTTTGATTATGATTATTACTTCATGAATTTAATTATAAAAGAATATGATGATGCCGATTGGACAACTATGCTGACAGTTTTTCGGCTTTCTCCGTTTTTTGTTTCCTTGTTTATCTTGATGTAATAACGAAACAAGTGTTCTGATGATAACATTAACCAGGGATGCATACAAATTAATGAACCGCGTAATTGTTGTGTTCGAAAATTAAAGCCTTTATATATAATAAAGATCATGATGCATTAAGTTGTTTCAATCAGGTTTTGATTTAATGTGTTGGTGCAGGTCTATGATGTGACAAAGTTTTTGGAGGATCATCCTGGAGGCGATGACGTTTTGTTGTCTGCTACAGGTACAACACTCAGATTTTGTGTTTCATCATCATCATACTTATATCTCACCAATAGCAAAGCTAAGGTAGGGTCTGAGGAGGGTAAGATGTAGACAGTCTTACCTCTACCCCGTAGGAATAGAGAGACTGCTTCCAATGAGACCCCCGGCTCGGTAGTAGTTTTGCATCAAGCCTTGGACATAATAACACTCGGCAACTGGGACAAAAGCCGATTAGTGCATGTATCCCCTTGTCTTTCGGCTATCAACACTCAGATTTTGTGTAAAATTTCAAATTTTACTAGTATAGTATAAGGGTATAATTGAAAATTAGCAATGATGGCAACATGGTTATAACTATAACTAAAGAACAGGGGTAATTTGAATCAGGTGCCTTAGGTTTGGGGGTTGCATACTATAACTAAATATTATGGTGGAAGCTTTGATAGTATATAAAACTAGGGCTACAAATAATTCGATGGAAACTTGATTTAAGTTATTTTAAGCTCTGCCGAGTCTTAACATCTTTCTTAAATCGAGTATACAAATGAGCTAGAAACATATAAAAAGACGGAAATTGAGTACACAAACTCGACTGTTGAATTGATGATTGGTATCATGAATTGAAAGAACGTGTACTTGTTGTGAACTTTTGCAGGAAAAGACGCAACTGATGATTTTGAAGATGTAGGGCATAGCTCAACTGCTAAAGCCATGATGGATGAATTTTATGTTGGCGATATAGATACAGCAACAATCCCCTCAAAGGTTGAGTACAAGCCTCCAAACCAGGCTCACTACAACCAAGACAAAACGCCCGAGTTCATCATCAAGATTCTGCAATTCTTGGTTCCATTAGTGATCTTGGGTGCTGCGGTTGGGATCCGATTCTATACAAAAGCACAGTAAGATCATCATGATATAATGATCTGGGTATTTCAAATTTGTGGCTTTTAGTTGTGTTGTTTAAGAATCTGAGTTGTTCTTGTTTCTTAAATCTTGAAACTGTTTTTGAGTACATGATGAAATGATTGTTGATTATGGTGACTTTAAGTTGGTAATACAAGTACTTCTTTTAAATATCTTTTGTAACCTATATACATATTTTAAAGCTTGTTTTCCCTGATATGCTCGAGCCGTTAGAGCTCTGGAATGAAGCTTGTTTTACCTCAAACATTTATTTTATTATATTTCTCGTTTTTATATACTCACAAGAATTTGATTGGAGATGAATATTAGCTTTTTATATATAAAAAGCTATTTATTCAAATTATAAAAATAGGGTGTATGTAGATTTGATGTTTTTGATGTGGAGTGAAAAAGGATGATTTTTAGACGGCAATTTCATATATACCCTTATAAACTTGCAAAGTATTATATATACCTATGTAAAATATTAAATATCATATATACCTAATTCATTAAAAACAATTAAATAAGTGACAATTTTACACATATTTTTCTAAAACTTTGCAATCTCATATATGACGTTTAACTTCAAATATTATATTTACTCATTTCTAGCATAATTTACTTAGCTTAAATATATATATGTCGTATAGTATTGTTTATGGATTAAAAAAAAGAAAAATGGGTAAAAACAAATTTAAGTTAAAAATGTGTTATATAAAAATATGAAGTTAAAAGATTATATGAAAACTTCGTTTCTTTAATGAATTGGATATATTTGATATTTTAAGTACTTTGTAAGGGTATATATAAGGGTATATATGATATTTTTAGTTTTGAATTGGGTATATATGAAATTATTAAAGTTTGTAAGAGTATATATGAAAGTAATCCAATTTTAAAAATATGAAGAGATATGGTGGAGCTGTTGGGATTTGGGAATGCTCTTAAAGACTAGAAGTCTTTGGTCAAACAAAAGTCAACACCGATACTAGATAGGGAAAAGTCAACACCATATATATACAAAACTTAAGAATGGAAACTGCATTGTAAATATAAAATAAAAGTAAAAAAAAAACAAAACAAAAATACTTGAAAACTTGGTTCATTCTGTCCTCACTGTTACCTTAGAATCAGTTCTTTGGGAATGCCTAGATGGAGAACTTGATCCTCTTGAAGAAGAACTAAGCCCAAACAGATTCAATTTCGAAATCTTCTTCGAAAAACTACTCATGAAATTATGCGAGCTTGATTTCTCCATACTCCTCTTCATGCACACATGTTCTTTCTCAAAATCATTCAATCTCATTCGTAACCGAGTCAGTTCAAGTTTCAACTCGCGGTTTTCGCGTCTCAATGACGCATAGTTGTCTTTCGGAGACATGGCGGCACTGAGACCGCCGCTGTTGATCCGCCATGACTGGTAGTGCGGTGGCAGTTTGGGGTTGTCATCAAAATTGTTGCAGCATAAGGCGTTTCTGAGCCTTAGTTGCTCGATGTAAAGGACTTGAACGATTGATTGGAGAGGAAGGCGTTCGTTTTGTGCAGCGTGGGCCCCGGCTTCTGGTGATAGTTTGTTGAAATCGATCAGTTTGCATAGCTTCTTTTTCTCACATTCTGATAGACCCTGGTGAGCCTGCAGGTTGTTTTATTACTGTATAGTTTGACTTTTGATGTCAAATGGTCAACATTTGACCTTGAAATTGATAAGTTTATTTGACCACGAAAGTCAAAACATGCATTTTCAAAGCTTCTTTAAGTCTAATTCTGATAAAGCCTTGTATAGTCAGTCATATGAGTCTGAAACACTTAATTTTACGAAAAGTAAAATGCCATTTTTGTCCCTGGGGTTTGGCCAGTTTTGCGACTTTCGTCCAAAGGTTAGTTTTTCCGCATCTGGATCCAAAAGGTTTGAAATCTTGCCATTTTCATCCCGCTCATTAACTCAATCCATTTTTCTCCGTTAAGTCAGGGATACTTCTGTCTTTTTTGTTAATTTAAAGGGCAATTCAGTCCTTTTCAGGGGTATCCGGTCTATTTACATAAAGGGAAAAAGACCGAATTGCCGTTTAAGTTAACAAAAAAGACGGAAATACCCTTGACTTAACAGAGAAAAATGGATGGAGTTAACGAGCCGATGAAAATGGCAAGATTTCAAACCTTTTGGACCCAGATGCGGAGAAACACATCTTTAGACGAAAGTCGCAAAATTGGCCAAACCTCAAGGACAAAAATGGCATATTACTCTTTTATGAAAATGACAGAAAAAATGTAAGCTTTGACTTTTTAGTGTCAAACTGATAGCAACTCCATCCAGGAAAGTACTAGTTTGACCAAAAAAGTCAAGATGCATGTTTTTATGAACTAAGGGAGTATAAACATGAAATATACGTACTTTGAGATAAACATCAATGGATCGATACAGACCGTCGTGAACAGTACGAGCATGCGCGGGTAAACTTTCAGCCACAGCAATGAATTTGGAAAGTTTAAGGTTTATTTCCGGGGCGATTTCAGCAAGATAACTGTCAACCAGCTTCGAGACTTTGACTAAAGCCGTTTGCGATGGCGAATCGGGCTCATCGGACTCAAACCCCGAACCATCACCACCATCACCATCTTCCATTTCATCATCGCTATCGTCTTGCTGCGAAAAGTTAACCAAAATCCTATGAACCGCGTCGACATCAAACAACGTGTCATCTGCATGCCGTAAAGACGGGATCAAAAGATCATCAAGCGTTGCTGAATCTAACTGAGACCCGATTCGCCTTTCTAAATCAAGCCGACACGTTCCCATGCAGTTAAGCATCACCGCAGCCCGCAAAAGCCCGAAAAGAAAACTTAACGGCACTGCGGGCTTCTCAACTGGAAGTAAACCAACTATTGTCTCGACCACGATCCGCTCATGTGCCGAAGCCCCACGACCATCGGCTTTTTTACCGTTTAGATTATATAAACCCGTTAACTCCTTTTCGGCATAACTCATAAGTGATTCACCGATACTTTCTGGTCTCACACCTCGACATTTCAACGCACTCATAACTCTCTGATACATATCAACTCGAAGAACCGACAAATCTTTAATCCACCAATCGGTACTCTCCCCCTTCACTTGTCGACTCATGTGAAGTCGACCGGAACTACTGTATTCGAGTCTCGAAAAGCTTGAAGCGATTTGCTCAACACAAGCTTTAGAAGCTATGGCATCAATGCATCTACTAATAATCTTCAAATCATCAGCTAAAGGGAGCAGATTTTCTGATTGCTTCAAGACCTCAACTGACATTTCAAGATTCTTGGTGACAACAATGTCTAGATATTCATTGGCACGGGATCCGAGGTTACGGGACGAGAATTTTTCGGTCATTTCTAGGTAGTCAGCGACACAACATAGTTGAGCAACGTTTAGTGATGTTATTTCGAAGTTGATACCGTAGCAGAATTTAGCAGCTAGCTCGAATGTTTCTGCGCCTCCGGGTAGACTAAGAAGTTCTACCTTTGATATAGCGTTGTCCCGGTGGTCTGCTACCAGTTTTCGGATTCGACCACATCGAGAAACAAGAGGGAACTGCGACGAAAAAAAAAGAGTTATTTTTTCAACTGGGTATGAAGCAAAAACAAGAGTTGTGCTAAACGTACACCTTTCAAGTTGACACTAATATTTTCTTCTTTTCATACTAAAAGACAAATTTAATCCCCTCGATTTGACATTTTAAGAGGGAGTACGATGAAAAATATAGAGTGTGAGGTACGTTTAGCAAACCTCGTGTGAATTCACTGCGAGGATAGATGTTTGACTTTTTGGTCAAACTGATAGTCCCTTCAAATTTCATAGGAAATGTAATTGTTGGAAAAGGTTTGCAGATACACATTTCCTATGTATATGTTGTAATTTTGCCCTTTGCCCGTTTGGGTCGGGGGTGTTGTTTTGTTTGGCCTTTTGCCTGTTTGGGTCGGAGGTGTGTTTTAATGAAGTTTTATTTTCACAAAAAAAAAAAAAAAAAAAAAGATCCAGTAACATGAAGGATATGAAATTGAAAAGTAAAGTTTTATTTGATGTGAAGCAATTATGTCTGAATTCACATATCACTTATGCAAGTTTGACTTTTGGGTCAAACTCATGCTCCATTCAAGATTCTTAACAACTGTGTGATGTAACTACAGAAGAATGAAAATGGGTATGATGCAATTGTGTCAAATTCTTATTCCCTTCAAGTTGAATTTAAGTAGATACAAGAAGAGGGATCACATGAACTTCATAACGTAGTTACGCGGAAGTTTGACCGCATGGTCAACTCAAAATAAATTCCTTTAAAACAAAATGCAGGACAACAAAACCGAGCTTTAAGACAAAACTTCAAGTCAAAGAATAATAATAGTAAAAGTGTGTATTAGAAAGGTTCAACTTCAAGAAAGTGAGCTGACAACTTCACATGATAAGTTACCTTATGCAATCCAAAAATGGCACCATTCACTTCTATCGTTATGTCGCTTGGAACATCGCGAAATATCCTGCATATGAAGATGATAACAGTTTATATTTTGTAAGCTCGGGTCACGTTCATATTTGCAAATGCACCTATACTGTCTCTATTAAATGATCATATACATACAAAAACATTTATTAGTAAACCAAGGTGGAAACATTAACCATCCAAGCACCCTTGATGATATTCGGGTACCAACTAACTATACCGTTATGACGAGAAAAAGAACACAAAGTAGACGTGAAAGAGCGACAAACCATTCGTTGTAGCGTTGGCGGGAACTCTTGGCCGGAGTGAGCTGAGGTTGGGGTGGAGGGTGGTGGTAGTGATGGTTGTCCATGAAGAAAGGCAGGGGAGCAAAAAGAATGGTGGAGTGTTAGAAAAATGCAAATGTTTGTGAGATTCTTCGGCCATATTTTTTGGTCAATTATGCAAAATCATAAGATTGCAAATGTCCAAAGCAATGGGCCTCTCTTTCTCTTGTAGGGTCATCAAAACAATTAATAATATTAATAATTGTTTTTTCTTTATGATACAAATGTTATCAAATGAATAAGAATGAATGAATGTATATAATGCATGAAAAAAAAAAATCTCATATCAAAAGATTATTCTGTTGTAGAATACTTTTTGGTAGCCATAAACATGGACACCTTTCTTTGACGCACGATTTTGCAAAAATATTAAAACACTTTTAAAAAGTTATTGTTTCACTGCTTGTCGCTGGTGGCACGATGATACTTCAGTGGTCCGTCGGTGATCTAAATTTATCGTTCAAACAAAAAAAAAACATGACGGGTCGGGTTGGATGATATCAATATTGTAATACATTAAATTATGAAAACTTTATTAAAAAAATTGACTGATCTTATATAAAAGTATTTAAAATGTTATAAACCAGTTTCAAGTTTTTATTTTTAGTTAAACTTTAAATAACTAATTTGATATATCCGATATATGTTAAAACTTTCTTCTTGACGTCAAACACGTTTCGTTAGTTTTTATTTAACAACAAATTTGGATCAATGACGGACCATTGGAGTATCATCGTGCCACCAGCGGAACCATTCGATCATATTCATCTCCACTAGGCAATAATGCCTATACACCCATTTAGAAGGATTATAATGTTTTTCACATATATTGAATATAGATAGTTTTTGTCCGTTTAAAAGCTAAAATATAATCTAATTGTTATTTAAATTCAAGTAATGCTATTAAACACGAGCTATTGTGTATTTGAATGTACGAGATTGACGTGGGAAATGGACAATTAGTGCTTAATTTAAGGAGTAAAATGGGCGTAATGAGATTAAGATTAGGGGAGAATTGAAAACTTTCGTTCTTTTCACGAAAAAAGTCAAACATTATGAATAAGTAAGTTAAATAATAATTGGAAATCAGTGATCTCTCTACTTTATACAAAGAACTTATAAGTTACATATTTTTTTTAAAGGCAAACTTATAAGTTACATACTTATAAAAGGATAAATGCACTTAAATATACTTTTTATATTGGAAATGAAATTCTCATATAAATTTCATGAATATGTTGTTTTTCATGTTAACTTGGAGTTCAGTACAAATAATATGAGTAGAGTTGACTTGGTTTGTTGGTTTGTATTCAACTCAAGATAAACCGTGATTCGATAATTTGATTAGTTTTTTTCTACTTTTGAAGTTTTGATGATTTTGTTTATGTATTTTTATACAGCTCTCAAAATAAAATAATGCCCGGTGTATTTTCAAGCTAGCCAATAGACGAGTTGTCTTTAGCTCGTACTTGATTCAGGGATTTAGATGGGTCAAATAAACTCATAGTTGAGTTTTTAATGATCTAGTTACGATCGAGCCGTAAGACATGAGTTACTTTCCAGCCCTAATAAAATCCATTAGAAAAGACATAATTATTCGAATTACAACATAAATATTACATGCTTAAGCATGATTTGTTTGTTTATTCACTTTTTCTCTATACAAGCATCAAATTTTTAAGTGTGTGTATATTCAATTAGGACCAATTCCGTATTCGATAAAATTTTATCAATAAATCTGGGAAAATTTCGCCGAGGCAGGAAGGATTGCGTTGTAATGTTATCCCACTGACTTAACGTGTACGAAAGAAAGAAATATATACGAATCAATATCTTTAGTCTAGTTATGTCAAAAGATCAATAATGGTGAGATATTAGAGTGTCTATACATATTATGCAGAAAGAGATTGATTGTGTATATGCACATAGTAGACCTATGATGCTCCCTTTGTCGTTCACAACTCGTGGACCACTCGTTCTTGCATAAGTTGGTTAGGAGGGAAACCTTAAAGAGGGGTTGCAAAATTTGATAAGTCTGTAGGGCATTTTTTGGAGGAATTCATCTTGGATGCGATTGTATATCAAATTAACTTGCTTACCCGAACATCATAGTTAATTTTGTTAAGAGTATGTCGTTCGATGTGGTTTCACATATCTCATATCTAAGGTCAATACATTATGTTTATGGGATTAGGATCAAATACAAAGGATCCTAATTGTAAGAAGTGTAAGAAAGATTTATAAAGTGACAAGTGTTCAATAACCTAAAAAAACTCACTACAAAAAAAAAAAAAAAAAAACCTTAAACATCCACCACCACCAAAAACCTAAACCCACACCTCCCCCATCACCCATCCCAATTTTTTTTTTTTTTTTTTTTTGCCGAGGGGGTGGGGGTTTAGGTTTTTGGATGGGGGTGGGTGTTTAGTTTTTTTTTAGATTTTTTTTAGGTTTTTGGGGGTGGGGGGGGGGGGTTAGGTTTTTTTTTTTTTTTTTTTTTTTTTGAGGGGGGGGGGGGTAGGTTTTTGGGGTTTTTTTTTTTGTGAGGTATAGTTTTTTTTTTTTGTTTTTCTTTGCCCGGGGGGGGGGGGGGGGGGTAGGGTTTTTGGGTTTTTTTTTGTGAGGTATAGTTTTTTTTTTTTTGGCGGGGGGGGGGGGGGGGGGTGGTTTGGGGGGTTTAGGTTTTTGGGTGGGGGTGGGTATTTAGGTTTTAGGTGGTGATGTAGTGGGTTTAATTTTAGGTTATTGGACACTTGTCACTCTATAAATCCTTCTTACAATTAGAAGCCTTTGTAAAATAACTTTACCATATCTTTATGTAACCATATTAACTTTCTTATCACATCTAAAACTTTATAATTATGGGTTCAATGATGTTTCTACACGACGATCCATAAGTGGAAGTGAGGGTGTGAATAGGAAGGATTGTGTAGTTGTGTTAGTAATATGTGCTTGTATATGATGTGTGTACAGGTCGGCTCAATCATTTTACAGGCCCAAAGCGAACCAGAGATATAGGGCCTACTAAATGAGGTTCTTTTTGCTGGGCTTGTAGCAATTGGATTTTGGGCCTTATATTTAAAAATAACAAGCGGACCAGAGATATGGGGCCTACTAAATGAGGTTCTTTTTGCTGGGCTTGTAGCAATTGGATTTTGGGCTTTGTATTTAAAAATAACAAATGGGAAAAAACGGTTTAACAATGTCTCGAACTCATGCCTTACCTGTAAATAGAGAGGAAGTTTACCACTCAATCAGCATACTAGTATACATTTAACCGCCTTAATTTAAACATCTATACAAAAATTAGCGATCTTTTTTAAATTTGGGGCCTTTCTTAAATGGTGGCCCAAAGTCTTTGCTTGGATTTACTTACCCTTAGGCCGGCCCTGTGTGTATATGTGTATATATGTATATCATGTTATGCATGTGTGTAGTGATATTATTAGATTTTATATTGTTGTTATTATTATTATTATTTATTGAAATGTAGTATCTTAAAAAATACAAAACAAAGTGTTTGTTAACATGTTACTTTCATAAAAACAGAGGTTTGTTTTATCTTTATAATTGATTGTTAAAACTTTGTGATGTGGATATTGATTGGTAGAATTATATATCACTGCCTTCTAAAACGAATAAATGGTCATTTTATATTGAAGAACTTCTATTTATATAAACCTTCTTATACCATGTGTAGTGGTAATGCCTTTATCCCTGGTATTATGAGACGTTTTCTAAATGAGTGTAGTAAGGATGTGGGCATTGTGGTATAATAGAATTATTAAATAAAAAAAGGCAAATTAGAAAATAATAATCCCATCTTTCTGAAATTGGCCGATAATAATCTCAAGTCAGTTATTAACCAATAATAATCCGACCTCGTCCAATTTTTTTTATAAAATAGTCTGCCGTTAAAATAAGCTTAACGGAGTTAAGTGTTTTTCCGAATTACAAACAGATATTTTAGGGCTTTTAATCAGAACGAGGAACGAGTCGATTGATGTAAAACTTACCTCGAAATTGTGTTCGAAATGGCTTGAATTTTGTTAATTGGAAGTTAAACACCCGAATTGAAGCATCGTTTTCGTGGGTTGGGGGCAGTATTTCGAGGTAAGTTTTACATCAATCGACTCGTATCCTCGTTCTGATCAAAAGCCCTAAAACATCGGTTTGTAATTCGGAAAAACACTTAACTCCGTTAAGCTTATTTTAACGACATACTATTTTACAAAAAAATTGGATGAGGTCGGATTATTATTGGCTAATAACTGACTTGATATTATTATTGGCCAATTTCAGAAAGATGTGATTATTATTTTCCAATTTGCCATAAAAAAACCATAAAAATGTTATTGGACAAAAAAAGCATGGAAACAGGTGATTGGCCACTTCAACTCTTGATCCGGCGTGGAATAAAGTTGCAATAAAAACACCCCAGGGGGCGGCTTCCGGGGCGTGTTCCGACGTTTTCAACCAAAAAAAACGCCCAATTTTAAACGAATACGGATGGTCTTACAATCGAATACAATTTGGCTAAATTTACATGATTGCCTACTACCCTTACCTACCCAAAAAAAGTCACATCTATATTATGAAAGCTTACAGCAGTAGCAATTTGATGATGTTCCACCAGATAAGAAAACAAAAGTCATCATCACTTCATAGTAATCTTTTCTTAACCTACTCATCAATTTACAGAGCATTGAGGAGATGATGATGATGTCTGAGATAGCAACGAGGGATGGATATAAACAAACATTCTAGTTGGAATCGGTAAAAAAAAACTAAAAATCAAATTGGACCAGGCTTGAATTCGAATTTCGGTTTATTTGAGACGGGTCCTTGTTCGAACTGAAACTCTAATCGAATTCAAATTTATATGTCTCCAACCGAACCGATTAGAAGAACCAAAATTGCATTGTATATAACTGAGAAAAAAATAGGGTTTCAAGTTTTCAAAACGTTATTTATTATTTTTAATATAATCAAACGAACACGAATGAACATAAACGAACCTGATGACGGGGGTAGCCCAAGACCAAATATAAATGACTTAAATACGTGAATGCTCAAAAGGCAAAATGGTTCAAAGGTTAAAAACCTGGGGAGTTGAGATAAAGCCATGCGGGAACAGTAAAAGGTCACGTCTCTGGATTGCTTCACCAACTCACCAGCCGCAAAAGCAACGCAGGTCCACAGAGCACACTCTTTTATCTGCGGGTCAAAAGGCTTCAACCCCCGAAAGGGTAAGTCCACCACTGCAAGCATGTTCACTAGTCAAACACATTCCTCTTTGAGTGATGTCTTTTCCTATAAGTTAGACACTTCATTTACTAAGCGGGACATTCGGATCAGCTCTGATTCTTGGAGAATCTCTGATCATTGCTCTCAAGTACTTGCTTCATGCGAGTCACTTGCTTTCACATTCAACACACACATTCCTTTTGCTCATACATCCGAATCTGAACACACTTCAGAGGAGGATCTTCAGCAAACAACAAAAACAATCTAGTGAACCTCTCTCCACGTCTTGCAAACGTGGGGGGACCCCACGACCCGCGTTAGGCAAAGTTGAACCCTTCAACCCTTTTTTCTAACCAGCCCAGCTACTATCCTTGGTCTATTATTTGTTGCATCAACAAGTTGGCGCCAACAGTGGGGCTACGCCACTATTTTTCTTCAAAAGACCTAGTAGTGTAGCTCCATTACCCTGAAATTACCATGTCAGAAAATGGATCCCCGGGAGAAGTGAATCAGGTTCCAAACGCCTCTACTCCAGGTACTAGCCAAACTCAGGTGGCTATACCAACTTCTTTTTCGACTCCGGGGAGCACTCCCGAGTTTCTCACTTTCAACACTCCGACCCCATCCAGGTCCGGGGTCCCTTCCCCTAATGTTGGTGTCTCTAGCACCCCCTCACATGTTGAACTTACCCCTGAAGGGTCGCTAACAATTTCCTTGAGTTGAGGTCTCTCCTCAACCAATATGTGAGTAGGGAAAGGGACAAAGGAGTGAGGATTCGTTTGGACTATGATGAGCCAGAACCAACACTGTCTCCTGGACCTCCTCTCCTTCCTTTTGCATCAAGGGATGAGGCGGGTCCCAGTAATCTTCCTCCAAACCCTAACCCATATTTATCCGCAAGGCCAAATCCTACAGCATATCCTCTCTTTTCATTTCAACCAGTCAACAATGGTGCTCCTTTGGGCCATGAGCTGACCCTTGACCAGCTCCTACAGTCCCCGGTGATGAGTATTCCACCCTCAACAGCAACTTCATGGGAACAGGCCTTGTCCGTGCTCCCTTTGGCATGAAGTGCCGTTATGAGCACCCCTTTAGGAGTTAACTGCTCAGTTGCACCCGAAAGCCTTCAAGGCTTCAACCTTATGCCCCAGATGATGACCCAGATGATGGCCAGCTTCCCGTGGCAGCACTTCATTAATCAGGTGCTGGCCACTTAAGGGAACAGTAACAACGCGGGTGCAAGGGTTGAAGAAGATTTGGCCAAGCCTTATAAGTCAAGTAACCTCTCATGCTTTTCGCAGCAAATAGCCGATTATGACTTTCAAACGAAGATTAAGATGCCATCCCACATCAAAACATATGATGGGACTGAAGATCCTGAAAACCATCTTCAGATCTTTACTGGTGCCGCAAGAATTGAGAAATGGTCAAATGCTGAATGTTGTTTAATGTTCATGCAAACCCTTGTCGGATCAGCCAGAATCTGGTTCAATGACTTACCTGCTCGAAGCATTCTAAGCTTCGATGACCTCAGCAAAGGGTTCTTAGCCAATTTCTCTCAAACAAAGAGATGATGAAAGTCTTCGAGAGTTCATAGAAAGATACAAGAAAGAAGGTCTAACATATGTAGGGGCAGACGAAAAGATGAGGGTGGCCGGTTTTATGAATGCCATTACATCCAAATACTTCACAAGAGCACAAGAGATTTCAACAAATCCCTGCCTAAGACCTTGGAAGAAGCTCTCGAAAGGGCTGAAGCCCACATCCGGGGAGAGGAGGTAGTAGACATTAAAGAACAAAGGAAAAGAGGATCCAGCTGGCGAGGTAACAGCCCAGCTAGAAAAAGGGGAAACTTCAACTCCTATGACAGACGCCAAAAGGGTTCAGACAATCGAAGGTCTGAAGGCCGTACCCCAACCAGCAGGGAGAAAGGCATAAGATTCACACCCCTCACCAAGACTCCTTAAGAAATTCTCACAACAGAAGAAGTTAAGCAAAACTTTCGGCCTCCTAGGCCTCTCCCCAAAAGCAGAAAGAACGAGAACTCCACACAATACTATGAATTTCACGAAGAAAAGGGTTACCACACAAATGATCGCTTCCATCTTAAGAAAAGGATTGAAGAAGCTGTTAAGTCCAGGGAACTTGCTCACTTGGTGAAAGGAGTAAGGGACAAAATGGCTGAAGGAAAGGGCAAGGAAGTCAATATGGTAGATTTTGATGGAAGGGTTCCACACAAGAGGCAACGGTTGGAAGCTTAGGAGCTTCAATGTGTTTGCTTTCCTCCAACAGGGAAAGACCATCTTTCAAACCCTCTTGTGGTAGAAGCAACTGTGGGAACATTACAAACGAGCAGAGCATACATAGACACTGGCGCTGCCACCGAAATCATGTTTGAAAAGTTCTTCAACCGTTTGAGCAATGAAGAACGTTCAAGGCTTCAACCCTCTGGAACCTCCATAAAAGGTATTGCCGATATACCCTTTAAGCCTTTAGGGCAACTGACACTTAATGTTCGTTTCAGCGAAGGTCAGAAGGAAAGAATCCAACCACTCACCTTTGTGGTTATCAACATACCTTCAAACTATGATGTGATCATTGGAAGGCCGGGGCAGTGTGCATTCTATATGGTCGTGTCTGTTGGCCATGGCATTGCCAAATTTCCCACCGAGAGGGGAATAGCAACCCTTCAACCTTCTCAGGAGGCCTGCTTGGTTGAAGGTGAAAGTTCCAAAAGTGAAGAAGACAAGCAAAGGCTAATCATAAATCCTAAGTACCTTGAACAGAGGATAAGGGTCAATCCAAGCCTTTCACAAGAAACCCTCTCGTATCTTGAAAAGTTGCTAACACATTATAGTGATGTCTTCGCTTGGTGTCCGGAAGATATGACAGGGATCCCTCGAAGCATTGCTGAACATGAGTTGAGAATACCACCTGATGTTAAGCCTGTTGTCCAAAAGAAACGAAGTCTAGCACCTGAAAGAAGCTTGGCTGCATGTCAAGAGGTTGAAAAGCTTGTGTCAGCAGGCATTCTCCGAGAAGTCAAGTATCAATCTTGGGTTGCAAATCCGGTCATGGTTCGAAAGCCAGACAATTCTTGGAGAATGTGTATAGACTTCAAGGATCTCAACAAGGCTTGTCCCAAAGATTGCTACCCGTTACCAGAAATTGATCTCAAGGTTGACTCCCTCTCCGGTTACCCTTTCAAGTGTTTTCTTGATGCTTACAAGGGTTACCACCAAATCCTCATGAAGGAAGAAGTTGAAGAAAAGACTGCGTTCCACACAGACAAAGGGATCCTTTGTTATCAAAAGATGCCTTTTGGCCTCAAAAACGCTGGAGCAACCTACCAACGTTTTGTCGACAAGGCCTTTGCAACTCAAATTGGTAGAAACATGGAGGCATATGTCGACGACTTGGTGATCAAAAGCAAGACGGAATATCAAATGTTCGATGACATCCAAGAAACCTTCAAGAACCCAAGGAAGGTCAACATGAAACTCAACCCTGAGAAATGCTCATTTGGGTTTGAGAGAGGAAAGTTCCTGGGGCATATTGTGGGAAAACAAAGCATTAAAGCTAATCCAAACAAGGTAAAGGCTGTTCTGGAAACCAAACCACCAAGAAGCAAGAAGGAGGTTGAAAGTTTAAACGGGAAGCTTGCAGCCTTGAAGCGTTTTACCTCAAAATTGGCTGAAAAGTCTTTACCCTTTTTCAAAACGCTCAAGGGTTGCTCCTATAAGAAGGACTTCAAATGGACTGAGGAGGCAGAAGAAGCCTTCAACCAGATGAAGCAACACCTAGCTTCCCTACCTAACATTGCAGCCCCAGAAACGGGAGAATTAATCTCGGTATACCTTTCAGTCGCTGAAGAAGCAATAAGTGTGGTGCTCACCATTGAACGAGACAAGGTTCAGGTACCCGTTTATTTCTTCAGCAAAACTCTAAAATTGTCTGAAATCAAATATCCTCTCCTGGAAAAACTTGCCCTAGCCCTAATTCAAACAGCTAGAAGGCTTCGAAGGTATTTCCAAGCACACCCTATACAAGTGGTCACCGACCAACCTATTAAGAGTGTGCTTGAAAAACCAGAAAACTCAAGACGATTAGCCAAATGGGAAGTGGAACTAGGTGAACATAACATCACCTATGTCCCAAGAAAAGCCATCAAAGCCCAAGTCTTGGTTGATTTCATTGTAGAAGTCCCAAAGCAAACAGTCACTGAGGTGAACACAACTGCCACTGAACCCTCAGATCTTGAAGCCTGGAAGCTTTTTACCGATGGGGCTTCAAGCGTTGAAGGGTCAGGAGCTGGGCTCATTCTGATCAACCCAGAAGGGTTAGAATTCACATATGCTCTTCGCTTTGATTTTCAGACCACCAATAATGAGGCCGAATATGAACCACTGATAGCTGGCCTAAGACTGGCTAAAGAGATGAAGGTCCAAAAGCTTGAAGTGTTCACAGACTCGTTGTTGGTATCAAGCCAAGTGAATGATAGCTATATTGCAAAGGGGCCCAACATGAAAAGATATAAGGAAAAATCAAAAGAATTGATGAACACCTTCCAAATATGTAGCATCAAGCGAATTCCCAGGTCTCAAAACAAGAAGGCAGATGCCTTGAGTAAACTCGCATCTCTCACTTTTGCTCACCTTACCAAGAAGGTATTGGTAGAAGTGTTAAAAACTCCATCAATCGACGAGTTAGAAGTTCAAGATGTAATCACCGAAGAAGATCCAAATTGGATGACTCTAATCAAGAAATTCCTTAAAAATGGTGAATTGCCTGGTGATCAAACAGAGGCTGAAAGGATCAAGATCAAGGCAAGGCAGTATGTACATCCTTTACAAAAAGGGTTACCTTGCATCCTTGCTAAGATGTGTTGGTCCCGAGCAAAGTCAATATTTGGTCAAAGAGATTCATGAAGGTATATGCGGAGCTCATTTTGGAGCTAGATCGGTGGTTGCTAAACTCATGAACCTTGGGTAATTTTGGCCCTCAATGCACCGAGACACCACTGAGTAGCTAAGGAAGTGTGATGCCTGCCAGATTCATGCACCTGTCCCGAAAAGTCCCAAACATGATCTTGTCCCAATAACCTCAGCATGGCCATTCTATAAATGGGGGATGGACATTATTGGTCCATTTCCCCCAAGCAAAGGTGGAGTAAAATTCTTATTGGTGGCCATAGATTATTTCACCAAGTGCCCTGAGGTTAAACCACTTGCAAAAATCACAGGCAAGCAAGTCATCGACTTCGTTTGGGAAAACATTATTTGCCGCTATGGGTTGCCGGGAGTACTTGTCACCGATAATGGAAAGCAATTTGCTGAGAAGCCTTTCAGCGTTTGTTGCAAAGAATTCAGAATCAATCAGGTTTTCAGCTCAGTGGCTTACCCACAGTCAAACGGTCAAGTTGAGAGGACGAATCGAAGCATAGTGGAAGGTATCAAAACTAGATTGGGAAGGTATGAAAGCAATTGGCTTGAAGAACTGCCAAGTGTTCTATGGGCCATAAGAACAACCGAAAAAACAAGCCACAAAAGAACACCCTATAGCTTGGTATTTGGGTCCGAGGCTGTGATTCCAGCTGAAGTAGGAGTTGTAACACAGCGAATTGTCAACATGAATCCCGAAACAAACCAAAAAGAGATCATGTTGAACTTACAACTCCTACAGGAAGCACAAGACCAAGCTGCAATTCAAGAAACCAAGTACAAGCAACGAATGGAAGCCTACTACAACAAGAGAGTCAAGAACGAACGCTTCAAGCCAGGAGACCTGGTGCTTAGAAACAATGAAGCTAGCAAAAGAACCCAACCCTGATCCAGTTTTGGCTTTAATTATCTGTTCCTCTGATAGGGTTCAATCCCAACAATCTCCCCCTGGAACAGATAATGCCAAAACTCTTCATTATTGAAAGATCTTTATTGCCTCATCAACAGTTCCCTTATTTGCCCTTTGAGTTGTAATTCAAAGGCTAAAGCATCTGTGTCATCATCATCCCTGCTAAGTGGAAGATCAAGGAGATCCTGCAAATCTTCAAGACTAAGGCCAAGAGCTTGTTCCCTTGTTATTTTCTTCACTTCACCATCAGACTTGATCACTGTCAGTACACGTGTCTGTTTATCAGTTTTCCACTTTAGTACTTTTGAGTCTGGTGGGTTTCTTGGGAGATTTTTATTAGAAGAGGTGTTTGGTGATGCAGGCCTATTCATGACTGTCTGACCAGTATTTGCAGATTGATTCAATCCAAGAGTTTCTTCAACCATTATCTTAATGCCCTCTTTTACAAGGTCATCACCAGCCATTAATTCTTGGATTGTTTCAGCACCCAACTGATTTTGATCCCTTCTTTTATAGATGGCAGCACCAGCTGGAGCAGTGGCTCTCTTGACTTGCAGCTTTGGTGGTCTTGTTGAGACCTCTGCTTTTGAATAGTCAAGTTTTTGTGGAACTTTTGGATCTTTCTTTCTTAGTTCCTCCAACCTTTTGTAGGTGTCTCTGACTCTATCTTCTCTCCACTTTGACACAGAATTCTTTGACCCATAATAAGCTGCTATCAGCTCCTCTTTCATTCTCTTCAACTCTAAAGCTTTGTCAGGAACATTCTTTTTGAATTTTTCAGGAGGAGTGTGTTTGACCTTATTTTTGATCATTTCTTGAATCCTGGCTGCTTCACTTTCAAGATCAGGAATGGTCCACTCTTTGTACATATATTTCTATCCTTTATACTTCTTGTCAGTCATGACGTTTTCAATGTAGTCTTTTCTCAAGGTTTCATCTGCCCTTTCTGAGATTTGCTGACATACATTTTTAGCAAATTGTTCCAAAGATCTGACTTGTGTAAGTAGAAACTGATAGTTCTGCTGAATTTCTCTATCAGATTTCCCTTGTGTATTTCTCTTTGAGATATCCTCTGCTTGCTTAGCCTTGATTTTCAAATATTCTTCAATATTGTTAGGCCTGCGATATCCTTCAACTGATGGCAAACTCCTTTTAGCAGGGTCATTCTCGTAATAGAAATATTTGATTTCTTCTCTAACTGCTATAAGTTCCAGAGGAAATTGAACACCTACAGGAGGTAATGGCTTTTGAATTTGAGCTGAAGAGAGAGGAATGAGATTTGGAATTGTGACAAGTGATAGAGGTTTTGAAGATGTTGGTGGTGGTGAAATGTGATCATCTTTCAAGATTAGTCTTCTCCTTTTTGGTTCAGGAGAGACTGATGATGTTTTAGGTGGATCAGTGGTGGTGTTTTGAGTGGTAGTGGTTTGTGATTGACTAGCAGTTGTTGAAACAACTGGTGTTTCAACCACTGTCGTCATTACAGCAGATGTTGTAACATCTGATGTCTTCTGCTTTTTGGCAGGAGGTGAAGTGATTTTTGGTGGTGATGATGGTAAGGCAGTGGTAGTGGTGTGTGTTGAAGTGATGGCAGGTGTTTGGCTGACAGTTGTTGAAACCACTGAAGTATCAGCAACTGTTGACACAGCAGGTGTTACAACAACTGTTTGGGTGGAAGTTTGATGTTGGGGGCTTTTGGATGGTGGTTTTGGAGTATGCTTTGTGAGTCTGGATGGTATGGACTTGGGTTCTCTCACTTTTCTAGTGGGATTTCTTTTTAGCTCAGGATTTTTAACATCCTTTGGCTCAGAACAACCCTGCGCATTCAGCTCCATGTAGCTCTTTTCTCCTCATTCCATCTTGACATATCCTTTGCTGCTCTGTCCCTTTTTACACTTGCTACAGCTTCATCAAGTGCATTTTGGGTAACATCAACCTTTTTACTACCATCTGGCAAGGGAATTTTTCTGGTCATAGCATCCTTTTCTGGTTCAACATACAGACCATCATCTATACCCTTCTTTTTCCACTCCTGAATTTTCTCCCCCTTTTTGCCATTATCTGGAGGTAATTGATCAATGAAGAGAACAGTGGGAGGAGTGGTGCCAGTGGTCTGCAAGATATGGGCCTTGATAGCCTTGATATCTGCTTGTGTATTCTTGAACCTGGACTCCATTATGGTTCTCAGCTCTTGTACATGTATTGCATGTTGCTGATCAGCCATTTGTTGTTGTTGTTGTTGGAGAAAAGGTTGAAATAAGTTCCATATCTCATCTGCAGCGGGTGCTTGTGGTGGAGCAGGTGCTTGAGGTAGAACAACAGTGGGTTGTACCATTTGAACTGTCAACAACTGATGCAACATTTCTTTGATTTCTGCAACAGAGGTATCCAGTTTTTCAACTCTGTCCGTCAATTCAAGGTACTTTAAACCATCACCCAACTTAATGGGATCATCTGATTTCCCACTAGCAGTGGTTGTAACAGTGGTTGATGCAGGGAGTGTACTCCGAGCATTATCCACTGATGCCCCTTTTTCTTGGTACTGGGGACTTCTTCCTTCAGCACTTGATAACCTTTTGATAGTACCAATGGTTAAAACAAGCTCACCAGTGGTTATCAGAGGTGCTATAGATGGAATTGCCTCCAAGGAAGTCTTATTGATGTAACCACTCTCTAAGTGTAAACCAGTGGGTTCAACACTTGTAGTGGCTGCTTCACTTGGATTACCACCAAGAGTTACTTGTAACTCAAGGGGTGTAACCTCCTCAGGTTGTGTTGGTGGGTTAGCAAAGATTGATACATCAGGCCCAATCATTTGTTGAGGCATATTCTCATGGACAGGTGATTGAGAAGGACTGGTTTGTGCCTGGTTCAAATCAATTGCATCCAACAAAATCTTTGTATTTGGTGGAAATGTGGATGTGAGGTCGGGTGTAGAAAGAGAATTTGCCCCGAGCATTGGGCTGTGGATGATGGAAGCAAGTGATTCCAGAGCATCATATTGAGGTGTCCCTATTTGTACAACCTGTTCTTTTTGAGAAGAAGCAGGAGGAGTTTCAGCCGTGGGTTGAGATATTTCTACCAACTGCTGTGAGGAAGTAGCAACAGTGGTTTCTTGTGACTTTTGTGCTGTCACTGGCAGTTGCTCTGGTATCTCATCCTCCAGAGTTGCCTTTTTGGTAGGTTTGGGGGGTTTTTGAATTTTCTTTTGTTTTGGCTTTTTGGGAATTTTAGGTGTGGGTTTCAAAGCAGTTGTTCTGCTGCTTTGATCACCTTGAGCAGTGGGCTCAGCAGCAGATACCTGAGGAGCAGTGTTTGCTGCTAAATTCTGCTCAGGCACCTCTGCTTGTGTTTTGCAAGGTCTTGACATTCTTGTAAATGTTTCATCAGTTAAGCTATTTATTTGAAACGATGCACCTTGTTTTATTACAGAAACATCATCCTTAACAAATTTCTTTTCAAAATAATAGCTTAGAAATCTTGGAAAAAGTAAGAATGACTTATTTTCAACATTTTTAACCAAATCATTAAAAATTTCCTGAGAATAATTGAAATCTTCATCTTGAAGAATAGCATATTTGAATTTTTAATGGTATTTCATTAAAAGAAGTGGTTTTATTTGAAACGCACATTAGCAGGGTATGGAATAAAAATCTTGTTGCAGGAGGGAAGTAACATTTTTGTTAGGTATCCCTCTTCATCATTGTATCTGCATACCCTCTTTCAATGAAGTCAATTTTTAACTCATTTTTGGGAAAATAACTTTTACCTTCCTGATCATTGAGTTCAAAGACTTCCGAGATGGATTGTGGTGTGATTTTGACAGCTTTACCCTTTAGAGAAGAGTTAATGGCTATAACAGCTTCTCCTTGTTTCTCAAGGGTTGCATTTTTCCAAAACTCTCTTTGGTCGCCAAGTAAATTGGTGCATCTGCTATCAACAAAGTTTTGTACTTTGATGCAGACATGATATCAATGATGGAGTCGAAAGCATCGGTAGTGCCGGGTTTTGTGAGAAGACCCAGAAGGTTGTGAGAAGGTTTGTGTGGAATTTCAGTGGGTGTTGACGATGATTTTGAAGTGGGTTTAGCGGATGACTTCGATTTTGTCATTTTGGAGAAGATGATTCGAAGATGGTTGTGAGGAAATTTGAGAAGATGAGATGAAAACTGCTTTGAGAAAAGAATTTTTAATAATTCAATTCGACAGTAAAACCCTGTTTGGGGTTTTGAAAGGGGGTTTTATGGAGAAAAAGTGAATGCTGACGTGGCAGCGATTACAAAAGGTCTGACCATTATGTACTGTCCACGTACCATCCCCTGATGAAATGAAGGACAATACTTTTATGAAAACTACTGAAGAAGGCAGTGGTTGCAACGGTAACAAATGGAAGCAGTGGATGATTTTTACTATCAGTAGATAGCATATCAGTGGATACAACACTGATTTTGAACAACAGTGCTTATCAAAGGAGTGAGATAACAGGGGATGACTTTCAGCAGTGGACAGACTTTAAGGTAGAACAGACTTTTGAACCCATCAGTGGTTATGGCAGACTTTTTAAGAATTTAATGAAAAATTCATTTTTCTATTTTTAAGGATGGATTTTTGATTTTCTGAAAACATTTTAATGCTTTTATTCATAGAAAAACAGGATTTTGCATGTTATTCCATGTTTAGCATGCCAATCCTAGAGATCAAGTTTTCAAAGGTGGATGTGTCTAATGCTTTTGTTAGCACATCTGCCAGCTGATCCTTAGTTGGAACATGATGCAGAGAAATCAAACCTTTTTCATAGCAATCCCTCACAAAGTGATGTCTGATGTCAATGTGTTTGGTGGTTGAATGGGAAACTTGATTTTTGATGATATTTTCTGCTGCCTGGCTATCCAACATGAGTGGTGTTTTCAAGGCAGTGATACCAAAATCCAACAACTGATTTTGAAGCGAAAGCAGTTGGGCTGTACAGCTTGCAGCAGCTATATATTCTGCCTCAGCAGTGGATGTGGAAACAGCTGCTTGCTTTTTGCTTTGCCAAGACACTAAGCAATTGCCTAGGAATTGGCACCTTCCTGAAGTGGACTTCCTTGTCTTGTCACATCCAGCAAAGTCACTATCTGAGAAACCTGAAAGCTCAATTTTACCATCAGCTGGATACCAAGTGTGGGAGCACCTTTGAGGTATCTGAATATCCTTTTTACAGCAATAAGGTTTGACTTTCTAGGAGCTGATTGGGATCTTGCACAGACACATGTTGCTAACATAATGTCTGGTCTAGATGCAGTTAGGTACAATAAAGACCCAATGATGCTTCTATATAAGGTCTGATCAACCAAATCATCCTTCTCATCAGACATGACTAATTTATTGGTTGCAATGGGTGTACTGCATGGCTTACAATCATCCATATCAAATTTCTTTAAAAGTTCTTTGGCATATTTGCCTTGATGGATAAAAGTGCCATTTTGCAGTTGTCTTACTTGGAGACCAAGAAAACACTGGAGTTCACCCATTGCACTCATTTCAAACTCAGCTGTCATGAGTTGCCTAAACTCCTCACACATTTTGTTACATGTGCTTCCAAATATGATGTCATCCACATAAATTTGGACAATCATCAAATCTTTCCCTCTCCATTTTAAAAATAGTGTTTTATCAATTCTTCCTCTAGTGAAACCAATGGAGAGTAGAAAGGTGGAAAGAGTTTCATACCAGGCTCTTGGTGCTTGTTTCAAGCCATACAAAGCTTTATTTAGCTTGTAGACATGATCTGGATTAAATGGATCCTCAAAGCCTGGAGGTTAACAGACATAAACCTCTTCTTGAATCTTACCACAGAGGAATGCACATTTAATGTCCATTTGATATACCTTGATGTTGTGGTTGACAGCAAAGGCCAGAAATAATCTGATAGCTTCAAGTCTTGCTACAGGGGCAAATGTTTCATCATAGTCAATGCCCTCTTCTTGTCTGAAACCTTGAACCACAAGCCTGGCTTTATTCTTGACAACAATGCTCCTTTCATCAGTTTTGTTTTTGAAGACCCACTTTGTGCCAATAGGACTTACACCCTCTGGCAGTGGTACAAGCTCCCATACTTGTTGTCTTTTGAACTGTTGAAGCTCCTCTTGCATGGATTCTACCCAGTTATTGTCTTTCAGTGCCTCTTGGTACTTGACTGGCTGATGGAGAGATAGAAAACCAGCAAAAAGACAAATGTTTTGGGATTGACTTCTTGTGAGCACCCCTTCATTGATGTTGCCAATAATTTGATCTGGTGGATGAGATTTCAAGAAGATTAACTCCCCTTGGTATGGAACAATGGCATTAAGTGGTGAGGGCTGCAGATGTGAATCATCTAAGCTAGCCACTGCTGGTGACTTTGATGATGCAGCAGTGGCTTCAAAAGGTGGTGGAATAGGAGGTAAAGGTGAGGACTCATGCTGACTTTGATCCACTGTTTGAGGACATTTGTCAGCAGTGTTTGATGATGTGGAAGCAGGGGTTAAGGGGCTACTTTGGTCTACAACTGTTGAGGTAGCAGTGGTTGAGCTTTGACAACTGTTTTGAACACCTGCTGCTCTTCCCATTGTGGCAGACTTTTGTTGAGGAATGATGATCTCATACCCATAGTCTGGTGATGAATTCTCTGATGGACCTGCACTGTTAGTCTTGACAGCAGTATTTTCAAAAGTGAATTTATCAAGATCAAACAAATCTGCAGGATTTGCTGGGATTTTCAGTGATGAAAGTTCATTGAACTTTACATTCAAATTCTCTTCCACTGTTTTGGTCCTTGTGTTAAACACTTTGTAGGCTTTAGCAGTGGTTGAGTATCCTAGATGATAGCCACAATCAATTTTAGCTGCAAACTTTGAGATAGAATCTTTTAAGTTTAAAATGAAGCATGGGCAGCCAAAAACTTTGAAATATTAGATTAATGGCTTTATTTTATACAGCAGTTCATAGGCAGTCTTTAGCAAGCAGTGTTTACTGCCTCTGCCCAAAAAGTTAATGGCAAACCTGAATCTGCAAGCATGGTTCTGGCAGCTTCAATCAAAGTTCTGATCTTCCTTTCAACAACCCCATTTTGTTCTGGTGTCCTTGGAATGCTGTATTGCCTCACAATTCCTTTTGACACACAGAAATCATCCAACTCCTTGTTCCTGAACTTTGTGCCATTTTCACTTCTGAAGATTTTTACTGGAAGGTCAAACTTCTTTTCAACCTGTTTCACAAAGTCTTGCAGAATGCCTGCAGTCTCATCTTTTGAGTATAAAAAGTAAGTCCATGTAAACCTAGAAAAGTCATCAACAATAACCAAACAATATCTCTTTTTCTTAAGACTCATGACTTTAACTGGGCCAAACAAATCCATATGAAGCATTTGCAAACATTTGGTTGTTTTGGACTCATCAATGGATTTGTAGGAGCTTTTATGTTGTTTACCTTTTAGGCAGGAAACATGCTCAGGACAGGTGAACAGTTTTGAGGTACACCTCTTACTAACCCCTGTTTGAAATGGCAGTGATTGTCTTAAGATTTGTGTGCCCCAATCTTCTGTGCCATAATTCTGTCTCTTTGTTTGATGCAGCTGAGAATAGGCAGGCATCAGTTCTGGGGCACTCTTTTGACATATCAACAACATAAACATTGCCACTTCTTTGAGCAACAAGTTTAGTTTTACCATTTTTTATTATTGCTTCAATCTTTTCAACCATTTCTGGTCCAAAAATCCTACAACACTCCTTTGTGAAGAATGATCCATACCCCTTATCACTCATTTGTGAAACACTTAGGAGATTGAATTTTAGAATGTCTATAAGATTGACATTTTCAAATTTTACATTTCTAGATTGTACTGTACCAGACCCCAGAACTTTCCCTTTACTATTATTACCAAAGGATATATCACCCCCTCCATGGATTTTGAAATCTTTTAGAAGGGCTTTACATCCTGTCATGTGCCTAGAGCCTCCACTATCTACATACCAAAGGCTATCTAAGCATGCAGAAGCTCCCTACACATGAAGTAAAAGGATTAGTTCATTAGGGTCTCCAAAGCCAACAAGGCTTTGGATGGGGTCTCAACAGTGTCTGGGATGGTCTCAGGTGCATGAGCAGTGGTTAGATCATGGGTTTGGACAGTTTTAGGACTGTTTTTCTCTAACCACTGTTGTGGATCTTGACTAATCACCTGTTGGTAACCAAAAGGATGCATGTTCATTCTTGGTTTAGAAGGCCTTTTGTAAGCCTCATAAACATGTGGGATCCTTTGGTATGATGGTTGTCCTTTACCTCTCTTGAATTGATTGGCAGGGGGTGCATCAGTCACTTGAACATCTCTTTGGACAGATGTTTGGTTCAGCTGTTTTGTGACAGCTGTTTGGACTGGCACAAACAGTGGTTGTTTCTTGGTGAATTTGACAGATGATGTTGATGGACTCAAAGATGTTTTTGCAGTGTACTCATCCTTTTTTATATCAAAGTTTTTGAGATACACACATTCTTGAGTTTTGTGGTTTGTTTTACCACAGATGGTGCAGCTTTCAGTAGGTACAATGACACTTGTTTTGTTTAGATCATATGCTTTTAGATGAAAACAGTCTTTTGTTAGATGATTTCTCTTTTCACAAAAATCACAAAACAGGTTTTTGATCTTTTCTCTTTTCTTCCTTTTCTCAGACTCCTTAGTGACAGAGTTTTGAACCACTGTTGGGATGTCTTTGATAGGAATAACCTTTGCTTTTGGAGCTTTAACACCATCAGTGCTTGTAAAATCCATTGGTTTGAAGTTTTCCAAGATGTCACACTCATCAGACCATGTGGGTTTAAATTGGTATTTCTCAATTTCCTCAAAAGTTGAGGACCCCACAGATCTTTCCAGAGTAATTTTGTTACCAAGTTTTTCAGTTATTTTAACTTCTTGGCCATCCTTGTTTGTGGGAATAACTTCAACAATGGTTTGAACAGATTCTTTTGAAGCATTGTTTTCAATTTCATCATGTTTTCTAAACCCAACACCAAATTTCACATTGCTTTTAATCTGTTTTTCAAGCATGACCTCATAACCTTTGCAAGACTCCACCCATTTTTCACAAGTGATTTGGGTGGATTCCAACTCCTTTTTACAAACTTGGTATTTTTCTACCATAGTTTGGAGTTGAGTCTTGGTTATGCTTTGCTTATCTTTTAGACTGCTGATTTCTTTGTCTTTTTCAGCCAATTTGTTTTTAAGTTCTTTTAATGACTTTTCAAATTTGACTTCATCAGTTAAAATTTTACCCGTAAGGGTTTCATTTACCTCTTTAATGTTAACAAATGCAATAATACGTTTGTCTGAACACAGTTTTTCAAGAACTTGAGGTGATACCTTAGCAGCAGCCATCATGGCACAATCACATTGATAATCACCTTCTTCATCAGCTCTCCCTTCTTCCTCACCTGCTTTCTCTTATTCCTTCTTTTCTTTGTCTTCTTTGGACCAGGGGTCAGACAGTGGTTCAATCAGAGTTTCTGAATTTTCTCCCAGCAGTAGTTCACCAGCAACTGCAGTAACCACTGCTTCAGCCACTTCATCCACTGTTTCAGCACTTAGCTGTTCACCTTCAGTTTCTACCCTTTCTGGTATTGACTCTAATGCCGTCAAACAAAATTCATCATTAAAATTATCATTAGAAGCATCGAGTGCAAAATTTTCATCACCACGCTCATCAGGCATGCTGCTCCAGTCAACAAAGCCTTGGGTAAAGAAACTTTGTTGATCTGGTTGTACAACTGTTGGAGCAGCTTGTTGAGGTGCAACAGGTTGCATTTGTGCCTGAGGGACAGGGGCTTGAACATACTAAATTTGTGGAACAGTGGTTTGAACATAATGCACAGGCATAAGGGTTGCAGCATAGTGAGCAGTGTTAACATGTGCTGCAGGGGTATATTGGGTATATTGCATAGTGCTTTGATGTTGTGGTCTAGGGTTTGAGCTGGGATGAGTTATTATTGGACCAGTGGTTTGACTTCTGCATTCCCTAGCAAAATGACCTAGCCTATTGCACTTGTAACATTTTAGTTTTGACTTATCCAACCCCACCCTTAAATTCCCATGCAGCCCTGGGAATTTTCTCCCTGTTCTTTTGTAGAATTTGCTTGTTCTTACACTAAGCAAAGCCAATTGATGCAAAATGTCCATTTCTTCTAAGTCAGTGGGATCAAAGTGTTGCAAATCATTGAGTTCAAAGCACAAGTTATCTGACATCTGGTTTTCACAATTTGCAGTGAAAGCATAATTTGCAGAGTGAGAATCAGAGTTGTTAAAATTTCCACCAGCAGTTTTGTCAATAAAATGATCATAACTATGATCCTTACTACTGCTACCAGATTCTTCCTGACCAAAAAGAGTTGTGCTGCCAAATGAATAATCATCAGCAACTTTACCAGACTCTTGCAACTTCCTTTTCTGGTTTAACTCCCTTTCATAGGTCAGGAGTCTACCATGGAGTTGGGTCAGGGTCAGATCTTTGAATTCAGCTGAATTTCTAGTAACAAAAGCAACTGTATCCCATTTTTCAGGTAGTGATCTAAGAAACCTGCTATTTTGAGTTGCATTTGGAAATGTAACTTTAACAAGTCTTAGCTCACTAATGGGACAACTAAATCGTTCAAACTGTTGGGTCAATTATTCACCCTTAATGTGACAGAATGTTTCGTACTGCTGATTCAGAATTTCCCTATTGTTTTCAATAACCTCTTATGTTCCCCCAAACTGTTCCTTCAGTGCATCCCATAGCTCTTTGGCACTGTTACAATGTAACAGTCCAGCATAGATCTCATTGGGTAATGCAGATGCTATGATGCTAAATGCTTTGGCATCGAGTTCGAACTTTTGAAAGTCAGTTTCAGTATAATTTTCAGTTGGTTTAGGTACGAACTTCTTTGCATCCTCAGCACTTGGCACCATAGGAACATGGGGACCAAACACAACAGACCTCCAACATCCAGTATTCTGTTGAGCAAGGATGTGACTCATCCTTCTCTCCCAGATGTTGTATTCATTATGTTTAAGCATGGGTGGTCTGAAAAGAGAGCCAATGTTATTCTTATCATCTTGTGATTGTGACGTCATCCTGGTTGTTTTACAGGCACTGATTAATCAACTTTGATGGTGACTAAACCTTGCTCTGTTTTTCAACAAAACGAACAAACTATCAGTATCAACGATTGTGAGCTGAACTATTTATGTCAAAATGATTGTTAAATCAAATTTGATTGTCCGAGCTCTGATACCAATTGTTAGGATCTGAGTTTGGATTGATTGTGTTTTACGTTAGAATTAAGATGAACAATGGAAGAGTAATGCAGCGGAATATAGATGGAAACAAACTTTTCACAATCAAACAGGAGAAATGCTTTCAACATACATTTTCATCAAAGAACCGAATGTTTAAATTTATTTCAAACACTGATTACAATTGCTTGTATGCTTACAAACTCCCCCTCAGCCTGAGCTCACAATGGTTTGTTCGTGTAGGAGAAAGATGGTGAAGAGCTGATAGAACAGTACAGAGCACTGTTCTATTTATAGGCACGAGACAAACCACTGAGCATCTTTGCTGACGTCACCATGAAAGTGACATCTAACCTCCTAACAAACTCTAACATCTGACCTATACAAACTCTGCTATGCTAACAACTGTTATTACAATACAATTCATAAAGTAAACTAAACTACTGCTGCAGCCTTCCACTGATGTGAACCTAGCAGCACTTTACATATCCAGCAGAGCTTGACTCATAGCAGTAGATTGAGCAGCAGAGCTTTAGTCTTCCACCAGTCTTTATTTTAGGCAGCAGTTGTTGGTCAGCAGTTTGTAAAGATCAGTAGATTGGAGGTCAGCAGATGTTGAAACCACTTTCAAGGGGAGAGATTTGAAGCATATCGTCTGCTTATTCTGGATCCACTGCCCTGATCCAGTTTTGTCTTTAATTATCTGTTCCTCTGATAGGGTTCAATTCCAACAATAATGCATTGTGTTTTAAATTGTTATATTTGGTGTTTTTCTTGCCAAAACATTATCCTTAAGTCCAAAATATGATGTCTACATGTTAATTTATATGTCTTCTCACAATTCTTACGAAAAAAGTTTTTTTTAACAAGAACTTCACCCTATGACCAAAATACTATTAGTAGATTATAATATATATATATATATATAGGGTCAGGATTTAGGGAAAACGGTGAAAAGTGTGAGAACGCTTATGGATCGTCAGATCAAAACAATCTATGGATTAGATTGGCGCGGTGGCGTGCTCATAAATAACATCAATTTTATTACTTGAACGTGCTTCATTAAGGGTAAAAAGGGTAAACATCCTTTCTTACATAAAATGCCATTAAATATAAAACGCCAACTAAATACAAAACGCCAATTTTATTACTGAGTAGTTTTTTCTGTGTTTTAGTGAACGTCTTGGCCTACAAAACGCCATAAAATATAAACGCCAAACTTGAAAGATGGGACGTGTTCAGAATTAACAGATAAAGTTGAGCAAAACCGGATACTTTATTAATTGCATTTACTGTTATAATAATATCCCGCATAAACTACGCGCCAAAAAATCCTATAAAGAGAAATGTCTCAGCACCTTCCATTGATCACACTAAAAAAAAAACAAACACCATGGTTTCTAAATACCACTCACTGTAAAACGCCAAAATGTTAAAAAAATCAACGATGGCAAACATCGTTTCTTGGATATTCAGTATTTTTCTGCATGAAGTTTCACTAAATGGTTTGTTAGATGAAGGGAGTAAGATTTTGCTGCATGAGATGGACAAATCTTCAAGAAAAAGAGTCTGAAGACAGTCATATGTCATTTTGTCTTATTTGTTCTTGAAGAAGGCTTGGATGAGGAGAGGAGACCGATCCGAGTGTAAATGTTATTTTCGACTCCATGATGATAATGAAGATGACGGATAAATAGCACCCACCCACACGGCATTAATCTATGTCTCCAACATCCACAAATCCATTTCAACACACGAACAACAAAAAACCATACCAAAACCAAAACGCCATTTATTTGTGACAGTTCTTGTAGTTTCAAAATAAGAAAGAGACTGATGACAGTGAAGATTTGGAAGATAAATTGCTTCTAATATTTTTTAATTTTCTTTTTCTGTGGTTTGTTATGTAATTTTCATCTAAGAAAAATTACATTAATGTAAGGACTCTCAAAATTGTCCCAAAATAACCCATAAATGAAAACCCAGACCCTTGAAACCCTAATCCATATCAAAAACCAAGAAAAGAAAGTTTTTGAGTTTCAGGCGGGCCGCGTAAGTGTTAGCTTAGCCTTACGCGGGCCGCGTCAACTTGAAGTCTGACCGGATAAGCATCCGGGACCACGTGTTGACCACCTGGTGACCCTACTCCTGACCCATGCAACCTATACATAGACTAGGCGGCCACGCGGGCCGCGTAAGAGTTAACCATGGGTTTACGCGGGCCGCGTAAAACCCAAATTCAGGCTATAAATAGCCTGTGCATGGGGCTTCATTCTGTTGTCGAAAACTTTCAATCAAAACGAATTCTCACTGCTAGAAATCATAATTTCACATAGCAATGTGCTGCTACGATCTCGGGTATTAACTCGATCACTGCTACGATTCAATGTACGATCGATTAAAACTATCCGATGAATGTTTAAGTGGTGCTCAAATTAGGGTTTATACTTTGTCATTCGTCGTAAATTCGATGGATGTTTAAGTATTGCACTTTGTCATTCGTCGTGAGGGTTTAATCTCGTGAGTTATCGTAAATGCTGTATTAGTTACTGACCTAGTTCGTATGCATTATTGTTTAAATTACGTTATCAGGCTTATCAGTAGGCTAAACTCTGCCCGCATAAATCTGCAATGTGAGTCATTCTCTTTTATCAAAAGTATTTTACAATACCTCAAATTATTTTCGAAGTTATAATTACAGGGATTAAGTCGTGGTTATCTTGAATCACTAGCTAATGGGGTATTGTGCACATTACTAATTTCTCACGGTTAGGCTAATAAATCCTAACAGTGATAAACGTCACTACTTGGGGAAAGACCCAATAGTGGTATGACCATCGTCACCATGTGACACGGCCCCAGATAAAAATAAGTGGAAGCCATTGTAATCGCTCTTGTGCTGTAATTTATAACTATGTGTCATTTTATCAAAATGAATGATTCACCAGTATTTCCCCGCTGACAAAATATTTTTAAAACATGTTTCAGGCGACCTGCTGTAAATCAAGGAAAACGTGCTACGGAGCACTAACAAGCTTGAAGAGGTGGCCCAGTTAAAATGAATAAATATGTTTTAATAAAATCAGGGAATTTCCTAGTAAAATTCCTCTATTGTAAAGTACGGGGTTTATCCCGAATTATGAAATAAAATAATCGGGCATTTCAAATTTTTAAAAAGATCCTGTTAAAATCTTCTGCTGTCGCATCAATTAAATACCACGGGTTCCTGTCCCGCGGCTCCTGACCGGGTCAAACCGGGGCTGGGGCCGTGACAGGAAAAGGTGGTATCAGAGCCACTGATTTAAGCCAATTAAGTATTTAGAAAATACTTAATTTTACTGATTGCCATTTTTGTGATTATATGTTTTATTATTTGAATATTTGTTTACAGTATGGGTAAGCAAAGACTTTCAGACATCTATCGTCAATTAGATAGTACACCAAAAGATAAGGGATCATCATCCTCAAAACACTCAGTAAATACTGAGGAAGGAATATTTGTTCGTAAAGCACAGTTTGAAAAACTACTTTCTCCTAATAAAAGAAGTTTGATTATTAGGAAAAGTCAAGAGAAAATAAAGAAGCCACGACCAAAAGAAGTAAGGATGCCTAAGGAGACACAGGAAATAGGCAATAACCCACCATGGGAAGATGAGTTAGATGAAAAATGAGCAGATCTCTATATGTTAGCCACTGTAGTAGTAAATGCAAAATTTTTAAAACCCTGACCCAGTATTAGCACCCATATCATCTACAATCTAGAAACTTTAAAGAAAATTTTACCCAGTAAATAAATAAGTTTACAACAAACCCTAGTATGTTTTAATTTTCAGTTGTCCTTTGTATTAAATTAATCACACGGTATGCAATAATACTTGAATGTTTATTTGTGAAATTTTATTATAAAATTTTAACTTAGCATTTTATGTGCATTTTGCATATATGCTAAACAGCATGAATGAGCTATCTGAAGCCCTTTAGAATCTCAATCTCTAACCCGTAAAAGTGGAAGTTTCCAGCGACTTTACTGGTTACTTACCCGATGTAGAGGAACCTATGGAATTTCGAGATCCACCTCCGGAGCAACCAAAGCCTAAGAAAAGAAGAAGATTTGTAGGCTGGAGGAGAGTATGTAGGAGGAAACCAGCAACTAGAAAAGTTCCCAAAATTGAAAATCCCATTGATAAAGGAAAAGGGATCGAGATTGAGGAAAATGCTAGGCAAGTAGAAATGGAAATTGGGGAAAGTTCTAGGCAAGTCGAGGAATTGCCACTACAGGAGGAATTAGATCGCGTACTGGCAAGCTGCGATATTCTCAGGCCTATCAATAATAACCTCTTTCCTTATCCTACTGAAACCCAACTTCCAATCAATTTGGAACCAGCCATCCCAGAACCTTTGATCCACACCCAACCTTTAGGAGAAATGGACGAGTGGTGGACTAACGACTGGCAGTTTCAAAACCTCCTCAATAACCCCTATACCTTTTTCCCTCAGTTCGACCCAGAACCTATACCAAACCCACCAATGAGCAATGAAAACCTAGTTGAACTCCGCCATTTTGGTGAGGAGCTGGTGCATGCAGGGAATAGGATCCGGGAGGTGGGAGAACAAATCTCCTGGAAGTACGAAGAGAGAGAACGTCACTTCTAAAATGCCAGTTGACAAGGGATAGTGTGGTTGGGAGGCTGTGCTTGTATAATAACAATAGTAATAAAAATATAATCTTGTAAAATAACTTAAAAACAAAACTTTTTGTGTGTACGGATGCCTAATATAATCTATAAAAATGGAAGTCGAGAAATCGACAATTTTGGCTATACGTGTGTTGTAAAATTTGTGTGATTATGTGCAATTGTTTTGTTATATTTGGTTATCAATTATTTTATGCTAATAATTTATATATATATATTAATTACCAGATGGAACCTGCTAATAATGAACCAGTTAATGAAGTAAACCAATCTGAGCAAAACCAGGAAAATCAATTTATGACTAGGCAAGATATCGAGAATATCGTTGCTCAGGGAATAGCCAATGCTATTCCAGAAACACTTGCTGCTGCTCGACATCCAGTTGAACCTCAAATTATCCCTAGCAAACGTACCCATGAAGATAACTTCAGTAATAGTCTAAACGGAGGCGGCAACAATAATAATGATAATATACTGCAAGCCCCAATTCTCAAAAGAATGAAAGCTGCAACGCCTGGTTGCACTTATAAAGAATTTCTTGCTTGTAAACCAGCTGAATTTTCAGGCAATGAAGGGGCGACTGCGACACTGCGTTGGTTAGAGAAAACTGAAGCATTAATTATGATAAGTAAATGTGTTGAGGAAGACAAGGTCATGTATGCGTCGCATCTTTTTAAAGAAGAGGCGCTAGAATGGTGGAATACGGTACTTCAAGCCAAAGGAAGAAATATGGCCTATGCCATGAATTGGGAAGAATTTAAGCAACTAATGGAAAAAAAATTCTATCCCGAATATGAAAAGGAACAAATGGCAAATAAGTTCCTGAACCATCGGATGATGGGTGTAGATTGTCGAGGGTATACTTCGACATTCTTCGAGTATGCGAGAGTAGTACCAACGCTGGCTTCGGCAGAACCGGTACTCATTTCTCGCTATATTTGGGGATTGATAGGCGAAATCCGTAATATCGTTAAAGCTGCGAGACCTCGCACTATTGACGATGCGGTAGAATTAGCTAACACCCTAACTGACGAGCTGGTACGCACAAGAGAAGAAAACTGGAAAAAGGAAGTAGCCCAAAAGATTTCCCAAGGATTCCGTGTGGGTAACCGTAGTAATTTCCGGAAAAAGGGAACTGGGCAATCTTCCACTATTCCATTTTGCAATGCCTGTAAAAGAAAGCATTTTGGAAGATGCAAGGGGTATTGAAATTTCTGTAAAGTTCCAGGGCATCAAGAAGAAGATTGCAGGAAGAAGAAAGCCACGGTCTGCTATAATTGTGGGGAAGCTGGACATTTTAGGCCAGACTGCCCAAAATTGGTCAAGCCAGCTGACAATAAAGCCAAACCTACAGACGGAACTACCAAGAAAAACGTATGAGTCTTTCAGTTGAATACCAAGGAAGCCGAACTAATCCCTGACGTAATAGCTGGTACGTTCCTAGTTCACAACGTGTATGCAAAAGTAATATTTGACTCTGGTGCAAACCAAAGTTTTATCAATACTTCATTCTGCCAAGCTCTTAATTTACCCTTAACCAACCTTAGGCAGATTTTTACAGTTGAAACAGCAGATGGGAATTCTGTTAACATAGATAAGGTTTTACGAGAAGAAAAGATAGAACTCTTAGGTCATAAATTTTCTGCAAATCTGTTACCTATGAATTTAGCCGGATTCGATGTAGTGTTAGGAATGGATTGGTTAGTAGCCAACCATGCTCGAATTCTCTGTGACAAAAATTCCATAGAAATCCATACACCCACAGGAGAAGTAATTTCAATTACAGGAGATAAACCACGAAAGCCACTGAAATTCATTTCAGTAATGAAGTTGGCCAGTTATTCAAGAAAACAAGAAGTAGTGTATATGATTTCAGTAATCATTAACACGAAAAGTAAGGAACTTAAGGAAATCCAAGTAGTCTCAGAATACCCCGATGTATTCCCAGAAGAACTACCTGGATTACCACCCGACAGGGAAGTAGAATTTAGAATTCATCTAATTCCTGGAACTACACCGATAGCCAAAGCACCTTACCGATTAGCATCCACTGAAATGCTAGAATTGAAAAAGCAGTTAGATGAATTGTTAAGTAAAAGATTCATACAACCTAGTTCATCCCCATGGGGAGCACAAGTGTTGTTTGTGAAAAAGAAAGATGGGTCAAAGAGAATGTGTATCTATTATAGAGAATTGAATAAGGTTACAATTAAGAATCGATACCCATTACCTAGGATTGATGACCTCTTTGATCAACTTCAAGGAGCTAGATATTTTTCTAAGATAGACTTACGCTCCGGATACCATCAGTTAAAAGTACAAGAAGAAGACATACCTAAAACTGCTTTCAGAACTAGGTATGGTCATTACGAGTTTACAGTCATGCCCTTCGGGCTAACAAATGCTCCTGCAGCATTTATGGACATGATGAATAGGATCTGTAAACCGTATTTGGATAAATTTGTAATCGTTTTTATTGACGATATACTCCTTTATTCCAAAAGTCAGGATGAACATTGTGAGCACATGCATGCACTCTTAACTTGGTTAAGAAAAGAGAAGCTTTACGCCAAATTCTCGAAGTGTGAATTCTGGCTCCAGGAGGTACAATTTCTAGGGCACATAGTGAATCACGAAGGTATTCACGTAGATCCCTCCAAAATAGAAGCCATCACCAAATGGAAGGTCCCGCAATCGGCTACGGGAGTTAGAATTTTTCTAGGGTTAGCCGGATATTATAGACGATTCATTAAAGATTTTTCTAAGATAGTCGTGCCATTAACTAAGCTAACCTGTAAAGCAGTTAAATTTGAATGGGGACCTAAGCAAGAAGAGGCTTTTAGGATTTTAAAGCAAAAGTTAACAAATGCTCCAATTCTCGCCTTGCCAGAAGGAACGGAAGATTTTGAAGTATACTGTGATGCCTCAAAACTAGGATTAGGATGTGTGCTAATGCAACGCAAGAAGGTAATTGCGTATGCCTTAAGACAATTGAAAAAGCACGAGGAAAACTATACAACTCATGACCTAGAGTTAGGAGCCATAATTTTTGCCCTTAAGATTTGGAGACATTATCTGTATGGAAGTAAGTTTACTGTCTATACGGATCATAAAAGTTTAAGGTACATATTTGGGCAAAAAGAATTAAACATGAAACAAACAAGATGGATGGAAATCCTAAGTGACTACGACTGTAATATCCAATATCACGAAGGAAAAGCAAACGTAGTTGCAGATGCTTTAAGTCGTAAGTATCATGAGAAACAACGACGAGTTCGTGCTCTTAGATTAAATCTGCAATTGGATTTAATGGAACAATTAAAGAAAGTTCAAGAAACAACAATCAAAGACGATGCTGAAGGAATGAAAGGACGAATAAAAGAGTTAGAGCAAGGAAATGATGGAATTTGGAAATTCCATAAGAAAAGAATTTGGGTACCTAAGCAAGGAGAATTAAGAGATAAGATTTTAGAGGAAGCTCATAAATCTAGGTATACCATACATCCAGGAAACAATAAGATGTACCAAGATTTAAGAAATAATTTCTGGTGGATAGGTATGAAAAAGGACATAGCTAGATATGTTTCTAAGTGTCTTACTTGTTCACAAGTTAAGGCAGAACATCAGAAACCTTCAGGACTACTACAACAACTAGAAATGGCTGTATGGAAATGGGAACTCATAACAATGGACTTTGTTACTAAGTTACCCAAAACCAGAAAAGGTAATGATGCGATTTGGGTAATTGTGGATCGATTAACCAAATCAGCTCATTTTCTACCCATGAAAGAAACCTTTAGTATGGAAAGGTTAGCCAAGTTGTATGTAGACGAAGTAGTATCCTTACATGGAGTTCCACTCTCCATTGTATCGGATAGGGATAGTCGTTTCACTTCCCATTTCTGGACTAGTTTCCAGGAAGCAATGGAAACCCGACTAAATTTAAGTACTGCATATCATCCACAAACAGACGGACAAAGTGAAAGGACGATACAAACCTTGGAAGACATGCTCCGAGCATGTGTGATAGATTTTGGTGGAAACTGGGACGATCACCTACCTTTGATCGAATTCTCCTATAATAATAGTTATCATGCAAGCATCGAAGTTACCCTATTCGAAGCACTGTATGGACGAAAGTGCAGAACTCCAGTTTCCTGGGCAGAAATAGGAGAAAGTCAATTATCAGGTCCTGAAATCGTGCAAGAGACCACCGACAAGATAACTCAAATCAAGGAAAGACTAAAGACGGCTCGAGATCGTCAAAAGAGTTATGCTGACAATCGACGCAAGCCACTAGAGTTTCAAATTGGAGACAAGGTACTCTTGAAAGTTTCTCCTTGGAAAGGAGTAGTACGGTTCGGTAAGAAAGGAAAGCTGAGTCCAAGGTAGGGCTGTAAACGAGCCGAGTCGAGCCGAGCTAGACCCAGCTCGAGCTCGGCTCGAACTCGATTCGAGCTGGCTCGGCTCGAGCTCGAATTTCAAATCGAGCTGAGATTTGAGGCTCGAGCTCGACTCGATTAGAATTCGAGCTAGCTCGGCTCGGCTCGATCTAGCTCGAACTAACAAAAAACCACAAAATTTACTAGTTAAAAAGCCCTTAAAAATGAATTTCTTCATAGACTAAGGGCCATAATTGCCATTTAATTTAACCATATGGCTAAATATGCAAGTATAAATAGTTAATTCACTTTGTACATTGTCTTTACCTTCTTTTATAGGGGAAATACTCCCATAGTTTTTTTGTTTTCTAAGCGATGTGGGACAAAAAAATGAAGGATGTAAACCTTATCGAGCCAGCTCACGAGCTCACGAGCCGAGCCAGACCAAGCTCGAGCTCGGCTCGTTTACAAACCGAGCCGAGCCGAGCTGGCTCGTTAACAACCGAGCCAATTTCGAGCCGAGCTATCTTCGAGCTTTTTTCGAGCGAGTTTCGAGCGAGCTGCGAGCCACGAGTTTTTTGAACACCCCTAGTCCAAGGTACATAGGACCATTCCCAGTAATTCAACGAATATGACCAGTTGCTTATCGTTTACAACTACCAGAAGAGTTAGCAGGAGTACATGATGTGTTTCATGTATCCAACCTCAAGAAATGTCTATCTGACGAATTCCTGGTAGTACCTCTTCAAGATATAGAGGTAAATGAAAAGCTGAAATTCGTGGAGAAACCACTGCAGATAGAGGACAGAAAGATCAAGTTTCTCAAGCACAAACGACCCGTGCTAGTCAAAGTCAAGTGGGATTCGAAAAGAGGACCCGAATACACCTGGGAGCTGGAATCAGAGATAAAGCAAAAATATCCTCACTTATTTCAATAAATCTCGAGGACGAGATTTTAATTAAGATGGGGAGGATGTAAGGACTCTCAAAATTGTCCCAAAATAACCCATAAATGAAAACCCAGACCCTTGAAACCCTAATCCATATCAAAAACCAAGAAAACAAAGTTTTTGAGTTTCAGGCGGGCCGCGTAAGGGTTAGCTTAGCCTTACGCGGGCCGCGTCAACTTGAAGTCTGACCGGATAAGCATCCGGGACCACGTGTTGACCACCTGGTGACCCTACTCGTGACCCATGCAACCTATACGTAGACTAGGCGGCCACGCGGGCCGCGTAAGAGTTAACCATGTGTTTACGCGGGCCGCGTAAAACCCAAATTCAGGCTATAAATAGCCTGTGCATGGGGCTTCCTTCTGTTGTCGAAAACTTTCAATCAAAACGAATTCTCACTGCTAGAAATCATAATTTCACATAGCGAGGTGCTGCTACGATCCCGGGTATTAACTCGATCGCTGCTATGATTCAATGTACGATCGATTAAAACTATCCGATGAATGTTTAAGTGCTGCTCAAATTAGGGTTTATACTTTGTCATTCGTCGTAAATTCGATGGATATTTAAGTATTGCACTTTGTCATTCGTCGTGAGGGTTTAATCTCGTGAGTTATCGTAAATGCTGTATTAGTTACTAACCTAGTTCGTATGCATTATTGTTTAAATTAGGTTATCAGGCTTATCAGTAGGCTAAACTCTGCCCGCATAAATCTGCAATGTGAGTCATTCTCTTTTATCAAAAGTATTTTACAATACCTCAAATTATTTTCGAAGTTATAATTACAGGGATTAAGTTGTGGTTATCTTGAATCACTAGCTAGTGGGGTATTGTGCACATTACTAATTTCTCACGGTTAGGCTAATAAATCCTAACAGTGATAAACGTCACTACTTGGGGAAAGACCCAATAGTGGTATGACCATCGTCACCAGGTGACACGGCGCCAGATAAAAATAAGATAGAAGCCATTGTAATCGCTCTTGTGCTGTAATTTATAACTATGTGTCATTTTATCAAAATGAATGATTCACCAGTATTTCCCCGCTGACAAAATATTTTTAAAACATGTTTCAGGCGACCTGCTGTAACTCAAGGAAAACGTGCTACGGAGCACTAACAAGCTTGAAGAGGTGGCTCAGTTAAAATGAATAAACATGTTTTAATAAAATCAGGGAATTTCCTAGTAAAATTCCTCTATTGTAAAGTACGAGGTTTATCCCGAATTATGAAATAAAATAATCGGGCATTTCAAATTTTTAAAAAGATCATGTTAAACTCTTCCGCTGTCGCATCAATTAAATACCACGGTTCCTGTCCCGCGGCTCCTGACCGGGTGAAACCGGGGCTGGGGCCGTGGCAATTAATTCTCTAAAAAAATGTTTGTGAAACACCATCATGCCACAAACGCCAAAACTTCCAAACTATAATAAAATTACTTTGGACAAGTATTATTAAAAACTAAAAAAAATGTATAAAATAATGTACAAGAGAATAGAACAAAGTGTCATCTTTATCTAAACGCCATTAAAAATACAAAACACCAAAATCTCTAAAAGATGGGACGTGTTACAGCCATAAACAGATGAAGCCGAACAAAAAAGTAACTACAAACAGTAAACTGAAGCGACGAAAACTTTATTACTAACATTTATTATATTAAAAGCCACTCCATGGGTAATTGAAATTACTTATCTTTTCAAAACGCCATAATTATCTGTCACGTTATAGGACTGCATCCTACATGGCGGCAAAAAAAAGTCATTATAAAAGTAGAACAGCTAAACACAACTTAACACTCCACACATTATCTAAAACGCCACACATTGTCCAAAACGCAAAATGGCTAAGGTTATTGCATGGAGGTTTGAGAGGTCGGGGAGACGTTTCATCCTAAAGTTCTCTGATAGGAGGAGGGTGAAGGTCAAGACAATCAAGGCCATACTTAGTGTGGATGAAGCGGTTCAGAGGGATATTCTGGCCCTTGGGATTCCAAGGGCCGACGATTGTGAAAGGACTCGAAAGGTAATAAGAAGATTAAATAGAAAATTTCCAGGAGATGATAATGATGATGTTGATGATACTCCTCTACTAACAATTAGCAGTTGGGTGGTGGATGAAGAAGCAAGAACGGTTAAAGTAACTTATCGACACGGGGTGGAATATTAATTGCCGATGGACGAAATGTTGAAGACAGGGAGACTACATCTTCTTAAACAACTCTATGGTTTAGCACCTTCGAACGTTGCAAGATCCAGGGTTGTAATGATATTTAAGTATAGCCTGCAGCAAAGAAGAGACGGGGTGATGGCCTTATACGTCAATGCAAAATATGATGATGAATCTGAAAATAGTGATGAACAAAGCGATGGGTACATCTTTGATGTAATCCCATACACAGAAGACTATTAGTTTGTTTCAATTTCGTCTTATTGTAATCTTATGAAATATTAATGAATGGTAATGAATTATTAACAACGTCATGAACGCCATAAAATTTACCTTTATAACATAGATGAGATTAGTTCACCAGGGAACACCATAACGTCAAAAAAATTATCTATGTGACATAAAAACAATTAATTCAACGAGACAGACAAAAAAAAACAGTAAAACGTCAGAAAGTTGTTGAATCTAACTAAACGCCAAAAAAATCTTAGACGCCAAAAATGAAGCAGTATTATGACACACGAATTAGGAAAAAAAGAAGATTAAAAAGACAAAAAAGCCCCTCCCACCCTGATTATATCTCGCGCCACGTGTTCCATCATAATGTCTTCTCACCGTTCTCACACTTTAGGGCGTTTTCTCCTGATCTCGTTTCTCTCTCTATATATATATATATATATATATATATATATATATATATATATATGTATATATATATATAGGGTGGGAGTTGGCTACAAAGTCCATTTTTCCTACAAAGTGTACAAAGTCATAAAACACCATAATGTCAACCATAAAACACTCTCAAGACCCACAAATAACACAGTGGAGATTACTAAAACTCCATATTTGTGGGTTTTGTGTTGTGTTTTGAATGATTAGGCTTTGATTATCGAATGACTACATTAGTGTGTTTTATGTTGATTATCATGTTGTGTTCTATATTCATAGTTGTACGATGGTGTGTTTGAAGTTTTTAAGGAATGTTAGGGTTTGAATATTGTGTTTTAGTGATCTTCACTATGTTATTTGTGGGTTTTGAGTGTGTTTTATGGCTGAAATTGTGGTGTTTTAAGACTTTGTACACTTTGTAGGAAAAATGGACTTTGTAGCAGAACCCCACCCTATATATATATAGGGTAAGGTTCATGCGAGAACCACCCTTATTGCGAGAACCGCGAGAACCAATGTGAACACAAAATAAAATCTAAAAAAAATCAAAAAAGCACTCAAAAAATTTTTTTTATTTTTTTTAATATTTTTTAACAAAAAATCGCTATATTTCGTTCCATAAAAAAAAAAAAAAAAAAAAAACTTTTTTTTTCGAGTAACAGTTATCCATGCACATGTGCATATGTATCATTACTTCAACAAATTCGGTAATACATTATCAGGAATAGACAATTGCACTTTAATTTACAATACCATTAGTAATACACTACTTTTTACATTACCAATATTCAAAATGCACATGTGCATAATTAGGTATAACCATGATATAACGTGTTTTGGTACAAAAAGTTTGTGATTTTGAATGGAGAAGTAGACCCATATACATGTTTTTTGGTTAGTTATATCTAGTGGTTGATGGTTTGGTTATAGTTGTCAATTTTTTATGTAATATGTTGATTGGATGGTATAAATGGTGTTTACATACATGTAATAAAGTGAAAATATTGTTAATGGTATTGTATTATGGATGGTAGGAGGTAATGGTAGTGTATTATGGATGGTATGATAGATGAAAGGGAAAGTGTATTCAAAGTGGTGTACCAAAACACCTTATTTCATATTGATACATATAATGCACATGTGCATTTCTAATATTGGTAATGTAAAAAGTAGTGTATTACATATGGTAGTGTAAATGAAAGTGCAACTGTCTAATATATGTAATGAATTACGGAATTTGTCAAAGAAATGACAGAAATGCACATGTGCATGCTTGTGTATTATGGATGGAATGATAGATGAAAGAGAAAGCAGTGTACCAAAACACCTTATTTCCTGTTGATACATATAGATGCACATGTGCATTTCTAACATTGGTAATGTAAAAGATAGTGTATTACACGTAGTAGTGTAAATGAAAGTGCAATTGACTATTATTTGTAATGAATTACGGAATTTGACAAAGAAACGACACATATGCACATGTGCATGGATAACTGTTACTCGAAAAATTTTTTTTTTTTTTTGAATTTTTTTTTTTTGAATTTTTTTTTTATTTTTTTTTATTAACAAAATATAGCGATTTTTTCAAAAAAAATAGTAAAAAAATAAAAAAAAAAAATTTTGGGTGTTTTTTAGATTTTTTTAGGAATTACTGTTTGTGTTCACACTGGTTCTCGCGGTTCTCGCAATAAGGGGTGGTTCCTAACGGATCTTTGTCCTATATATATATATATATATATATATATATATATATATATATATATATATATATATATATATATATATATATATATTTAAACTATAATGATTCAAAATGTTATAATTTGAACCATTTGAAAAATATGTAATTTATGTAGGGGAAGAATTTACAAAAATTACAAGAGGATTCACAATAGAAATCATGGTATTTGTTCTCTTTTAAAGATGTTGTCGTCCTCAAAGGGGACCTTTTGATGGGCATATAACTTTTTAGGAAAAGAAAATGATTTTAGAGCATTTGCACGCCAATGCTTTTCTAGAGGTGTAATAATATTAAAGCATCCTATGGTAATATGTAGAATTTAGTTTTAGTTGTCTTATTATATTAAATCAATAATACGGAAAGATATAAAGCTCTTCACATAGAAAAGTAATTAAAACCCATAGTAATGAGAATTTTGACGATGAATGTATATGGACCGGGGAAGGCATAGAGGTGAAAATTAGTATAAAACCACTATTAATATTAATATTAATACTTAATAGAATTAGTGACTAGAAGGGAATAAGATTTTATAGTAAAAGGTATGATTATCTCCAACTTAATAAGTCCAAAGTTAAATAAAATACCCATACTTAGAGCATTCACGTCCATCCCTTATCTCGTCTATGATTCTTAAATTTGAGAGAAAATGACAAAAAAATCCGCATCCCCCGTATGTTTATGAAAAATAAACCAATCTTTCAAATATGTTTCTTACTATTCATCATCCATAACAAGTTTTAATTTTAATATATTTTATAAGTAGAAGAAAGAAAAAAATAAAAAAGAATAATAAAGAAGCATTATTTAATTAAATAGAGATAAATATGAGAAATGATATATAGGAGGTTTTTTAAAGTGATAAACAAATTTTGGAAAATGTGAATTATAGTTAAATTACATGGTTAGCTATGGGAGATAGGATGTGAATGCTTTGAAAAAAAACTAAATTGAATAGGTACATAAATAAAACCCAATTACATGTTTACCCTAAAATTCTAAAATGAATTGTTGCTTGATTTTTTTGAAAGACCACCAAAAGCCTAATCACCCGGGTAAATCTAATGGCAAAAGATCACCCATGCCTGCGAACACAGACGACGTTGGTAACCTGCCCCACCACAATTCCAGAGAAAATCCACTGCCCGAATGCCCACTGTAGTAGCTCAACCCAGTGCAATTTTGCTCTAGGCGAGACTCGAACATATGACCTCTATATTGGAAATTCATGCGGCTGGCAATGCATCAAAAGATCATTGGCTAGTTCTGCAATTTTGAGTTTTGTCCAGTAGTTTTGCTTGTAAGCTTGTTTTCACTGTTTTGCGAGCTTACCTAGAGATTTTCTCGATCACATCAGCTCACACGTTAGATTATCCAATTGCTTTTGATGAACATTTATTTGGGTTTCTAACTAAGTGTAAGACTTGTGTTTCTTGATTAGTTTGGTAAGTTTTGGAGCATTCATATCTGAGTTGTTATCCATATCCATATAATTTAACTAAAAATACACATTTACCTTATGAATTTAACGATTTTCTAAAAAAAACCCACATCCGATTCCTTATATTTATCTCTAGTCAATTAAATAATGTCTTTTTAATTAAGCTTTACCATCCTTTCTCTTTTTTATAAAAAAAAAATAATAATAAAATAAAAATAAATATATAATAAAAAAAGAGATGAATAGTAAGTTTGTAAATACAAGTAATGGGATAAGGTTCCCATGTAATTATATGGACGGGGTTTTGTTTTAAGGAATGGGTTGTAGAGCCTATTTTAAAGGTTCTCTGAGTTTTACCATATAAATATATAATACTAGGTTATAACCCCGTGTATTACACGGGTTGAGTAAATAAATTTATTTATTAAATAATAAAACATTATATCTTTAAAAACTTTCTTTATCGCACGTGTTGAATAAATATAATTTTATATATTAAATAATGAAAAGTTATATATATAAGAACCATATTGTACGGGTTGATTTAATGTAATTTTATATACCAAATAAAAAAATTATATCTTTAAAACCACATGTATTACACGGGTTGAATAAATGTAATATTGTTTACCAAATAATAAAATAATACATCTTTAAAAAAAACCCCATTTATTACACGAGTTAAATAAATGTAGTTTTATATACCCAATAATAAAAAAAGTTAGTAAATGTAATTTTGTATAGTGAAAATAAAAATATTTAATATATTAATAGAAAGTTTGGTTTTCGTGATATATAATTTGTTTTATTTAAAATATTTTAAATTAATATTTTACAATTTCGGTTATTAGAAAAATAGAAGAATGGTATTCGAAATTTAAAGTAGGATAAAATTTAATATTAGCTCATCATTCATTTATTTATTGAATTAATATAAGATAAGTTTGAAAGTGAGACGAGAAAATTATAAAACCTACAATTAACGACACGTGTCACACATTAATGTTTTATTATATAGTATAGTATAGTATAGATAAAAATTTAGATTGATATAAATAGATTACTTTGTTGTAGCAAAATTTGTTAACAAATTCTCAATAAATTTAACCCATTATTTAAAACTCCGTAAATGTATAAATGTTAAATAATATTAGTTAGAGTAAATTACGATTTTGGCCCCTGTGTTTACATCACTTTTACCATTTTAGCCCAAAAAAGAATTTTTTAACATCTGAGCCCTCAACGTCTTTTTTTCTAACCCTTTTGGCCCCTAACATTAACCCCATCCATTAAATGTTAGGGGCCAAAAGGGTTATAAAAAAGACGTTAGGGGCCAAAAAGATTAGAAAAAAAAACGTTAGGGGTTCAGATGTTAAAAATTCTTTTTGGGCTACAAGAGTAAAAGTGATATAACGACAGGGGCCAAAATCGTAATTTACTCTTTTAGTTAAATAAATAATATTATAAATGAGGAGGAGATTAAACTAAATAATAATTAACCATAAGAAATTAAACTAAATAATATTTAGTAGGAGGATTATATATAATTAATTAAAAAAGATTAAACTAAAATAATACTTATCTATAAAACATGGTCTAATATGATGACAAGTGTCCCAAAAATGGTTTCTTTTATTATATAGTATAGATAAGGACATGGGAGCTTTTACCAAATCTAATGTGAATGCACGTATTAGCACTTTGATGACATATAATAAGGTTTGTCCACTTCAACTTTAGGGTTTAGATATACACAGTGCAAGTTAACATTCACATATATTTCTGTTTAGGAATTCTTATAGCGTTAACAAAGGGAAAACGATATATTGACATCAACTCTAAAACTGTAATATCTTTTGCGAGTCGAAAAAGGGGTATATAAAAATGCTTTTATCAAACGAATTGGGGTAAGAAGCCATAGACAGAGCAATCGTTAAGTTTGCATTCCATTCCACATATTGTTTATTGTTTTGTTTCATGTTTCATCATCAAATGTTGAGTGATCAGTTGAATTCGATATTTTTTTTTTTTCGATTTGGGGATAATTAGGTTGCTTTTTTGCAAACCTTGGAAATTTCCTATTAACACCCTTCATATAGTTGTAAAATGAGGATGTAATTATGTTGAAATCACCTTCAAATTCATTTGAACAAAACTAGAATACCTTTAAAACTCAAAATATTTCGAAACAAAACTAGAATACCTTTAAAACTCAAAATATTTCGATGATCGACTATATCTGGTAAAACTATGTGGTGACCCAACCCAAAAAAACAAAAACATAAAAATATGTAGTGACCCAACCCAAAAAAAAACAAAACAGTCATACACATACGAAGACTAAAATACTGTGACCTTAGTGAAATAAATTCACAGGCCTATCACCGCGCTTCAATATACCGGATGGTACATCTTTAGTGATTGAATATTTCATCGCTCTACCCTAAGTTTAATGATTCATAGTAACGAATAAAAAGACTGAATTAATAATAACAATAAAAGTTAGTTACTTCTTTATTCCATACGATTTGGTTAAAATCTCGATTGTAGTCCATACATTTTTTTGTGCACGACATCTTGTGGTTCCATTCCTTCGTCATTTTAGTCCTTGGGTTAACATCGTTGCAACAAAATATAACAAATGTAGAGTCTGTCAAATGTCAAAAAAATAGAAACCACATAGCATCGTAGCAAAAAACAAGAGAAAATAGACTAAAAAATAAACGGAAATAGTAATTTACTATAATTATAATAAATAAATAAATAATTAAGAACTATTGTAGTTTTTTTTTATCGGCAAACACATACTCTTTAAAATATAATTTAAATGTAAGTGTGTCACTAAACCAAAAGGCTATGGCTATTGCTAGCAATCTTAGCAAACCAACTCAAACCTTTAGGGCATGTTATATTGGCATATCGTTAGCCCATGTCCTGATATGTTCAACTTCCAAGCTGTCTAAAAAGCTGAATGTTCGCAACCTATTAATTTGTAGTTTTGTTTTAATAATTTTTTTTTTTGTTTTAGTTAAATTGTCTTCGATTGATACTCAGAGACTCAGAGACTTTTTGTATTATATTTCAATAGGTTATCTTACAAAGAGAGGAAACACCTCAAATATAAAGAAAGCAAAGGAGCCAATACAAGGAAACAGAAAAATTAGGGACAGTCTCTGTGAATACTCTTATTTTGACCCCGACAATTACTCCTTGAATGGAGCTTTCTATTTTTCTCCATATTCTAACACTCCCCCTCAAGTTGTGTAGTGGGATCTCTAATACCCAACTTGGATAAAACTGATTCGAACGCTCTTGTCGCAACAACCTTTGTAAGAATATCAGCTAGTTGATCTTTAGACCTAACGAGTGGGAGTTCGATGGTACCGTCATCAATTTTTTCTTTTATGAAGTGACGATCTATTTCAACTTGCTTGGTTCTGTCATGCTGCACCGGATTCTCTGAGTTTTAATAGCAGCTTTATTATCGCATATTAATCGAGTTGGACGTTTAAAAGGAGCCCCGATTTCTTTCATTTTCTTTTTCAACCACAGGATTTTGGTAATCCCTTTAGCGATACCCCTGAACTCCGATGTTGCACTTGATAAGGACACTACCTTCTGCTTTTTACTCCTTATGTCACCAGGTTATCAAGGAGAGTGAGGTACTCGGCGATTGATCGTTTGTCATTATGATTCCCTCCCCAATCGGCATCTGTGAACACTTCAGCATCAAGGTGACCATATCTCTTAAACACTATACCTCTCCCTACTATGCCTTTTAGATATCCAATGATCCTCATAACAGCCTCCATATGGTCTTCTTGAGGATTGTGCATGAATTGACTAACAACTCCCACAGCATAAACGATGTCGGGCCGAGTGTGAGCCAAGTAAATCAACTTTCCCACTAACCTTTCTTTATTTGCTAGTTTGGCTCCTTCTACCACTTTGAGTTTATGATTCACAGTCATGGGAGTATCATTGAGCTTGCAATCTACCATGCCCACTTCAGCTAGCAAGTCCAACATATACTTGCGTTGAGAGATAAAGATCTCTTCTCTCGACCTAAGTACTTCAATCCCTAGGAAATATTTTAATCCCCCAATGTCTTTCATTTCAAATTCGGTGAAGAGATTTTTCCGAAGGGAGCTAATTTCTTCTTCGTCATTCCCTGTAATAATCACGTCATCAACATATATGATAAGACATGTGAGCAATTTTCCTCTCCTTTTGTAGAACAAGGCATGGTCGGCGTTACTCTGTTTATACCCATATCATTTCATAGCCATAGTAAACTTCCCAAACCATGCGTGCGGAGATTGTTTGAGCCCATACAACGCCTTTTTGAGTCTGCACACGTCATTCTCTTGAAAGTCATATGAGAACCCAGGGGGGCCTTCCATATACACCTCTTCTTTCAAGTCTCCATGCAAAAAGGTTTTTTTTAAGATCAAATCGATAGAGAGGCCAGTCTCTGTTTGCTGCTACTGAGAAAAGAACTCTGATAGTGTCAATTTTAGCAACTGGTGAAAAAGTCTCAGAATAATCAATACCATATGTTTGTATATACCCTTTTGTCAACTAATCTAGCCTTGTGTCGCTCAATGGTGCCATCAGATTTATACTTGATATTAAATACCCACTTGCATCCAACTGGTTTCTTCCCTTGTGGTAAAGTACACTTTTCCCATGTGCCATTTTTCTTTAGAGCCTCCATTTCTATATTCATAGCCTCCCTCCATTGAGTCGTCTTCTCGTCTTCTTGGACTGTGTTAGGAATTTCTTCTAAGAGGAGCGTGGCTGAGAAGGCTTTTACAATCTTAGCCACTCTCCCCTTGTCAGTCACTACCGGGTATTTAGAGGTGTGAGGAATGTGCTCTCACAAATAACGGTTGGGAGGGACTCCTCTATTTCTTCTTGGATGAAGGACATGAGTATTTTGTTGTTCCCCTTATTCCAAGGTTAGACTTCCTGAACTATCATGATTAGAAGCATTTTGTGAACTATCATGATGTTATAAATTATTTACCTCATCTGAAGTTGGTTATGTGGCTTCGACATCAAGTTGGACACCGTCCTCAGGAGAATCGTTGGTTGTGTGAGTTGACTCATTATCCTCTTCTATATTGGAAGAAGCGGGTTTGGTGGCGCCATCTACCGGCTCTGTTGGAATATCCTTAGAGCAACTAATCGAGTGACTTGCCTATTTTCTCCCCCTGAGCACTGGATTGGTGGTCGAAAAATAGTTAGATTCTATGAAGTCAAGGTCCATGATCACATGAACTCGACGAGTAACAGGGTTGTTGTCACACCCCAACCGATGGCGGAATCATCGGTGCGCGGCACTGAGCGAAACAGATTGTCCAGAAGTTCCCACAACAACTATAATATAGATTCAGTTTAAATGACACGTCCCATACCGTGTCCCAAATAAATAACAAGTTATCATAGAAAGCAACCATGCAAATAATTCCGTTCCGACAACTCAGATTCAATTATTATTACAGACAATTGTTTATTATTTCTAGACTCCCTAGCCTCGATTTCATCACCATGCGCCTAAGCATCCTAGCAACTTAAGCACCTGTCACATACGTTAAAATAAAGTCAATACATAAAATGTAAAGGTGAGCATACAAGTTTGATAATAGCATATAGAGTTCGAATAGTTTACGCATAACCAGGCACGTACACAGAGGAAAAAGATGCATGTTAATTATCGACATGGGACCATCGATACCAACGACTGCGGGTTGACCGTCCGAGACGGTTCGCAATACATGATTACCACCGTAATCCATGCAAGTAATTGTCCTTAACAACCCCCGTGTGAACGGGTGCTGAGTCCAAACTATAGTACTACGTTGCTAAGGCAGGTAGATAGCACTCCACGTGTAAACATAATAAACAGCATTCATTTAGTCAAATAGCACATGCAATCGGTTAGCGTTCAAATAGTTTGTGTTTGATTGTGATTTGATAGGTAACGTATATAACACCCAAAAGTGCTAAAAACAAAAAGGGATCGAGTATACTCACAGTGGTTGATTGTGGATTGAAGGGAGCGCTGAGAGTAGGATTAGCCTGAATAGTTCGATAGCACAACAATAAGCAACGCGGAAAAGTAAACAAGTGCGGATGGATCGAATGGGCTGGTCGATCGAACGGCAGGTTCGATCGAACGGGCTGTTCGGTCGGCTGGTATGTCCGGTTGGACAGTCCTGTTTGATCGGCCGGTAGGCTCGATCGGCTGGACCATTCGAGTGAATTGTTTCTTCCTCTGGTGTGTTTGTGTTTGAGGATTTGAACTTTTGAAGTTTTCGTTGCAGCATTTGAGAACACTGAAGTGTTCTTACCCTTCAAGTCGGTCGATCGAACGGTTCGTTCGATCGGCTAGCTCACTCGATCGGCTAGGAACTTCAGAATTAGTTCTCAGCTGAATGTCACTCGATCGAACGGGCTGTTCGATCGGCTGGCATTCCCTACCACGAACGAGTTGTGAAAACGATTAAGTGTTGAAGCATAGTATCTCATGATCCGAACAGTAATGTTCACCAATCGGGTGCCATATTCGATCGAACACTACTTCGTCAATACTATACCTCAAAAGTTTGGAAAAGTGAGACGCCATGTGCTAGCCGATCGGCTGGCCCGGTCGATCGGCTGGTGTGTCCGATCGGCTGGGCTGTTCGATCAGCCTAGCCGTTCGGCCAACAAGTCTGACCTGGTCGGCCTTTCATCTAACACTTGGTCGTCTGGTTACTTGTCATTATATCGAGGTAGTTTGATAACGAGTTGAACTATGATACCTTCGTTCTTACCCGTCTCTCCGGCTCGGACAGGAATCACCCAAGTCCGGCCGGTGAACGGTTCGGAACGTTGGTTTAAAGTCTAACCCAAAATCAGTGAACCTTGTATATAGAATCCGAATCTTGAACCTTTTAACTTGTTAGAATGATTAGTTAGCCGGTTCAAGCTCCGTGTCTAGCGGTTTGAAGGCATTGAGTGTAAAAGAGTTGAAAGAAGTTGGGATTCCTTCTTTCAATCCTTCACAACTTGTGGATGTTTAGATCTTTGATAGATCTTAACTTGTTTATGTGGAAATCGGTTAGATCTAAGCCATTCATAGTTGAATGAGGCCAAAACATGATGTTCTTCAAGAACACCATGATAACATCACCCAAGAACACCTAGATCTTGGTGATTTCACGGTTAGAATTCAATTTTTGAAAGATAGAAAGGTGTAGAATCAAGTAAGGATCAAAAACATACAAGAGCTAGAGTGAAAACTTACCGGGATTGAGAGAAATCTGAGAAAAGGTGAAGAGGATGGCTGGTTCGGTCAGAGCTTTCCAAAAATGGAAAGTGTGACAATGACAGCCCTATTTATAGGCTCCAAAAGAGGAAAGTGGCAGCCGATCGGCCAGGAGCTCCGATCGAGTGGGCTGCTCGATCGGCTGGCAAGATGCTAGCCGATCGGCTGGCCTATTCGATCCGGATGCTTCCTGTTCGATCCGCGACACACTTTGAGTATTTTGCGACGATTTTCGACGTTTCGATTTCGATGGACGATGATACGAATACGATAGGGTTCCTAGTCAAATTACTTTTAATCCCAACCACTATATCTAACATACAATCTTCTATAAGTCATGTTTCGATGTCGGTTTCGATTGAGTTCGATTGCCTTTCGAGTTTCGATTCGATTTTCGATTGATTTGCTTGAATACCACACCAAACATAAAGTAAAGATGCACAAGTAACACATAAGGCACACACACACGTATAACACTACCACAATTCGCATAATTCGAGTCTCGAGTTCGATTGATTGTTAGATCGGTTTGATTACTGATTAGTCAACTTTATCGCATTGTTACTTCCTATCATTCACAGTCGTAGATCGGTTCGCGTTAACACATTCGATTACTTCGATTCTCGCTGATTACAACACTTACTCCACATAATACAACTAAAACATAAAATAGACTATCTACAGTCAAAGAAAGTCAAAATTGACTTGGACTTTGACTTTGACTTTGACATTCGAAAACACGGGGTGTTACAGTTGTAGCAACGATAGCCCCTTGATGGACACCGTACCCAAGAAAGACACATCCGCACACGCATTTAGTTTATTTTGATCAGTCTTAGGGGTATGAATGAATACCAAACAACCGAAGACATGAGAAGGTAAGGTCAAAATGGATGGGACTTTTACTTGGGTGGCTAGGACATCTATAGGGTTTTATGTCCTAGAATTTGAGTTGGGGGGAAGTTTACAAGGTATGCCGATGTAGCAAGGGCTTCTGCCCAATAAGACAGAGGAACACGAGATTCAATCATAATGGCACGGGTTTTTTCAAGCAACTTACGATTTTTTCGTTCCGCAGTACCGTTCTGTTGAGGGGTATTAGGGCACTTAGTTTGATGGATAAGGCCATTTTCTTGGAAGAAAGTTTTCATTGTTTTGTTCACAAATTCCATTCCATTATCAGAACGGAGGGTCTGATTTTTTTCCCAAATTGAGTTTGAACCATTTTATAAAACATAACAAAGATTTCAGGAACTTCTGACTTATGTTTCATGAAGTATACCCAATTCATACGTGAAAAATCATCCACAAATATAACAAAGTATTTGAACCGGCTATTGGTGCTATTTGGAGCAGGGCCCCAGACATCAGAATGGATTAATGAGAAAACAGAATCAACTCTAGTAACATACACCCGACAGATGCAAATGCTAAATAATAAATTACCCATAAGTTTGGGATAACTCTTTTGTGGGTTTTATAAGTGGTGAGTCAGTTAATCATGTCAGGTTTCCAAACCGGCCCCAAATGTATGACAAACATGTAAATTTGTATACAAGATTTTAAATGAAATTATCCCAAGTTATAAATGAATTTTCGTGCCTTGTGCACTTAAACCAATTTTCATAAATGTTTTCAAATGAGTCGGTTAATTGTATTTACCAGTGAAAACTGACGTATTTTCCAAAGACTAAGTGACAGGTACCTCACGAACTAGGCTGGAGCTACTTGGCATTAATTAAGAGGATCTTGCAAATCCCTAGATGCCTAAAGTCTGTCAAACTCTGTTTATGTATTTGTTTAATGGTCCGCCTGTGGATCTTTTCACAACCGCTTGTATATTCTTTTATTCGTACTTTGAACACTTTGGGTTGTAATAGTAATTAAACTTCCAAGCCTTCCGCTGTGCTATATCTGTGTATATTTGACTATGATGATATCAACTACGTCACGATACTCCCCACGGGCCCACCGGAATATGTGGAAATATCGGGGTGTGACATTCTGACTGTCTCCCCACCACTCTGGAAAACTGACAAGTCTGAAACATTGCTCCTTAGTGTGCTTCTTCATTTGGCAATGAGTGCAATAAAGCCTCGATTTATCTTCCTTTTCTCTGGGTCAAACCTCTGTTCTCTGTGATAAGTCGTTGTAGCCAAACCCAATCCGATTTTTGTTGAATCGTTATCGGAGGGTCCAGATTTTAGAATGTTAACTATTGCAACTCTACTCCGTATAGTGGCATATGCCATCTCAACAGTTGGAAGATGGTCTTTCTTCAGAATATCTCTTTTGATTGGTTCCTTTTTGTCATCGACCGCTGTGAGTAACTGGTAGAGTCTTTGTTCTTGGGTCTTCTTATAGTAGATCTGAATGTCTTCCTGGTCTTTCATTGGATTTGGGTCTCTTCTATCAATAAACATCCAAATGACTTGTAGTTTGCTCCACAAATCTTGCAGAGTATCAGATCCTTGTTTGAGGGAGTTTGCCCTTTTGTGAAGGTCAAACACTGGCAGTGAGTCTGTTCCAGATCCGTATGTCGTGGCCAACCCATCCCACGGGGCTTTTGCAGTTGGATATTGTGGCACGTTATTCACCAAGTTGGATTCAAGATTCTGGATAATCCAGGTTAAGACACACTAATCATCTTGTTTCCAACGTGAATAATGAATAACTCGTGTTAGTTTTCAAGGGAGGCAAAGGATCTCTGTAATATGAGAGCTTCTCCCCTACCTCCAATGGCTTTCTTCATCAGGGTTACCCATAAGGCATAGTTGTCACCACCGAATTTAATCCCTAAGGATAAATTTTCAAAGTTGGTTGTTGTTTGTTGTGTTCCGAGACCATTTCTCAGAAGTGCAATGATCTGCATCGTCAATTCATCGGGAATTTGACTAGTTTCAGGCATCTTGTTGAAGATTGACCAGAATTCCCAGGGTCAAACATGCTCTGATACAATCTTCGATTAATACTCAGAAACTCAGAGACTTTTTGTATTATATTTCAATAGGTTATCTTACAAAGAGAGGAAACACCTCACATATAAAAGAAAGCAAATGAGCATAACAAAAAAATTAAGGACAGCCTACGAATACTTTTATTTTGAGCCCACCAATTACTCCTTGAATGGAGCTTTCTATTTTTCTCCATATTCTAACAAATTCGCTAGTTTATTTTGATGGGTTATTTTGTTAATTGTGAGCAACTGTACTAGTTTAACTATCTATTTACTTTGTTGTTTTATAATCATTATTAGTAGGTTAAATGTCATTAAACAATTATGCACTCGTACCATTTTAGTAATCATTATTTATATTAGTTTGGTAGAGTTTATTTTTTTACCAACTATGGTTTCTAAATTCAGTTTATCGATTCGAGTTCTCAATATAATTTTGAAATCTAAATATGGGTTATGATTGTGTTCAGCATATTTTTTTTATTTGGTTTCAATTTAAATACGTGAACATACACTTATAACTTATATGTATTCAGTATTCTTGATACGTGAACATACACTTATAACTTGTATGTATTCAGTATTCTGGAATATGGGTTTTATTAGGTCAACGTAATTCTAAGTGTTATAGATTGTTAAAATATTTGTTAAAAGAAACTCATAACAAACGCTAATCGCAAATTTTAAAAATTAGTTCGAACTAAATAAAAATAGTACAACTGTTAAAACAAATAGAGCTCAGACATATATGTCTAAATAATACTAATAATTGTAAAAAAAAAAAAAAAAGTCGCTCCACAACTTAACATGCTCATCCGGTCAAAATTTTCAAAGTTTGTTCATGAACAAATTACCAAAAAAACATAATGATTAACAGCTACAAGATAGAACATTTGCTGTAAAGTAGGATTTTGATGTAAAATAGATTAAGATAACGTGAAGAAAAAAACGGATTGGATGGGCCATGGTGTCTTATTTCACATAGCCCATTGATAAGATGCAGATAAGCCCATACATATCTACTTCAAATATCAAAACAAAACAATAACATGGCCCAATAAAATTTTATTTTGCACTATAATAAAAACCAACCCTTAAAGAACTAATTAAATTGGGTTTGCAACCTGATCATCATTCGCATCTACTTTTTGAATGTGGATTTTCTAAACAAGTGTGGGCTCATTTAAAAGAACTAATTAAATTGGGTTTGCAACCTGATGATCATTCGCATCTATTTTATGAATGTGGATTTTCTAAACAAGTGTGGGCTCATTTAAAAGAACTAATTAAATTGGGCCATGTTTCGAGCAACTGGACTGAAGTGTAAAAGGTGATTGATTATCGGTCCAGGAGTAAATCGATTTGGATGGTGATTCAAAAGCTCATCTTAGGTAGGGGATATTTTCTTTTCGTATGGCAAGAAAGGAACATGAGGATGTTTCAAGGTAAAAGTCGTAGCTTTTATTAGTTGTGCAAAGTTATTTTTGATACTGTCCAATTAAGACTTATGGCTCTAGTCTTATTTTGTATTTGTTTGGGTATCCTTTTTTATATTTGTTTGGGCCTTGCATGGCTCTAGTCTTATTTTGTGGGCCTTGTTGTGATTTGGATTGTTTTAGATTTCGGTTGATGTGTGTAGCCTTCTTTGGACCGGTTAGTATGTAGGCCGAAGGTAGATTTATTCATTTATTTTTATCAATAAAAGGTTACCGAGGTCACGCTCTCTTTTCATTAAAAAAACAAAAATAAAAAACCAACACTTAGAACATTCACATCCCATCTTATTAAAACCTTAAAATTTAAGAAAACTATGTAAAAGCACCACTCTATCTAATTCCTCATCCATATTTTTTAAGGAAAAGTAAATGGATTCTTATATTTAAAAAAATTAAAGTAAATTCTTATATTTTATGGATAAAGAATGAGATATGAGAGAGTTTTAAAAATTGAGGTATAAATTTATGAAAGGGTGACTTTTAGTTAAAGTGTATGGAGAATGATAATAAATGGGATGTATATCTATCATTTGTGGTTGGAAAGACTTGGGACTCTTTGGAGACCCAAGTTCAATCCCTATTAGTGTTATATTTGGTGGATAAAGGCAATGAAGGTTAGTTAATTCTCCCATACCCTAGGTCAAGAGTTCGAGTCCGAGCCATCCCGGGGTTTAGTTCATAATACGTTAAGTCAAAGAAATTCTTTAGGACTCTTTGTTTAGGAATGTGTGAGATCTCTCTCATTTAAGATTCTCAATGTTAAAAAAAAAAAATTGGGATGTGAATCCTCTTTTTATTACCGGGAAAAAAAAAGAGAAAAAAATCTGAATGAAAAAGTGTATGGTTTTGCGGGTCTGTCTGCATGGGTGTATCTAAGAGGATGGAGTTGGCTGATGTAGATAGGGACTGCATAGGCTATACAATGAGTGGTGCGAAGGAATCTAATATAGGTAAAAACTTTCAACTCCAACAACAGTACGTACTGACATCACATGTGCACCAGCACTATCATCTCTTCTTACTCCGGTTTTTGGGCTGCAATGCATCACACCCAAATTGTTGTCATCAAGAATAGAGCCACCTCAGGTGTATTAAAATGTTGTCCTTCCTTCCTGTTGTTTATAAAAAGCTAGGGTGTTTATTTACGAGTATAATTAGAGCCTTAGACCATCCGTAGTGGGGTGTGATTTTTAAAAAAAATTGCAAAATAACGCCCCATAACGCCGCCACCCCCATTACATGGGGCGTTATTTTTAAAAATTTTTGAAAAAATTTGTTCCCAGCGTTATTTTTAAAACGCTCACATGCATATTGGATGAGAATGTGGACTTTGACTGGCCAATGGGGGCTTTACATGTGTAGGCTTCTTTTTTTTTTTTTTAAATCCTTTTTAAGATTGGGAGGGGCATTATTAGGTATATTTCCACTACACCACTTTATGCTATAATGCCCCATGCTGACTGGGATGACACGTGTCGCAAAACGCCCCATGATGGGGGCATTATATTGATTTACCACTACACATGGTCTTAGAGGGTGTGCATTAGCTATTAGAAAAAAAAATACTAATGGACTGAACCACATTTAAAGGATGCCCTCTCTCTTCCCTAGAGGGTGTGCGTTAGAAAAAAAAAAATAAATAACTAATTGCCTGAACCACATTTAAAGGATGTCCTCTCTCTTCCCTCCATCACACGCAGAGGTGTCCAAAAAAACCGGTTTTTTATAACCGAACCGGTTTTATAACCGAACTGTCTGCATGGGTTTTGTTGAAGGGTTCGGTTACAATTTTTCTCTGTATAGGGAAGGTCAGGGGTTCAATCCTTAGAATTATGGGTGGCAAAATGGGTGGGTTGAGTATGTTTGGGTAATGGGTTAGGATAGGTATGTGTTACGATGAGTTTGGCTTAGAATGAGTTTATTAAAAAATGGGTTGGAATGAGTTTAGGTTAAAATGGGTTTTGTCAAGATGGATTTGAGCATGATAAAAAAACAAAATAATTTTAAAAAAATCCAAAAAATTCAAAAATATCAAAAAAAATTTCTAAAAAATTTTAAATAATAAAAAAAATTTCTAAAATTCTAAAAAATCCAAAAAATTCTAAAAAATAAAAAAGTAATAAAAAATCTAAAAAAAGTTAAAAAATCAAAAAAATTCTAAAAATTAAAAAATCGAAAAAAATAATAAAAAAATCCAAAAAATTCTAAAAAAATAAAAAACATTCTAAAAAGTAAAAAACAACTCTAAAAAATCAAAAAAAAATTCTAAAAATAATAAAAAAAATAAAAAAATCAAAAAAATAATAAAAAATACAAAAAATCCTAAAAAAATCAAAAACATAATAAAAAATCCAAGAAAATTCTAAAAAATCAAAAAAAAAATCAAAAAATTAAAAAACTCCAAAAAAATCCTAAAAATCATAAAAAAATAATAAAAATCCAAAAATTCTAAAATATCAAAAAGTAATAAAAAACAAAAAAATTCAAAAAAATAAAAAAATAAGAAAAATTCTAATAAATCAAAAAAAAATCTAAAAAATTAAAAAATGCAAAAAATCAAAAAAATTCTAAAGATATCAAAAAAGTAATAAAAAGATCCAAAAAATTATAAAATATCAAAAAAAATAACAAACATCCAAAAAAATTCTAAAAAAATCAGAAAAATAATAAAAAATAAAAAAATATTAAAAATTCTAAAATATAAAAATAATAAAAAAAATCTAAAAATTTCAATAAAAAATCTAAAATATCATAAAATATTCTATAAAATAAAAAAGTTATAAAAAGTCATAAAAACTTTTTTTTTATTTTTTTGAATTTTTAATAATTTTTTGGAATTTTTAATTTTTTATACTTTTTTTATTTTTTAAATTTTTAGTGTTTTTTGATTTTTTAGAATTTTTTTGGATTTTTAATTTTTAGAGCTTTTTGGATTTTTATTATGTTTATTTTTTTACTTTTTGAAGTTTTTTAGAAATTCTTGGATTTTTTAGAATTTTATGGATTTTAATATTTTTTATTTTATAGATTTTTTGGATTTTTTTATTTTTTTATTATTTTTTGAAGTTTTTTCGAAACTTTTGGATTTTTTAGAGTTTTTTGGATTTTTTTTCATTTTTTAGATTTTTTTTATTTTTTAGAATTTTTTGGATATTTTATTTTTCTGATTTTTTTAGAATTTTTTTTGATTCTTTATTATTTTTTTCGGATTATTTATCTTTTTTAATTTTTAGAATTTTTTGGCTTCTTTTATTATTTTTTGATTTTTTAGAATTTTTTGGATTTTTTTTATAATATTTTTGATTTTTTGGATTTTTTTTATAATTTTTTTGATTTTTTTTTGAATATTTGGATTTTTTTTATCTTTTGGATTTTTTAGAATTTTTTTCTTTATTTTTCTTGATTTTTTAGATGTTTTTTTAATTTTTTAGATGTTTTTTGATTTTTTATTATTCTTTTTGAATTTTTAGAATTTTTGGATTTTTTATTATTTTTTTGATTTTTTAGAATTTTTTGGATTCTTATTATTTTTTGATTTTTTAGAATTTTTTGGATTCTTATTATTTTTTGATTTTTTTAGAATTTTTTTGATTTTATATATATATATATATATATATATATATATATATATATTTTATTTTTTAGAAGTTTTTAGATATTTAGGATTTTTTATTATTTTTTTATTTTTAGAATTTTTTTATTATTTTTCTTCTTATTTTTTATTTTTTAGATTTTTTTTTGATTTTTTTAGAAAATTTTTATTATTTTTAATTTTTTTATTATTTTTAAAATTTTTATTATTTGTGAAGCCAACATCTACGAACACTCGAATAAGATGAAAAATCTGCATATAATGCTCTTTTTTGAGTTACCCATTTTTACCAAGCGTAGTATCCTTACCTACGAATTATTTTAAATAGATATTATATAACCCATGCTGACCCATCCTTAGTTATTTTTCTTAACCCATCCTGGCCCCTCCTCATTTTTAAAATGACCCAAAATAACTTAAAAAACACAAATGAGTTTTATTTGCCAGGCCTACTTACAGTGTCTATTTTAGGAATCAAGACGAGTGTTGATTTTGGTGAAAATGTTGTGAACGAGTGAGATAACCCGCGCTACGCTGCGAGGTTTCGTTCGATATCTATTCTGGTTCAATATAACAACCAACCGAAAGAAATAAACTCAAAATAATATTGACACATTTTTTACATCGATCGGAAACCATAAAAATAAATTTAAATTCGACAGCGAGATTGGCTGATTTTAAATTAATTGTAAATGAAAAGTTAAACATTGTCTTAAATATAACCTAAATAGAAAAGGATAGTAAAACTAAAAATCTAAAAATAAAGAAAAGTATAGAAATAGAAATAATATAGTCTAGAAAAAATCAAGAAAGAAAAAAAGTACATAAAAATAAGTATAGAAACGTGTTATATTTGACTTGACGTATTCTGAAGAAAAAAAATTACAACGAAAGGTAAACCAACTTGAATTTATACCGACACATGCAATAAAATAAGTACGAATAAAATAGTTACGGCACGTTGCAGCGATGTCAAAACGCAAAGTGAGTCGAATTTATACCGTCTAATGAAAAGATATTATATTTTACTCTACTCGCTTCCGAACAAAATTTACGTCAAAACGTGGAGAAATTGAAAACGTAAATAAAAATAAGCGCGAGAGTGTATTATATTTGACCCGACTCATTTTCCAAAAAATTACGTTAAAATATAGACTAACTGAAAACGTACATAATTATATAGATGAGAACATATTATACTTGACCCAACTCATTTCCGCGAAAAATTCACGTCTAAACGCATAATAACGCAAATCAATTTTAATTTATACCAAGACGTAAATAAAAATAAACACGTAAAACTTAATAACAAAGTTTTTATAAAGTTAAATGGTTGCAAGTGTCAACGCTATAAGTTAAGATGTAAAAGAATACAAAAGTATAAATAAAAAACAAAGAGTGAATTTCAAGGATTGTCCTTTATCTTTATACCCATTTTCAGGCGTTGTCCTTTATGTTTAAAATTGACGAGTTTTGTCCTTTATGTTTTCATATCATACACGTTTTGTCCTTTAGGCCCAACCCAGTTAGTTTTTTCAGTTAAATTTGGTCATATGCTTTGCACATGAGGGCATTTTTGTCAATTCAAATGTAAGTTCAACGGCAGATTTACAGCTCAAAGCTTCTGCAACCTTTGGATTGACAAAAATGCCCTCATGTGTTTGCACATGACCAAATTTAACTGAAAAAACTAACTGGGTTAGGCCTAAAGAACAAAACGTGTATGATATGAAAACATAAAGGACAAAACTCGTCAATTTTGAACATAAAGGAGAACGCCTGAAAATGAGTATAAAGATAAAGGAAAGCGCCTGAAAATAAGTATAAAGATAAAGGACAAAACTCGTCAATTTTCAACTCGTCATTGAAATTCACTCAAAAACAAAAAATCACAAAAGTATAAAAGAAAACTCAAAAAGATTAAAAAAAAAGGCAAATAAAAGAAGTTAAAGCATGGGAAAAAACTAAAAGCAACCAATGGTCATGACGTAGGTGATAACCATTGTTCATGCAATAAAAAACAAAAAAGAAAAAGACAAAGGAAAAAAAAAAAGTGAAAAAGCAAAAAAATTACAAAATGAAAAAAATAATAACAAACACTGTTCATCCATGTTATAGTTATAATTATAATATAATATAATTATAATATAATATAATATAATATAATATAATATAATATAATATAATATAATATAATATAATATAATATAATATAATATAATATAATATAATATAATATAATATAATATAATATAATATAATATAATATAATATAATATAATATAATATAATATAATATAATATAATATAATATAATATAATATAATATAATCTTCCTATACTAATAAATGAAAATCTTTTTGTACACGTGTCACTCGCTGGTGCCTCATCTCTTTTAATAATAGTATTACATATTAATTTTATGCACAAAATATAATATGATATTAATTAATATAGTTAGAGATAAACGTCTAAATTCAAATTTAATTAATAATTATCTATAACAAATATAAATGTATCAAATAATATAATAAGTATAATATTATTTAATATAGTTAGAGATCAAACGTACAATTTTAAATTTAATTAGTAGTAAATTACTTTTTAAGTCCCTATGTTTTAATGGTTTTAACCACTTAAATCCAAAATCAAAAAGTTTAACACCCTGAGTCTCTAACCGCTCATTCACATCCTTTGTAAAAAAATCAAAAAAACCTTTTGTAAGGTTGAGTTCTCTAACTTCCCAAAACTCGTAGAAGTTTTCATTTTACCCTAACCATATATATTTGTTAAGATAGAATATATTATTTGGATATAAACGATAGTTATTAATAAAGTATCAAATCATATATACAAGTAACTAAAATATAACTGTTCTTTTATTTTACTAATTTATCTAAACAAGACATATATGCATAAAAAAGTTACTTATTTATAGGGTTTTAATAAGTCATTTCATTAATAAGGATTATATATAAATTTATAATTTATATTTTTCGTCCTTCAACCCGTGTAATACACGGGATTGTAAGATAGTTATAATTATAATATAATATAATATAATATAATATAATATAATATAATGAGATGTGAATCCTTTTAGCAAACAAACCGAAAACTTTTCGCCAAAGCAAATTAACAGCCAGGTATAACCAAATCATAAACAGAAAAACATTTTTTTTTCGGCTCCAGTTAACTCATATTAGATAAGCTTTTGAGGAACAACCATTACAGCATCAAGGCATGCATACTTTTCAACAATGAACATCAATTCCAGCAATTATTTATGACTTGCAATCTACCCTAATAATAATATGTTAAGTGTGCAACTTCATCAGCTCTGTTATCTTGGAGAGATCATTAGATTACACAACTATTTTGTTTGCACTTTACATAACACTAGAGATCATTAATCACTCCTACCTACTTCCTTCCTTATGCTATCCTCCAATGTGTTATTACATTCAGGGTTGCACTCTCACCCATTCGTAACGCCCTTTTAGCGCCTTTTCATTCACAATATCAAAGTTGTACCTGCATTCAACGTCACAAATGAGTATCCAACCTTTGGTCAACAAAGTCAAACATGCTTACGAGACTAAAGGTCTAGGTTAATGTACTTCTCAGTAAAAAGCCGTTGCTGTTCCTGTGCATGAAAAGCAAAGAATTCCTCGATTTCGTGTGCGCAAGGTATAATCCGATTAGAAGCATGTCTGTCCGTAGGCTTTGTACTCGAACCGGGGGTGGTAATGTCATCTGAGCCCCTTATGAAGCTACAAGGTGTGCTTTCCCTGGTGCCTCTATATTACATATGACAGTTAGCATAACAAAATTTAGAAGAAAATAAAACCAAAATACTATTGCAGTAGCAAATTGCATCAAAAGAACACAAGTTAACTTATTTACCTAATCTTTAAAAACAAGATTCTTTCTTTTGCTATAATCCCAAAAACACAAGTTATCTAGACCAGGACCCACCAAAAAGATGCAGCAATGCGCGTTACAAACAGTTAGCAGGATAAAGACAAACAATACCAAGAACCAAAAAAGGATTTATTTCACACAATAATAATGATGGTGAAAGTGAAACTTTTCACTTTTCCTCTGCTCCAATTGTTTGTGAACTATTCACTGACACAAGATAAATACAACCTATGTGGGCCCCTTTTAACATTTGATTGAAATCTAAACTATGAAATGGCAATGGTCAACATGTGATAGAACAAGATTTTGTTTTAGATTTTTTTTTTCTAACAAAGTTCATCATCAAATGCAAACTATAGATGCTACACAGTTTTAGCTCACAAAAATTTATCCATTTAAAGAAATTGTCTTTATACAGAAAAGATGACAGTTTTTAATAAATGAGACCATGTGGCCAATAATAACAATGTTGGTTTCAAACACAGCAACATTTCTCAACCCCTGATTTGTGGGTTTTGGTAAGAAAAAAAGGGAAAAAGTAACACATTTTAAAACATAACTGGCCAGATTTATGGTCAATGTCGTTTGTTGATTTTATATCAAACAACTGCAGTTTAATCTTGAATGGTGTAATAATTTGTGCCATGTCAGCAAAAATTGTACAAGTGTGTGACCACTTATTTGGTGACTCAGCAATCATAGCAAAAATGTATCCATTTTTGCATAAACATGTAAATAATATGCCAAAATGTGTACATTTTTTGCATTTTAAAGGTCTGGTTGCACAAATAATGGACAATTTTGAGAGTTAGAAACCCCATTGAAAGGTGCACACATGTTGATGATGCATTGAAAAGGAAATGAAAACACTTTTACACATGACCCCTCCATAGAGCATTATCAACCAACATTAAAAAATACTGACACCCACATAAGACAAGAATTAGTTCCCTAAGAATCACAAACACATATTAAAAGAATAAATAAATAAATAAATAAACCCAAATACGCATATTCCTTCATTTACCAATAGCATAAAACTAATTAAAACTAATTAAATTATGTCAATATTCTCTAGATTAAGTGATGGAAAAGATTTCCATTTCTTTTGGGAGATGCAAGTTCAACTCTCACTTGGTACAGAGTGAGGCACTCGTGGGCAAGACCCATGGAAACTTGGGTTCGATCCTTGAGCCAAACAGGTTTTACCGGTAATTTCACCGTCATGCCTACCGACGGGTGGGTTACCGGGTTTTCCTCGGAATTGTTGGTGGACTCGGGTTACTATCAGAGTATTCTATTTGGTCTAATGGATACCCCGAGAGTGTTTGGGATTGATTATGTTGACCGTTCAGAAAAACATAAAAATTATATGAAATCAACTTTTCCTGAAAACGAGAAAAATGTTAAACAAAATCATATAGATCATAAAAATTTGCATTTTATGTACTAAGTTCTTTAACAAACGAAATTACACTGATTTCTTTATAAGTTCTATGATGGCGGTGTACTTTTGTTCTAACCTGTTAATTTTTAACTTTTAGTTAAAAGACACCGGCTGAAATTTAACTCAAACATATAAAAAAAAAAACCTAAAATGCAATTTAGTCTTAAAAGAAAATTAATTATACCTCTGTATGCCATCAAAATCAACATTATTTTCCCCAAGTGAAGTTTCTTCAGAACCAAAATCACAAACAGCCTCTACCTCTTCCAAACCCCTAACACTCACATTATCCGAACCGGGGCCAACTGAACCTGAACCACCCGAACGAACCACCAAATTAGGGTTTTGTTGCCTGCAGCACGGTGGCTTTTCGAGCTTACGGCTACGAAGCTGGAGATACGACAGCTCACAGTGTCGTTCCGGCGGCGTTGATTGGGTGATTCCAGCAGCTTGAAGTTTCTGCAAGGCTAGGGTTTTGGCTCTTGTTCGAACACCAAGAGAGGACTGTGAGAGGTCCATATGTGCAACAACATCAGTGGTTAATTTTGGTTTCCTCAAGTACTTCCCCATAGATAGCTGCTTTAATTGGATGGTGGTTTGATCAGATTGCAGAAAAGTATGCGATTTGTAGAGAGAGAGAGAGTGGTGGAAACGAAGACGGTGGGTTAGAGAGAGAGAGAGAGAGAGAGAGAGGGAAAAAGAGGGGGAAATACGAAATTAGGGTTAGTGGAAGGAAAGAACGGCTGATTTGGATGTATCTGTAAATTGTTACTTTTTTTATTGACTAAAATGCCCTTGCTTAATTAATTAAGTTATTGAAAAAAGTTGCCTTTTATATTTAAACTAGAATTGAGACCCGTCACAATGCCGCGGGAATTCTTTAGTTATAACTAAGTCGATTTAGGACTCATACGTTATGTTAAATCTGTCAAACGGGAAAAAAATAGACGATGTAAAAACGTTCACCCACACACGCACGTTGCGTCGTGTTAACTCGCAAAATTTAGAACGAAACGTAAAAATGTTAAACCAAAGACGCACGTTGCGAGGTGTTAAGTCACAAAATTTAAAACCAAACATAAAACGAAAAATTTGCGGGAAATGAAAACTATAAAGGACCAAAGTTAAAAGTAAAAAACATTGCGAGAACAGATTGCAAAAGATAAAAAATTTTGGGTTAAAAGTAAAAAAACAAATTGTTTTGGGTTAAAAGTAATTTATGAAATACTTTTTGATGAAAAGTAAAAAAATCATTTTTTTTTGAAAACTCCAAAGCCAAGGTCATGACAACCATATGCATAACCATCTTTTCTTTAGAAAACCCTCAAAGCACACCCCGCGTTGCGGCGAGGCGTAAAACGGTGTCAAATAGTACTAATGTCACACAACCGTCATCGACCACCAACATTGACTCGACCTAGGATCTGCGTGTTGCGACAAACCTGTCAAACATGAAAAAATAGAGGTAAAAACGTTGAACCACACGTGCACGTTGCGCCGTATTAACTTGCAAAATTTGAAACAAAACATAAAAAAGTTGAACCACACTCGTACGTTGCGTTGAATTAAGTGAAAAATTTAGAACTATACGTAAAACGAAAATTTACCAAAGATGAAAAGTATAAGTGACAAAAATAGTGAAATTAAATTGCAAATAATGAAAAGTTTTTTGTTAAAGTTAAAAAACAAATTATGTAAAGTTAAAATTGCAAAAGCTAAAAACCTTTGGGTTAAAAGTAAAAATCAGGTTTAGTTTTCGGTTAAAGTTAAAAAACCAAATTATGTAGGGTTAAAATTACAAAAGCTAAAAACCTTTGGGTAAAAGTAAAAAAATCAATTTTTTTTAAAAAAAAAACTCTCAAAGCATAAGGTACAAGTGGTTATGTACAAAAAACGTGCTTATTTATATATGAAATAATGACAAATTTCTTCCCGGTTATAAAGTGCAAAAGAGTTAAAAGAAGCGAGTAAAAAAGAGATCGGGACTATTATCGTACCATATCAAACTAGTATCGTATCATATAGTACCAGTCAGTTAAAACCAGAACCAGATATTGGTAACATATATAGTACTAATACTGTATCAATATAGTACAGTACCGTTAAAGGTCTCAAACTTTTATTGTACCGCATACCACAGATGCCAGAATTGAGCTAGACTTATAACCGAATACCGTACCATACATGTTCGATTGATACTAGTATAATACAGTACCGGTATCGATACAAAATTTATCATGACTAATAAGGAGTGTCCATATTTTATTATCTTAAATTAGTGGGATACGTCCGCGTTCTACAATAGGGGTAGGCGTTTTGTAACAAAACATTAATGAAAGCGTAGACTCAACAGTAAAACTCGATTTCTTGGATAGGTCCAATGCCTTACTATAAGGTCATGACCATTTGTTATTTATCAAACTCGATTTCATGTTTTTTTTATTCAAACAAAATCTCAAAAAAGAAAAACAATTTATGTCATGTGTCACACCCCAACCGATGGCGGAAACATCAGGATGAGACGAACAAATCGCTCAAAAGCATCATAACACTATTTGTGACAATATAAATTAAATCAAATTTCATAAATGACTAAACTCAAATACATTGATTCAAATAAAGACAAATTGCAACAAACATGGTTTATTATTAAAATGGGTATCTAGTCCATCCTAACTTGATTCTTCAACATCTTGACTGTCAACCTGCAACATGTATTAAAATAGAGTTTCAATGCAAAAGCAAAGAGCGAGTATACAAGTTTGTTTACATAGCATAATAGAATAAAAACTCATATCCAACATGTAACATAGTGATTAAATTTACTAGCGATGCAATTTTTGGCGTACTATATGATCAAACCCAAGAATACAACGCACAATAGCCTAATCCCAATAGTTTAGCGGGATAGAAATGTTTAACTCAACAATACCCAATTAGAATAGCGGGCGGGGCGTTATTCCTATAGCGCTATAATTGTTAAGGTGGGCTAGCAAAGTTAATGAGCATATAACGTTCCAAATCGTTCATAGAGCATACAAGCATAGCAAATATTCGCAATAGTTTCATGTTTCGTTCATAGATAGAGTATGTTTTGTTTAAGCATAAAAGTTGTTTTGAATAGGTATACATGTTGCATCCCAAAGTGTAAAGGGGAAAAAGGGATCGAGTATACTCACATAAATGCTAAGTCTTCCGATTATCCAAGTGTTGACGAGTGTGCGAGTTTAGGAGGACGGAGCACCGAGGTCACCCTATATGGGCAAACGATGGCGCACGAGTAAAACAGGATTATGACGGAGGATTTGAAGTGAGATTTAAAGCATAATGAGTCGACGGATAAGCATATATATATATATATATATTCATATATATATATATATATATTATATAGTTCAAGCAATGCTCCAAATTATGCTTATCGAAAATGTTATAGAAGTATTGTCGAATTAGATATACATTTAAATTTATTTTTATAAAAATTATTTGAGTTCAATACATTTAATGGTTCGACGATAAAATAATAATGATTATAATAATAAAAAAAAATATTGACTCATATAGAACTTCAATAGGTTTCGTTTTATAAGATTAGCGCGTTTCGCTTTACGGAATTTTACGAAAAACGGGCAGAGTTTCCTCTGTTTTTGGACGATCCCGACAACTAAAGTTATCGATTTATATGTTCAAGATTCAATAAACAGTAACCAAACGATATAAATATATGTATCTATACGCTTTTATTATGCTTACAAATCGTGTAGTGTTCGGATCCGCGACTTAAGACGTTACAAAAAAAATTATGAGACAAAGTAATTAACATAAGCGTTATTATACCGAGTCGAACCGGGTTGAGCTGAATAGCATCGAGATATAATCCGCAACGAACCCATACGTATACCAAGCCCCTTGTGCGACTCGAGCCTAAACTACCCGAGACAGAACATCGAAATCTGACCCGAACGGAACTGAAACAACAAAACAAAAACTAAAATGAACATGAATTGAACTTGAGCTAACAAAACCCAAATCAGATTCTGACCTGAGTTCAACACGTAATCTGAATCAGAACCCGAACCCGCTGAGCCTGAGATCGAGCAGAAAAGACAACAAAAGAGAACCACCACAGTCGCCGTCGCCGACGTCGGCGCCGGTAACCTGAACCGAATCGAGTAAAAACCATGACTCCTTGTTAACTGACCCGACCCGTGTCTCGAACCGAACAAAACAAATCTTAACCAAATACACCCAAATCAAAACTGAGATTAATTAAGCTTTAATCTGAAACATAACCTGAACCGGAATAGATGACGACCGGAATGGACTGAAATCGAACGGGTCTCGAACCTGAGAATGGAAGCTGAACCGAAGCCAAATCAAGACTCGATCCCGAGGACGATTGACGCCGCTGCCGCAGACGACGGCACTACCGTCGTCTCTCCTCCGCTTCTCTCTCCACGTCTCTCTCTCTCTCTCTCTCTCTCGTGTTCGTCTTCACGCCACCACCGGACGACAGTGGTGGTGGTGGTCGCTCGTTCGTCAATCGGAGGAAGGAGGGAGTTCGATGAGGAGGAGAGGGGGTGTGGGTGAGCCTGCCGAGCAATGAGTTGCTCCGGTGACCGGATTTCGCAGAGAGAAGGATAAGAAAGGGGGATGTCGGCTGAGGGTTGTGAGTTGTGTTGTCTGCTTATACAATCGAGAGAGGGAGAGGTCGGCTGCCATGTTTTGAATGGGGATTAGGTTTAGTTTTGTTTTTTTTTTTATTACATTCAGTTAAATACGCATATAGCCCCTCAAGTTTCAGATTCAGAACTTACTCAAATCGTCCTTGACTTTAATTAACTAAGCGATTTTATAAAACTCTTAAAATAAACTAACTTTATGAATTAACTCGACTAGGTTAGTTTGTATGAACTAACTTTAAAGCTCAACGAGCCTAGCTAGATTTATTATAAATAAAAAAAATAATAAAAAAAATAAACTTTTTAAATTGTAAAATTAATTAATTTAATTAACTAAACAATTCATAAACAACGATATTTATAACGAAAGTAAAATAACGATAAAAGATTTTCGACGATACAACGGATTAAAATTTTGAAAGAGGCAAGTTTCTAAAAATAAATTTTTAGGACTCGATTTCTAATTTAGAAAAAGTTATGAAAACGCGGAGCGTTACAGTCTCCCCTCCTTTAGGAAATTTCGTCCCGAAATTTATTCAAGAGGAAACCCTTGGAGAAAAGCATTTTAACTAAAAGAATCGAGATATTTAGCATAAGTAAAAGCGTGCACGTGTGTGAGTTTACACAGTTTTGAATCAACTTGGAGAGGTATAAATATAAAAATGTGTCGCATTTAAAAGGGAAAATTTAGTATACAAAAATGGTTTTCGAGGTAACGACCAACTACGGGTGTTTGCAGAAGAATACAGAATAGAGATGTAGTTTCAAAAGCAAGGACGTAGATTAGGATTCGAACGTTTAAATAGACTTGATTACGAAAGGGGTTTATATAAAAGACGGAGAATAATGGGAGTATAACAGTAAATGATTGATTTAATAAACGAATGCGATTATGAGAATAGCGTGAGTATCGGATAGACAAGGTAGTGTGTCAAGAATGAAGTCTCGTCATGGATAATCGGATATAATGCGTTTGTGAGTTGTTTAAAGTTTGTATTAGGTCCAAAAGGTCTACAAAACACTGAATTTCTCACGGCCCGTTTTACGAAAGTTTGGTAACATAGTGAAAACACTTATATATAGGAAGTACCAACGGCATATCCACCATGTTTTGACCACGTTACGTCCGTTTCGTATTCGGTGTCATGTTACATCCCGTGTCCTACCATACACAGTAGTACACTCTATGGTTTCTCATACGCCCATCACTATAATCCCGTGTGCACCCGCGATTATACTGACCGTCGCATGATCCGCATAGCTTGTACTAGTTACGTATGACTCAAGGTATACATAAATTTTGAAAACAAAATGCGTGAGCATAGAAATGTAGCATATAAGCATGTTTACGTTCAAATAGTATAAAGCCTACGTAAGCGAATCCCTCGGGTTTCACTCGCGTACAGGTGCAAATGTATAAATTTTGAGTATAAATGAAAGCACGAGCTTAGTATAAGTTTAAACGTGAATACGCATGCGAGCATAACACAAATGCATGAATAAGGGTACGCTTACCAGTATAAGCATAACGTGTATATAAAAAAATGAATATAAACGGGAGTACAATTTGAGCATAAACGAATGACGTGAGTATAGACGCAATTCGTATAGATGAGAGTACAAACAAAAGTACGAGTATAACAGAAATCTTATAAACGTGGGTATAAATGCGAGTACGAATATAACGTAAATCGTATAAACGTGAGTATAATTGCGAGTACGAGTATAACATAAATCGTATAAATGAAAGTATAATTGAGAGTACGAGTATAACATAAATCGTATAAATGAAAGTATAATTGAGAGTACGAGTATAACATAAATCGTATAAATGAGAGTATAAATGCGAGTACGAGTGTGAATACGAGTATAAATATGAGTATAAACACAAGATGCATGAGTATGGATGTAAATGTGAAAATTAAGTGTAAAACATGAATGTTTAAGTATGAATAAAATACATGTGTATGAATATAAGTGTAACAAAGTTTTAAAAGTGTAAATGAAAACATAACTCGTATGAATATGAATACGAATGTAGTATAGACATGAATGTAAGGACAACATAAATGTATAATTGTGAGTGTGTGTATAAACGTAAAACGTATGAATTTTGAATCATGAGTATAACATACATGTGTAAGTGTGAACGTTAGTGAAGGCATAAAATGTATAAGTATGGATGTAGGAAATAATGATTTTGTTTATAGTATAAATCAAAATACACAAGTTTATGCGCGTAAGAGATTAAAAGTTTTGAGTATGAAGGAAAAAGAACGAGTGACGAGCGTGAGATTGTTGTGAGATGTTGACTAAAACGTGTAAAATGATATACATATATAGTTGTTTGCGAAAAACATGAAGTTAAAATAGATTGAGTTGTCATAGAATGTAAAATCTAGTTTGTGGATGTAAGGAGAATATAAAAGAAAACATCTTTTGGTTATGCGAAAGGATACTTTGTAAAAGAATGGAAATGCTATTAGGGTTTCAAAAGAATTTACATAGTTGAGAACTTGTCGGTTCTTATGAAGTTTCCTTGCCCATGTGTTTTGAATTTAATTGGCGTATCGAGCGAGGTTTTGAAAAGTTCTTGGGATTAACAAGCTTGCATCGTTTTAAGTAACTTTTATATTAGAAAGTTTTGAAGTTTACAAGATTCTTGTGAAAAAAGTTAATCCTTAGAAAAAGGAATTTGGTATATGAACTTAGTGATCGTGAAAGGTGTCCTTAATAAAATGTTTCCTTTTTTTTTTTTCTGATGATCTTGGAAGAGTTTTGATAAACGATCGGATAATATTCGTAATATTTTGTATGAAAAGTTGGTTTGATTATCAATTGAAAAATACCCATCTTTTGTATAATGTGATGCAAGACGAGTGTGTTTTAGTAATTACGTGGAATACGAAATTTTGTGGGCAATGAACTTATTAAACCGACTAACTTGGTGAGTAGCATTTCGTATAGTTTTGAATGTCGAGAAATAAGCGTGTTTACGAAAGAATTACGAATTCTGTGTGTGAGCTATATGAAAATAGATTGTAAGATAAGAAGTTCGTTTATATAATCAATGCATTTTAGTATAATTAGAGATTTGACTAATGTTAAGCGATTTAGATATAAACATGATCGTGTTTACATAATATAGTCTATTAAAAGGAAGTATCGTTAACGATCACCTAGGTGAGGGAATCACCCCTAACCCATTGGTGAGGTCGTTGTAAGATGAGAAAAAAAAAGCGGAGTTAATCGTCAAGGTAAGGAAATCACTCCTATCTCGACGATATGTCTCCACTTGTTGTTACAAAAAGAAAGATGTAAAAAAAAATAAAATTACGAGAAATTATGCATGCTAGTGATGTATAACCATATGAAAAGTAATAGTATGACGTATGCGCAAAAGTGAAATCTCAAAATGGTTCAAAATTGTCAAGAGAGAATTTCATCATAAAAGATCGAAAATAATAAAGCGTACGTTCGAATAAAACTTGGATGGTTCCAAACGGAACATTGACTAACCAAAGTGATCGACAGATCTTTTGGAATTAAGAAACATGCTTTGGCCTAATAGGTGGAATACTCTCGCCGATATCTCGGTTAACGGTATTCACCCTTCCAGTTATTACATGTTCCCAATCCATCGAGAATTTCGAGACTTGGCGGGATTTTTGAAAATCAAGGAGTGGGACTAGTCGACGAGGTGCGGGTTTCACCCCTAGCTTGACGACTTCGTACCCTAAGTGTGGTTGGTACTCGTTGGGTCAAAATTTAATTTCGACACGTTAACGAGGGTCCACTAGAAATTGAATTTGAAATTTGAAATTTCCATTAAGATGTGGATTTCACTCCTAACTTAATGGTGTAATTTCGTACAACAAAATGAAATCAAGCAGGATGAGAGTTGTTTACCAAATTGTGGGTTTCACGCCTATTTTGGTAAACTCGTCTCTTTTGTACAATACAAGTTGTCGGATTTAGATTAATCGAGTAACATGTATGAGGAAAAGTGTATGTCAAGGATTAGACGAACAAGTATAAACATGTCAAGAATGGCACATAAAGAATGGAATAATGAAACAATTATTAACTCATAAAAAGTATGTCACAAATAACACATGAATGAGAGAACAATGAAACAAATATTAACGCATAATAAAACAAGTATAGCATGTCAAGCTTTAATACACAAGTGACAAATCATGCTTAAAAGATCAAAAGAGAATCAATAAAAGCAAGTAAAGTAGCATGCAAGTAGTTTCAAGCAAAACATACGAATAAAGCTCTAAAACTATAGACTAGGTTAAAGCATTCCTACTTTTCCTAATTCCCTATAGTTATGGCTCTGATACCAATCTGTCACACCCCAACCGATGGCGGAAACATCGGGATGAGACGAACAAATCGCTCAAAAGCATCATAACACTATTTGTGACAATATAAATTAAATCAAATTTCATAAATGACTAAACTCAAATACATTGATTCAAATAAAGACAAATTGCAACAAACATGGTTTATTATTAAAATGGGTATCTAGTCCATCCTAACTTGATTCTTCAACATCTTGACTGTCAACCTGCAACATGTATTAAAATAGAGTTTCAATGCAAAAGCAAAGAGCGAGTATACAAGTTTGTTTACATAGCATAATAGAATAAAAACTCATATCCAACATGTAACATAGTGATTAAATTTACTAGCGATGCAATTTTTGGCGTACTATATGATCAAACCCAAGAATACAACGCACAATAGCCTAATCCCAATAGTTTAGCGGGATAGAAATGTTTAACTCAACAATACCCAATTAGAATAGCGGGCGGGGCGTTATTCCTATAGCGCTATAATTGTTAAGGTGGGCTAGCAAAGTTAATGAGCATATAACGTTCCAAATCGTTCATAGAGCATACAAGCATAGCAAATATTCGCAATAGTTTCATGTTTCGTTCATAGATAGAGTATGTTTTGTTTAAGCATAAAAGTTGTTTTGAATAGGTATACATGTTGCATCCCAAAGTGTAAAGGGGAAAAAGGGATCGAGTATACTCACATAAATGCTAAGTCTTCCGATTATCCAAGTGTTGACGAGTGTGCGAGTTTAGGAGGACGGAGCACCGAGGTCACCCTATATGGGCAAACGATGGCGCACGAGTAAAACAGGATTATGACGGAGGATTTGAAGTGAGATTTAAAGCATAATGAGTCGACGGATAAGCATATATATATATATATATATATATTCATATATATATATATATATATATTATATAGTTCAAGCAATGCTCCAAATTATGCTTATCGAAAATGTTATAGAAGTATTGTCGAATTAGATATACATTTAAATTTATTTTTATAAAAATTATTTGAGTTCAATACGTTTAATGGTTCGACGATAAAATAATAATGATTATAATAATAAAAAAAAATATTGACTCATATAGAACTTCAATAGGTTTCGTTTTATAAGATTAGCGCGTTTCGCTTTACGGAATTTTACGAAAAACGGGCAGAGTTTCCTCTGTTTTTGGACGATCCCGACAACTAAAGTTATCGATTTATATGTTCAAGATTCAATAAACAGTAACCAAACGATATAAATATATGTATCTATACGCTTTTATTATGCTTACAAATCGTGTAGTGTTCGGATCCGCGACTTAAGACGTTACAAAAAAAATTATGAGACAAAGTAATTAACATAAGCGTTATTATACCGAGTCGAACCGGGTTGAGCTGAATAGCATCGAGATATAATCCGCAACGAACCCATACGTATACCAAGCCCCTTGTGCGACTCGAGCCTAAACTACCCGAGACAGAACATCGAAATCTGACCCGAACGGAACTGAAACAACAAAACAAAAACTAAAATGAACATGAATTGAACTTGAGCTAACAAAACCCAAATCAGATTCTGACCTGAGTTCAACACGTAATCTGAATCAGAACCCGAACCCGCTGAGTCTGAGATCGAGCAGAAAAGACAACAAAAGAGAACCACCACAGTCGCCGTCGCCGACGTCGGCGCCGGTAACCTGAACCGAATCGAGTAAAAACCATGACTCCTTGTTAACTGACCCGACCCGTGTCTCGAACCGAACAAAACAAATCTTAACCAAATACACCCAAATCAAAACTGAGATTAATTAAGCTTTAATCTGAAACATAACCTGAACCGGAATAGATGACGACCGGAATGGACTGAAATCGAACGGGTCTCGAACCTGAGAATGGAAGCTGAACCGAAGCCAAATCAAGACTCGATCCCGAGGACGATTGACGCCGCTGCCGCAGACGACGGCACTACCGTCGTCTCTCCTCCGCTTCTCTCTCCACGTCTCTCTCTCTCTCTCTCTCTCTCTCTCTCTCTCGTGTTCGTCTTCACGCCACCACCGGACGACAGTGGTGGTGGTGGTCGCTCGTTCGTCAATCGGAGGAAGGAGGGAGTTCGATGAGGAGGAGAGGGGGTGTGGGTGAGCCTGCCGAGCAATGAGTTGCTCCGGTGACCGGATTTCGCAGAGAGAAGGATAAGAAAGGGGGATGTCGGCTGAGGGTTGTGAGTTGTGTTGTCTGCTTATACAATCGAGAGAGGGAGAGGTCGGCTGCCATGTTTTGAATGGGGATTAGGTTTAGTTTTGTTTTTTTTTATTACATTCAGTTAAATACGCATATAGCCCCTCAAGTTTCAGATTCAGAACTTACTCAAATCGTCCTTGACTTTAATTAACTAAGCGATTTTATAAAACTCTTAAAATAAACTAACTTTATGAATTAACTCGACTAGGTTAGTTTGTATGAACTAACTTTAAAGCTCAACGAGCCTAGCTAGATTTATTATAAATAAAAAAAAAATAATAAAAAAAAAATAAACTTTTTAAATTGTAAAATTAATTAATTTAATTAACTAAACAATTCATAAACAACGATATTTATAACGAAAGTAAAATAACGATAAAAGATTTTCGACGATACAACGGATTAAAATTTTGAAAGAGGCAAGTTTCTAAAAATAAATTTTTAGGACTCGATTTCTAATTTAGAAAAAGTTATGAAAACGCGGAGCGTTACATCACGTGTCAACACTTGATTGGGCCTCAAGTTAGTGTCGATCCCTCTCACAAAAGTTGGGATTCTTTGTATATTGTTTCACTAATTTTCACTATCACATCAAAAGGTGATTACCAGGTATGTACGTGTAATGGTTTCACAAGCTTTTACTAACCACCATCTATTAAAATATGTCACACCCCGATTTCCACGTGTTTCACCGGTGGGCCCGGTGGGGGATTACCGTGACGTAGTTGGTAACAATATAGTCAAACCACACAATATTTAAATGCACAGCGGAAGCAAAAGATAAATATATTACATTCCGAATATAAAGTAATGTCAAAGTATTACAACGGAAAGTAAAGGATCCATAGGCGGATCAAAATAAAAGAAATCTGTTCAACAGACTTTAGGCATCTAGAACTTGCAAGATTCCTTATTAACGCCCTGAGCTTCCAGCCAATTACGTTTAGTACCTGTCACTTAACCCTTTTGGAAAATACGTCAGTTTACACTGGTAAATAAATTTAACCGACTCATTTGAAAAGGTTTAATAAAATTGATTTGAATGCACAAGGAACAACTTATCTTTTATAACTTGGGACAATTATCTTTATAATCTTGTATACAGATTTACATGTTCGTCGTACGTTCAGGGCCCGATGTAGAAATCGAGTCAAGATTAATAGACACGCCACAAGTATAGGCCCACAAGAGAGTGAGATACCGTTTCCCTTATGCACTGTCAAAGGTATGCCTACACCTCGTGCATAAGGCGTGGCCATTTTATAATACAATGATGTCAGGGATATCCGGGACATGGTCATTAACCCCTAAAGGCTTTTATTTCAAACAATACAGATTAAAGCGGGTTACCTCAATAATTTAATCACAATCTGACTAAACATTCAATACCCGACCAAGCAGTATTATTATAATACCGTATCCCAAGCCCGTATAGGGAAAATAAGTTAAAAGTATTTACCTGAGCTAGCAAAAGCAATTTATACTCAGCCGTATATTCTAATCAGCAAGCGCAAGTACTTCTACTCGGGCTCTCAATCTGGAACGAAGGTTTTATTAACCTATTAGATTCCTAACGGGTCTTATTTAAGTCGTAACTTAGACCGGTTAGTTTTAAGGAAAGGTTTACGGTTCAAAACGCATGATTAAGCGAAGACCGGATTGGAATGTGATTTAGACCCGACAAGTTTGGAGACTTGTATATTATGGGTAAACTAAGCACATTCTGAATTTTGAGATAAAAGTGATATGGTTTGACCCGTTTCGGCTAATTTATGCAAACTAGTTAAATAAACTGAACCGAATGCGCAGGAGGCGTATCGGGTAACCGTAAGAGTCCTATACAGGTTTCCTAAGTCAATATGCTCTAAATATGTTGTGATATCCGTAGGGTATCTTTCATTTTGCCCAAAACGAGTTTAACCCCAATATACGCCCCGTAGGGGTATTTCGGTCATTTTAAAGATTATAAAAGCGATTTCCAGGTTAAACAGGAAATCTGAGCTTTCTGACCAGGTTATAAAGTTCAAAATACTTTATTTATTATTTAAAATCAGTAGCAATTGGATTCGTGTTAACATACTATGTAGAACTCATTTTATGTCCGAAAAGGGTATATTCGGTATTTACCGAATCGAGGTCATAACCGTAGGTTATGAGCAGGTTAAAAATAATTAAAAATCTTTAAAAATCTCAAAATATTATAATACATCAGTGGGTAAAAGGTTTGGTGTCAAAAATTGGGTTTAGATAGGCTTTATGCTAATTGCGCCGTTTACTTACCAAACGGCGTTATAATTACGCTAATGAGCATAACTCCTAATCTAGACCTCCAACTGATATGAAAATTTAGGGACAAATTTATAAATCAGTAATAAGGATTATTATCCTTTCCCCTTTCCAAAATTCTTGTTTTATAGTCCAAAGGGCATTATGGTCAATATTGAGCATTTAACGGAAACGTCCATATGGAATAGACAAACAAAGAACCAATCCCGGAGGGTTATACCCCCATGTAACTTGGTCCTAAGGAAGTCCTAAGGCACTTCTAGACTCTACTAAAACGGGTCAGAACTGAAGTCAAAGCAAAAGTCAAAGTTTTGCGACCTTCGGTTCCGAACCGGGTCAAAACAGGAAATTGTCGGATCAACAAGCTTAGATCAGTTCTTAAACTCATTACCAAGTTATATGAATGATAAAATAGGTTATACGCCTTCTACATTGCTACTTATGCGTTAAATCGAAAATTAAGCTTCTGTTGACTTTTTATAAACAACTTTGACCCGACATTTGACCTAGTTAGAATGGGAATCAGAGGGTGCCCTTTTAAGGGTTTAAAGCCCACATGATTACCAACTTATAACCACCTTGATTTGATAAATCACTGGACCAATAGTGATTAATCATTAAGTCAACCGTTACTTACGACGGTTTGACTTTTAAGCTAAAACTTAACTAAGAAAGGATTAGCAAACTTACTGAAGTCCTAAGCTTGATTAGTGATCACTTGAGAGAAGACTTGAGCTCCAGAAATGATCCAAAGTGCAGATGAAGGTGTGATTGAAATGTTGCAACTTAGGGGCTTTATATAGTGATCAATTCACCATAAAATGTTGACATCTAAGTCTACCACTTACCACAACTCACTAACAAGTGTCTCTAGATGTTTAGGGGTGGTTTAGGGGTCAAGCAATATGTGGAAAATCGGTTAAAGTCGAGTAGAATGAAAAAGGCAAGCAAGAAACAAAAAAAAATTCAGATCAGAAGGACCCTCGCGTGGCGCGAGGCCTCATCTGACAATATCTTCAACTTTTGATTTTTGTGTTATGGTCCTTGGCTCTTCGAACTTTGATTAGACATCATTTTCTTGCACTTCGAGCCCTCCAAATTGATGTTTAGGGGCTTCAAGGCATATACCCATTTTGTTAAGTCCCCGGTTAACTTTATTGTTACCCGAAAAGTCCTAACTTTCAACGTTAACGCTTTAACCCCTTGTACACGAATTTGATCATAACTTTCTCATACGATTACGAAACTTTATGAAATTTTAATCACTTATTCTAGTGAGCATAATTTACCTTTACAAAGCTTCGGGTTTGCTAAAAGGTCACTCAGAGGTATAACTTAAACATGTTGGCACATTTAACCCCTGTAGTTTGTAATTTCTCACTTTCTTTCACAATAAGCTTCGTATGATCCATGAATCATTCGTTTAAGGGTATAACATCATGTAGGGATATTGTAGGGCATATTTATCCATTGTTGACATTTTGAACCCTTGAATTCACATACTTTCTATGTTTGTCAACTTTAGTCCTTCTATAGTATTCATTGACTCGTTCAAGCTTATGACACGTGTCAATACATTATAGGACGCAAATTTTCAAGGTGTTACAAAATAATATTTAAATTATATAAAATTGAAAAATTATGATACTTAATCCACATGGCATCAAATGGTGGTTAAGTTGTTTGCAGCTTGAAGGGGCTCACGCCAAGGAAGCTTCATTCGGGTAAGGCATGGCTTAGGAGGTGTTGGGGTGTGAATGAGGGTTAACCATTTCCAGGTGGTAGTGGCTGTTACTCCATAACATATAGACTAATGGTCTGGGACCTTGGGGTTTCATGACTTAGGTGGGATTTAGCTACAAAGTCTAAATTTCTTAAAAAGTGTAAAAAGTCATAAAACATTATAATTTCAGCCATAAAATACATCTAAAACCCACAACTAACATAGTAAAGATTACTAAAACACCATATTCAAACCCTAATAGTACATAAAAACTTCAAATACATCATCATAGAACTATGAATATAAAACACATGTTAATCAACATAAAACACAATAATGTTTGTCATTCGATAATTAGAGGCTTATCATCCAAAACACAAAATAAAACCCACAGAAATGATGTTTTAGTAATCTTCATTTATTATTTGTGGTTTTTTGTGTGTTTTATGGTTGACCTTATGATATTTTATGACTTTTTATACTTTTTAGAAAATTTAGACTTTGTAGCCAACTCTTAGCCTTAAGACTTAACCCAAAAATTTAATGTGATCAAATACAATACAAATTCAAATGTTGTGCTATATAGATGAAACCGGACATAACACAGGGTTTTATATGTTAATATGAATATTATTTGTTTAACCTGAATCTAATTATATATACTAACAAATTTGAAGAGGTTGTACAGTAAACTACAAGGGTTTTAACATGTTGTACAATAGGGTATACACTCTTGCTTGCAAGCTTACATGTGTCTATAGGAATATTTGTCAAACATATCCAGTACCTTTGAGCCTCTAAGGTACTCCAATTGACCTTTATAATAGGTACATGTATCTTTTGGGGCTTCTAATCCTGTCGATCCTTAATCGACACAGGATGCTTATCACATCATACCTCTGCATATCATTGTGTGATAGTGTTTCCTGACTTATTGGTGAAATACATCCTTCAGTCACTAGTATGCAGTATATTGCGAGCTCCGTCAAGCTTCTTAAATAGGTTTTAGCTTATAAGCTACTTGATCTCGATATATTCGATTTCCTTTGAATGATTCTATATATATTCAGGGCTTAACTAGCCTGAAAATTTAACAATTTGGCACACCCTTCCTGGGTGATACCTCTTGTTGAACCTTATTCCTTATCAAGAACCTAGGAGGTTTGCTATTTTCCGTAATCCTTGATTTTCTGCCAAATATTGGCTGCTTACAGATGATTAGGGATTTGTATGATCTTAATTGTTGTTTCCAATGCAACTTTCAGATCCTGAATATTGGGCTTACCAATCTATTGTCCCAACAATAGATGTTTAACATTCTACCTATACAAGGTCTCTAAAGGAGCAGTCTTGATGCTTATATATCAATCATTATAGAAAGCTTACCTTAAGGTAAGATGGTTATTCCAACCACTACTTAATTTAATTTCAGGGAATAGCTAATCCTTGTCATTAGTCGAACAAGTCGACGATCCTGGGCAGTTGATGGAATTTCCTGATCGATGCCTATTTAGGGTTGTGGTAATAATGCATAAGCAGAATGAACCATCTTACTTAATTAATTATACTGAACTCTCGGAATATTGAGTTAGGATATATGAATCCTCTATTTCAAAACTTACTTAATCAGGGTTTTCGACCCTTTCCAATAATGGTACTAGCTGTCTTGGAGATTTCATAATAATGATGCAGTCCTAAATGGGATATAAATCTTAACTTTACTCGTCCCTCGGGAGGTAAACAGGGTAGTCTTAGGAGAAGATAATCAAGATACAAAGAGATTACAGAGATTTTTCCGAATCTCAGGCTCCAGTTCATCCATCCTTGCTTGTGTCAAATGAGTGACTCATGTACGAGTCCACAGATTTAATCAAAGACATTTACTTGGAAATTTTTTTTTTCCATTTTCTAGATATCCTCTTTGAATACTACTGGTTGACTTTGGTACCATATGCTTATTTGAATATCCTTGTGGTTCCATGCATTAAACCCCCATACTGATCAGGCATGGAAGCAATCTATGGAACATATTAGGATACACAAATCCTCATATGGCGCTTTCGTCATACCATTTGGTATTCGAAATCGATGGAGATCAAAGGGATATGAATTTTATAGGATGTTGTACTTTATCTGGAGAGAGGGTACATTAGGACTTTATGATTGAAGATTTCCGACAGGAATAGAAGGAATGGTTCCTGTGAATTTTCTACCTGTAGGTTTTACCTTACGCTTAATATATAGGGTTTTTATGAAACGTTTTTAAAAGCTTGCTATACCTATCGTTTATGAAGGATTTATTGGTATCCGAACCAAAATAAAGACTCTTAGCATTTAAATTTTCTGATAAAATTTAGGGAATGTACCTGAGGCCAGTATTTATGAACTAGCTCAGGTATTTAGGCGCTTTCATTCTTAGGCTTTCCTTCTTTAGCTGCATTTCTTTTGACATATTTAGGGCACGTGGTCTTGATGTGGCCTTTCTCATTACAGCCGAAGCAGACTGCATTCTCCATGTCCTTGCAGTCCAACGTTTTATGTTCCCCTGATTTGCAAATCCCACAAAACCTTGGTTGTGATTGGGATTTTGGTTCGAACCTGCATTTCCCATAATGGCACTTCTTGCAGGTCTTGCATACCGGTTTCTGGTTGGACTTTTGTTTGTTCTTCTTCATAGAGCTCTGGGAGTTATTTTCCTCCCTTTTCCTTTTTAGCTCATCTTTTGCAATTGAGGCATGAACAAGATCCTCCTTATGAGTAAGGAAATGTGGTCCTAGATAAAATTTGGAGCGAGTAGCCTAGGGTTCCTTGAACTTTTTCATAGCCTTTTTCACAGCCTTCCCAACAGTTGCGTCTATCATAGTTTGAAGAACACCTTCGGAAATTCTAAGGCTCACAATCGTAGCATCATTGGCATGTGTCGCATCATTCATAACACGATCAACGCCTGTCTTATCTGAGTTTGCCATACTCGATATTGGTTCCTAACACCAATAAAACAATTTCTTAGCTACAATCCAACAACTGCTATTCTTCATCCTGATGGCCTTAATATATATTAACCATGGTATCTATAGACCATACAGGCCAATAAAGTACTAACATTCTTAATGAATGTTATTTAATATATATATATATTCATTATGTTTAGCCTAGGTCACGAAAGACCATCAATGGCATTTAAGGTTTGGACCTAATCCATCATCTTTTTGACAGGGGATCACAATGTCACATCTGTCTTTATTATATTGATGAATTTTGGATAGCTTGAAAGCTTGTCATCAGGGTATCAGAAAAGAGAAGTTCCTAATAGATACAATTATCAATCTAAGATTTGTTGGAGCGTTTTCTTAAGTTTAATCGGCAAATTTCCATCTCGCATTAAATGACCGGAGTCCTAAACAGGCGGAGACAACAGTTCTCAATATTTATTATTCATTATAGAATTATATGTGCCAGTAGTAACTAATTTCTGCATAACTGCTTGATAAGGAAATGTACCTGCTATATATTTATCATACTGCACCATCTCCTGGGCGTTCATCCTGAAGACTCATGCGTTTGTTCTCTTGGCTTCTTCGGGCTTCTTCTGATTTCTAGGGTAGTTAGTCTTGATATGCCCCTTTTCGTTGCAACCGTAGCAGGTTGCATCCTTCAACTTCTTGCATTCCAACGTCTTATGTTCTTTAGATTTGCAAATCCCACAAGGCAGAGGCTGAAATTCAAATTTGCATTTCCCCAGGTGGTATTTCCTACAGGTTTCGCACCTGGTCTTCTCACCCGACTGCTGGCTGTCTCTCTTAAACCCGGAACTCTTCTTATCCTCAGAGTTCCTCTCTGTCTTTTTATCGGAGTGATGAGAATCCTCATCCTCCCTTTTACGCTTTCCATCTTCAAAGGCTTTGGCAGCCTTGGTTCTGACTACATCGAGTGTAAGAGACAGCGACAGGTCTGCTGCTGACCTGAACGTAGCAGGTCTCGATGCTTTCACACTTGCCTTTATTTCTGGGGCTAGACCCCCAATAAGGCGAGCTATACGCTTTGGTTCTGGCGTGATTAAGTAAGGAACCAATCGAGACATAGTATTGAAACTTGTAAGGTATGCTTGACAATCTAAGTTCTCCATGACTAATGCCAAGAATTCAGTCTCAATTTTCTCAACTTCGTGTTGAGGGCAGTAATTCTCTTTGATAAGAGCAACAAACTGATCCCAAGTTATGTTGTACAAAGGGATCTTCCCCGTAGCTTGGATCAGTGACCTCCACCAAACTAGGGCTTCTCCTTTGAAAGATTGTGGAACAAACTTCAGAATGTCTTGGTCTGCACATCCACTAATATCTACAACGGTGTCCATCTCATCGAGCCACATCATGCAATCGATGGCTCCTTTTTCTCCTGTAAAGTCTCTGGGCTTGCAGGAGACAAAATATTTGTATGAGCAGGTCTTAACTGGTGCCTCTTGATAAAGCACCACCTGTCTAGACGGGACACTCTTTTGATTTGACGAGTTACGATTATCGTCTTCCTTCGACTCGTGTGATTTAGAAAGGGGCTTACTACGAGCCACAGATAGAGTCTTAGAGTGTGTATCACTTGATTCATCATACTGTCTGTCGAGAGCTTGTGTAACGGCATTATCTATTAATGCCCGCAGTTCCGCACCAGTTATATCAACTCTGGGAGCATCATTATCCTCCCTCGGATGGTTGTTGACCTCATCCGATTCAGCCATGTCGCTTGATTGCTACATACATAATGACAATTATTTACTCAGAGGTTATTATGGAATCATCATTTTTGACGATTCATCAACCATGGTAATATAAACCATATTGGTTAATTTGTTAGTTATATTTAACTAGTATTTTCATTATAATTTATCCTAGTTATAAAACATTAAGGATATTGAAGTGGTGCAAAAGGCCTAGTCACAAGGACTGTTTTAATTTATAAGCGATGATTTTAGAGAATAGAGGCTTTAAGGTTTGAACGTATTTCATTACCTTTTCTTGACAGAGAGTCAAAGACTTCAACTGTCTTTTGTCCCTTAGGACAATAAGTATGGCCCGTAAGCATTTCATCACTTATGGATGTTTGTAATATGATCATCTTCATTTGATGATATTAGTCAAGATCGCACTGATCATACAAACTATTATGCTTGGACGTAGTCCAACATCTTTAGACGGGGGGTCAAAGACCACCACGGTCATTGTCTTATCGGACAACAAGTTTGGCCCGTAGGCATTTCATCACTAATGGATGTTTATAGTATGATCATCTTTATTTGATGATTTAAGCCATGATTCTAAATTACTAGGCTAGATAAGGGTTCAGAATTTTCCAAAGTAAAGATGACAAGTGTAATTTTATCGTTTTACTGTTGTCAGGAGTGTTAACATGTTTGCGGATGTTAACGAGAATCTGAATCTCTTTTAAACAGGTTTTTCCATCATAGCTAGGTCTTTAATGACATTCAAGCTAGGTTTTACCCTTTAAGATTCTTTCAATATATATACTGGTAGATCAATTATGAAAAAGGGATAATAATTTGATTTATTTGATATATTATATTCATACAAAATGATAAAAGGAGTACATAATTGCCCTAACGGGACTTGAAAGGAATGATGTTGTCCATGAAGGGACTAAAAGATAAACATGTCTTCACAAGGATTTATTAAAGATACGATCTTCAGCAAAAAAAAAAAAAAAAAAAAAAGAGTTTTCACCTTATCCCTAAATGTTTTCTCCCTGGATGCACGTTTTATCCTAGTCGTGGTACGAAGTTCAGCATTTCCAGGCTCCGGATGAGGAGAAATCCTAATACAACTTCTTCGCTTGGCGACGTATCCAATATATAAAAATAATTGGAAGCAATAAATTCCAGATTAGAATTGAGAGTATTCCTATGTTAAGTCTAGACTCAGAAGTTTTTAAGGAATGTGCTACTGTGTCATTGAGATTAAACACAAAAGGCTAGTGTTTAATTCACTCAATGTTGGCTCTGATACCAACCTATCACACCCCGATTTCCACGTGTTTCACCGGTGGGCCCGGTGGGGGATTACCGTGACGTAGTTGGCAACAATATAGTCAAACCACACAATATTTAAATGCACAGCGGAAGCAAAAAATAAATATATTACATTCCGAATATAAAGTAATGTCAAAGTATTACAACGGAAAGTAAAGGATCCACAGGCGGATCAAAATAAAAGAAATCTGTTCAACAGACTTTAGGCATCTAGAACTTGCAAGATTCCTTATTAACGCCCTGAGCTTCCGGCCAATTACGTTCAGTACCTGTCACTTAACCCTTTTGGAAAATACGTCAGTTTACACTGGTAAATACATTTAACCGGCTCATTTGAAAAGGTTTAATAAAATTGATTTGAATGCACAAGGCACAACTTATCTTTTATAACTTGGGACAATTATCTTTATAATCTTGTATACAGATTTACATGTTCGTCGTACGTTCAGGGCCCGATGTAGAAATCGAGTCAATAATAACAGACACGCCACAAGTATAGGCCCACAAGAGAGTGAGATACCGTTTCCCTTATGCACTGTCAGGGGTATGCCTACACCTCGTGCATAAGGCATGGCCATTTTATAATACAATGATGTCAGGGATATCCGGGACATGGTCATTAACCCCTAAAGGCTTTTATTTCAAACAATACAGATTAAAGCGGGTTACCTCAATAATTTAATCACAATCCGACTAAACATTCAATACCCGACCAAGCAGTATTATTATAATACCGTATCCCAAGCCCGTATAGGGAAAATAAGTTAAAAGTATTTACCTGAGCTAGCAAAAGCAATTTATACTCAGCCGTATATTCTAATCAGCAAGCGCAAGTACTTCTACTGGGGCTCTCAATCTGGAACGAAGATTTTATTAACCTATTAGATTCCTAACGGGTCTTATTTAAGTCGTAACTTAGACCGGTTAGTTTTAAGGAAAGGTTTACGGTTCAAAACGCATGATTAAGCGAATACCGGATTGGAATGTGATTTAGACTCGACAAGTTTGGAGACTTGTATATTATGGGTAAACTAAGCACATTCTGAATTTTGAGATAAAAGTGATAAGGTTTGACCCGTTTCGGCTAATTTACGCAAACTAGTTACATAAACTGAACCGAACGCGCAGGAGGCATATCGGGTAACCGTAAGAGTCCTATACAGGTTTCCTAAGTCAATATGATCTAAATATGTTGTGATATCAGTAGGGTATCTTCCATTTTGCCCAAAATGAGTTTAACCCCAATATACGCCCCGTAGGGGTATTTCGGTCATTTTAAAGATTATAAAAGAGATTTCCAGGTTAAAGAGGAAATCTGAGCTTTCTGACCAGGTTATAAAGTTCAAAATACTTTATTTATTATTTAAAATCAGTAGCAATTGGATTCGTGTTAACATACTATGTAGAACTCATTTTATGTCCGAAAAGGGTATATTCGGTATTTACCAAATCGAGGTCATAACCGTAGGTTATGAGCAGGTTAAAAATAATTAAAAATCTTTAAAAATCTCAAAATATTATAATACATCAGTGGGTAAAAGGTTTGGTGTCAAAAATTGGGTTTAGATAGGCTTTATGCTAATTGCGCCGTTTACTTACCAAAAGGCGTTATAATTACGCTAATGAGCATAACTCCTAATCTAGACCTCCAACTGATATGAAAATTTAGGGACAAATTTATAAATCAGTAATAAGGATTATTATTCTTTCCCCTTTCCAAAATTCTCGTTTTATAGTCCAAAGGGCATTATGGTCAATATTGAGCATTTAACGGAAACGTGCATATGGAATAGACAAACAAAGAACCAATCCCGGAGGGTTATACCCCCATGTAACTTGGTCCTAAGGAAGTCCTAAGGCACTTCTAGACTCTACTAAAACGGGTCAGAACTGAAGTCAAAGCAAAAGTCAAAGTTTTGCGACCTTCGGTTCCGAACCGGGTCAAAACAGGAAATTGTCGGATCAACAAGCTTAGATCAGTTCTTAAACTCATTACCAAGTTATATGAATGATAAAATAGGTTATACGCCTTCTACATTGCTACTTATGCGTTAAATCGAAAATTAAGCTTCTGTTGACTTTTTATAAACAACTTTGACCCGACATTTGACCTAGATAGAATGGGAATCAGAGGGTGCCCTTTTAAGGGTTTAAAGCCCACTTGATTACCAACTTATAACCACCTTCGATTCGATAAATCACTGGACCAATAGTGATTAATCATTAAGTCAACCGTTACTTACGACGGTTTGACTTTTAAGCTAAAACTAAGCTAAAACTTAACTAAGAAAGGATTAGCAAACTTACTGAAGTCCTAAGCTTGATTAGTGATCACTTGAGAGAAGACTTGAGCTCCAGAAATGATCCAAAGTGCAGATGAAGGTGTGATTGAAATGTTGCAACTTAGGGGCTTTATATAGTGATCAATTCACCACAAAATGTTGACATCTAAGTCTACCACTTACCACAACTCACTAACAAGTGTCCCTAGATGTTTAGGGGTGGTTTAGGGGTCAAGCAATATGTGGAAAATCGGTTAAAGTCGAGTAGAATGCAAAAGGCAGGCAAGAAACAAAAAAAATTCAGATCAGAAGGACCCTCGCGTGGCGCGAAGACCCCCCCTTGGGGCTTCGCGTGGCGCGAGGCCGCATCTGACAATATCTTCAACTTTTGATTTTTGTGTTATGGTCCTTGGCTCTTCGAACTTTGATTAGACATCATTTTCTTGCACTTCGAGCCCTCCAAATTGATGTTTAGGGGCTTCAAGGCATATACCCATTTTGTTAAGTCCCCGGTTAACTTTGTTGTTACCCGAAAAGTCCTAACTTTCAACGTTAACGCTTTAACCCCTTGTACACGAATTTGATCATAACTTTCTCATACGATTACGAAACTTTATGAAATTTTAATAACTTATTCTAGTGAGCATAATTTAACTTTACAAAGCTTCGAGTTTGCTAAAAGGTCACTCAGAGGTATAACTTAAACATGTTGGCATATTTAACCCCTGTAGTTTGTAATTTCTCACTTTCTTTCACAATGAGCTTCGTATGATCCATGAATCATTCGTTTAAGGGTATAACATCATGTAGGGATATTGTAGGGCATATTTATCCATTGTTGACATTTTGAACCCTTGAATTCACATACTTTCTATGTTTGTCAACTTTAGTCCTTCTATAGTATTCATTGACTCGTTCAGGCTTATGACACGTGTCAATACATTATAGGACGCAAATTTTCGAGGTGTTACAAAATAATATTTAAATTATATAAAATTGAAAAATTATGATACTTAATCCACATGGCATCAAATGGTGGTTAAGTTGTTTGCAGCTTGATGCGGCTCACGCCAAGGAAGCTTCATTCGGGTAAGGCATGGCTTAGGAGGTGTTGGGGTGTGAATGAGGGTTAACCATTTCCAGGTGGTAGTGGCTGTTACTCCATATAAATTAATTTTCTTTATGGTTTGGATCGTTACAAAAGACACGTCGATATCTTCTTAAGCATATTTTTTTCGATTGCTATACCGAGTACTGGTACCATCCCAAACCGATGTGATTCTGGTAGAAACCCCGCCGCGTAGCGCGGGTAACTTTACTAGTTACATTTAAAGTAGAACATTTGAATGCTTATTAGGAAATTGCTTATTGTAGTCTTGTAGATAAGTCAAAGAAAGTTGAAAATTGTTGATAATTTAACTTGATCGAATTGAATCTTGGCTAGTTCGAGTTAAGGACATGGAGTTTCTAAAATAGAATCACGTGTCAAAATGTGCTTTGTAATGTTTTATAAATGAAATGAAGGTGGGAAATAATTTATATGAAGAGTCAAATTGCATTATCTATACTACAATTTTAGTTTAGTCTCTACTTTAAGAGTCAAATGAATACAATAGTATTCATTTTTATATGAATGGTACAAGTTCTTAGGTCGTTCGGGGTACCAACATGATGGAGAGTGTGATGGCGTGATCACGACAGTGATAGTGTTTGGCATGATGGTAGTCGTGGTTGTTTGATGGTGTAGGGGGAATGAGGTGGCTTGTGGTGATTGATTGGTTGGTTTTTTGTGATGCAAGTAATTTAGTGATGGTGTGATGCAATTCGAGGGAATGTGGTAGCACCTTATGCTTAGTTGTGATAGTATGATGGGTGCCCCACCCTGCCTTATGCAATACTTCTTAACATGGGTGCGCGTTGGTCAGTTAATGGAAAACCATAACCATAACCAATGGGTTATGGCGGTTATGGTTAATCAGTTTTGATGGTTATAGCGGTCGCTTATGGCTCGGTTAATCGCGAATTTGGGCATAGCTAAAATTAGCTCAAAAATATTATTGGACATTATTTGGGACATAAAGTTTGGGCGTACAACTGTTTTTACCACGATATAAATTTTTATCACACATTTGTATATATCAGATAGCACTAAAAATACATATATTTTATAATATCGTAGATTAACCGTGACTATACTAACAAGTGGGTCGGTTCGGTTATGGTGGTTATGGAATAATGGAAAACCATAATTGAACCATGTGTATCGGTTCTCAGGTGGTTACGGAATAATGGGAAACCATAATCGACCCATGTGTATCAATTTTCAAAAAATCATTATCCGACCCATCGATTTTCTATTCAGTTAGATTTTTAAGTCAATACGGTTCTGGGTCGGTTAATTAGGTTTTATGCACACCCCTACTTCATAATTTGTCCATAATTTTCCTACTTAAGGTTTCATCTAATAAGCTTCTCCTAATTAAGGCACCATTTAATAATAAAAATTTGTTCATTTTCTTTTTTACAAGTTCAAAGGTAATATTTACAAGATTTTTTTATATATTTGTAATCATTTTTAACACATTGATTAGTTATAGAAAAATTAAGAAGATATATTTACATTTGTTTTTTTTAACACCCAACAAATAAATGCGAGCCCAAACCAGTTTCGGGGAAAACCTACCGACTGAAAGCCCAATGCGGTAAAACCCGATTGGAATCAGATTCAATTTGAGACTTATAGCCTCAAACCCAAATCTTCAATCCCTCTCCAATGCCAATTGAGTTATAACTCATTGACGATATATTTACATTTGTATTCATTTAATACATTATTTAGTTAAAGAAAAATTAAAAGGTTTAAATATTTTAATCCGTTATTTGGCCCAGGTGTTTTGGCATTTTCATGGCTTTTTTTTCATGTCTTTGGAAGTTAATTATGCCACTCCTTATTAGAGTTAATCTAAGTTGGTTTTGGTTATGGCTCAAAATCGAACCAAATGGCACCCTGTACTTTCTTAAAATCACCAATCTAAATGTTGTGTTTCCCATCACATCACGCAAGCACCCCATTATTATTATAAGTCACCACACTAGTATTATAAATTGAGTAAATTTACATGAAATCACAAGTGTAATTGATGAATTCTTTTGTTATTTTTGATAGTAGGTAATCAAAAGAAAAACTAAGTTGTCAAATATCTACAAATTATACAGTGTGGTGAATAAACAACAACATGCATATTTAATGTTGGTTGGCAAAATTGCTATGTGTAAAGTTTTTACTTGTAGGGAACTAGCTAATTTTCATGATCCGCCTAAATACACAACTTTCTTTGTGAGTTCTGGAAGGTTCTAGAACACTAAAGATGTGTCTAGGGCTGCCCGAAAGTTTTCGGAACAGCCTACAAGTTGCTGGAACATCTTGGCACCATCGAAAGACTCTAGATCAGCCAAGAACACTCTAGAATGACCATGAAAACACTTAGAAGTCATGGATATTTTGAAGGAACTCTCTAGAATTCAGCTCATAAATATCCTAGATATTTGTATCGAATTCTCTAGAACTAGTATGAACTAGTATAAATATGTGATGACATTTTGAGATCACCCCACATAACCTCTCATAACTTATTCATAACTCAACTTCTTGTAAACACTTTGTACTTGTAACTTTGTTCAAGTAATACATAACCATCTTTGTTGTAGTATTGCACTACAAAACCATATCTGTGATCCTCATAAACAAAGACTTTCGCTACTATACATAACAAAACCCATCCAAAAAGGCTGAACTTAGAAGTATTCTAAGTGCCGCACGAGAGTTCAAGAATAACTCCATGACATAATGGTGAAAATCATGGTTTCGAAAACTGGATTGTACCGCTCGGACCGTGGGCCGGAGATCTGACCGGTTTGGTCCACCCTATCGAACCAGATTTGAGTCGGGTCAGCCGGTTGGACCGGAAAGAGGGTGGTCCGACCAGATTTTGTAGGGGTTGGACAAGATTTTGTTAAAAAATCATTTTTATCATATTTATTTTTATAATATGCATGTTATAACCCGGTTTTTTATCATGGCCGTGTCCTTTAAATGAGAAGCCGAATGTGACTTTTACAAAGAACACACATGAGAACCTTAACCCTGTGTGTTTTCACTATTAGATGCCTTTGTTTATTGTATACGATCATATTCTAAGTTCTATAGGTTTAACTCGTAAATTGTGTTAGAGTAGCTAGAGTTTTCGTGTTTGTTTGAAAGGCATCATAAGATGGAATTAAATATTGGTGTAACTTTTTTACCCCAAAATTATTTTTTTAGTTTATGGATTTCGATTTGAATCTTTTTTAACACTCTTAATCCCAAATCCCAACTAATTTTTTTCTCAAACAACTTTCATAAACAACAAGCCACTAGTAAGCCACCACAAAACAACAAACAACCATAGAATTACAAATCAAAGGTTCTCCATTTAGCCAAATCCCAACTAGTGTTTTATGGATACTCCTTTTGGGATTGGTTTTTCTCTATATAACTATATAAAGCAAATGTGATGTACACACATGTAATTTTACATCGCGTCCACTATTGTATGTGATGTACACACATGTAATTTTACATCGTGTCCACCATTTTATGCAATATGTACACGTAATGAATGCTTATTTTATAAGGGTGAAATTGTAAAAAACACCAAATTTTAAGACGCTCAGAGGGTATAATAGTAATTTTGCCCACACCTCATACTCACGTACACAAAAACCTTTCCTCCACTGCCCCTGAAGAAACCTAATAGTCATCCACACAATGAAACGGAACCATGAATGCGAATCCCTGATTGAACAATGGAAAGAATTATTTATGGAACGTAAAACTGAAGACGGTGATTGAATGTGCTCCTGATCCACCATTATTTAAGATGTAACCCATGCTTCAATTATGTAGTATGTAGTTATCTACCACTTCAGTGCCCTGTTTTCAGGTTTGGATTCCCACTCTTGTTCTCCTATCGGTTCCACTCACTACATTATAACTTTCTCAATTGTGAACCAGGTCCACACACGCTCCTTATTTCACACGGCTGCATCCGGAATCCATGTATCTCAGGTGACAAGTCTGTCGTGTTTTAATAGTTTGTGAATTCCTGATTTGATTTTCGTATTTCATCGGTTCGCATAAGAATAATAGACTTAGTGGTGTACGTTTTAATCTGAAAACAACAATAATCGACTACTAGTGTATTTGGCATGGAGTATGATTGGTGGTTTTATTGATTTTAGGTGATTGGCGATCCTAGTTGTCATACTTTTTGTGTGCATTGTTTAACAATTACTTTCGGCTAATGTAACTTGTGATACATATTATGTTGCTTACGTTTCAATTAAAAGTAACATTATATGAGTTATGATTCATGACCCATCATCTCTCTCTATCATTTAATAAATAATCGATTCTCCTTCATTTGGTTATAATGACGCATCATTAACGTAAAGAGTTTGCAGCATATCGAAATAGAGGAAAAACTATACTGGTGGGGGTTTCAAAGAGTTTAAAAAATACCTTTTTTGTTATTTGTTATTTACTTTCATGATTTGTTCACTACACATTGTTTATTTTGTTATTAGTTATTTTTATATGAAATTTAACATAATATATGATTCTTTTCGCTTTACCAACGGTCCAAGGCTTGGTTTTAAAACGCGCGAAGCGGCGCCTTACGCAGTGGACGAAAATTTGAACAAATTGGGCCGTGATTCCATTGGGTCCGACTTTATCAAATCTGGTTGAAAAATGCAACCATCAATAGAGCAATATGTTCAAAGTATTTAAAATGATCTAACGGGTTGTTTGTAATTGCGTCGTAAATGTGGAATAAGAAGAATTCGATAATCATCGACAGATTTAACAACAGTGTGTTTAGGATGTGGCTTCCTTATCAGAGTTTCATTCTTCCCTCAGCTTTCACATACTTCTTTAATTTTAAACCTGTTTCACCAACTTGACTACCCTATATCCGTAACATGAACTTTTTTTAATCTTTAGGGTGAATTGTGTTTGCAGGCGTAACTACATCCAACATAGCCACAATGTCTGACTTACCTGTTGACGTAATCGTTTACGGTATACTGATGAGGGTCCAACGAAGACTACTGTCCAATCTAAGACTGTGTGTAAGGTGTTAGTACAATAACGTCTGTAGCTTCCGTCAGCATGTAGTCATATTTTTGTATGTGAATAGTTTATGTTTGTATGTATAGTTTGTAAAACAAGTCAGGATATGACGCGTTTTTGTTAAGTGCTGACTTGTGTTGATTATGCCAGCCGATCGGCTAGCCCAGCCGATCGGACAGCCCAACCGATCGGATAGGCTGTTCGATCGGTCGGCAATGTCAGCCAATTGGCTAGCCTAGCCGATCGGCCAACACTCACTCTATCCTGACTGTGCCTATAAATAGTTGTCCGAACAGCTCATTTGTAACTTTTGATACTTTCACTCTCTGGCAAACTCATGTTCGTCTGAACTTTCTAAGGAGCTTGTATACTTCCATATTTAATCAATGGAAGATCAGACAGTAATTCAGAGTTGAATTTGTTCTCGTATATCTGTTGTGTGATTCAATGAATTCCGCACATTATTCATATCCGATTCAACTAAGTTTCCAAAGTAGAGATCCTATCCAAGGGACCAACAAGTGGTATCAGAGCATCAGGGAGCTGATTCGAGATCTATGAAGATGAATTCACCGGAATTCGAGCTGTGTTTGCTGATTTGAAGACAAATTTCATTGGAGATTTGTCATTTCTGCCGATTCGACTCAAATTTCACCGGAAATTTCACAGATTCTTCTACTCTCTACTCAGATCTAGCTTTATTTTTCATTTTGTCACCATAAAATCGGAAAAACTTATAATTGAGAGTGATTTTACGGTTAAAATTTGATAAATTTGCTATAGATCGATTCGCAATCATCAGAAGTATAATCCTTCAAGTTTTCATAACAAAATTCGTCCAAAAACATGCTCAAATTCATCAAAAACTATGAAAAACTGTTCTTGGTTGCTGATGTCAGCCGTTCGGACGACTTAGTTGTTCTTAGACTTGCTGACATCATCAACTTGTTCGTATAACCGTTCCGACAATTTCAGTTAGATTGCATTCAGAGAGTGTTGCTGACATCATCAGTGTTAGCCGATCGAACAAGTTAATCGATCGGACAGCATTGTTGATATTTGATATCTTTTGCTTACGTCATATTGCTAGCCGATCGGACAAGCCGACCGATCGGACAGTAATTGATTGCTGTTACATCCAATCGAACAGGTCGTTCGATCGAACAAGCCGATCGATCGGACAAGCTAACCGATTTAGTGTATACCGTTCGATCGAACAAGTCATTCGATCCAAGTGCATTTGTGTTAGATTTTTGAAAATCACAAAAATTTTTCTAAGTGTTTGATAAATTGTTTCAGGTACTTAAAATGGATGAATTCATGAATCCTTTTAGTGACATGTATGCATTCGCTGGAAACTCTGGAGATGATACGTCAAACCGAACTAATGAAAACTCTCCTAGCACGAAGAAAACTTTATCCGATGCCTTAAGTGTGGAAAGCGCGTATGGTACATATAATAAACCACCAAAGCTGATGGCGATCGAAGAGTATAACAGGTGGGCCAAAAGATTTGATGAATGGTTAAAGGCTTTCGCATACCCGAGCTAGAAAAGTTTAAAGAACGGTTTCAACAATGGAAGAGTAGATTGTGAAAATTTGACAGAAAGTGAAGATATAGAAAATTTTGTGGCTGAGCAGAAATGCATAGCATTGATATATCAGTCAGTGAGAGAAGACATAATCTCATTGATTGAATACACAAACGCAAAAGATCTTTGGGAAAAATTAAAAGTTAAATGTGTTGGTACTGCTGAAATAATCAAAAACAAAAAGAAATTACTGAAAAAAGAGTTTGATTTGTTCGGATGTCTAAAAAATGAGTCTGTTTCTAAAATGATTGAGCGATTTGGGCATCTAAAGCTGGAGCTGGCAAGACATGGAGTGATATATTCTCAAGAAGAGCTAGTTGACAAGTTGTTTGACTCTTTGCCAGATGAAATGGACTGGCAATACTTTGCATTGATGATCAAGAATACAATCAAGTCAGAAGAGCTAACGGTTGATTTGCTGATTGAAAGACTAGAGAGTCATGAGCTGGAGATAAAGAAAACAAATAAAGTCAATCACTCTTTATATCAGCAAAATGTGGAACTGTATTATCCAAAGAGCATGATTCCAAAAACCGTGTCTCCCAAAACAGCCTTCACAGCAGAAAGTTCACAACCAACGAATCAAGAAAGCTTAAACAGTGGTTTTCATGGAGGAATGTCATCAAATGCTTCAAGTCAAGGATCATCTTCTAGTACTTCAAGTCAACAGCAATCAGCACCAAAGAATGTATTTCAATGCAACATCGCTGTGGATTTGAAAAATGGTCAAAATGTCAGTGAGGAGTCAGCAAAGCAACAGATGGTCTTCTTAGCTTCAGTGCTAGAATCATATGAAAGTCTTGTGTCTGGAAAGATAGGCAACACCAACCTTACAAAAGAAGACTATGATCAAATCGATCCGGAGGAGATGGAATTGATCGATATAAGGTGGTGTATGGCCAGTGTTGTAAGAAGAGCTCAACGTTTCATGGAGATAACTGGAAGGAAGTCTATTGGTGGACTTTCTACCAAGTTGGGTTTTGACAAATCAAAGGTGACATGTTTCAAATGTAAACAGAAAGGTCACTTTAAACGCGAGTGCAGAAACGATTATGCTGACGATTCTGCTAATCCGTTCCGAGAAGATTACTGCAAGAAAGCAATCTATCATCAGAATAAATCGGAACCTCCCAGGATGAAGCAGATTGAAGACAAAGAGAAGTCTAGAGCTCTTGCAGTCATTCATGACGATGAAGGATATGACTGGAGTGAGCTATTGCCTGAGGAAGACGCAGTTGGTTATGCGTTTGCAGCAACAAAGATTGTTCTGTTTAAAGACAACAGAACGGAAGAAGAAAAGTTTGTGAACGGAAGAATGAATGCCCAAACAAGAATGAGCAGAATCTACAACACTTACAAAGAAGCCAAAAGGGCAAAGAGATGGGATGCAGACAGAGAATGCTACCTTGATCCACAAGGAAATATCGCAGTTGATCCTGATTCCATTAGTGTTGATGCACTCATTCAGCAATTTGCTGAAGAAGAAGAAGCCAGACAGAAAGAATGGTGGGGAAGCGGTAAAGAGAAAGTGGAAGAGAAAGAAGAAAAAGAGAAAGAGGCAGAAAAGAAGTAGCAAACAAAGAAGATTGATGATGGGTTGATAGATACATCACAGGAGCTTATAGCTGAAAACCTGATGAAGATGGCTGACAAAGTTCTTGCTGCAAAGGAACTGGAGGTAGTTTCTAGTTCTGGAACTGAGTCAAAAAGCCAGGTCAGTCAGATTGATACGAACAAAGAGTCAGGTAAGAAAGTTAAAATTCAAAGTGACTGCAAGAGTTGCATGAAAAACTGCAAAGATTGTAGTACTATTGCTTACCTTAACAACAAAAAGGTTGACGATCTACCAAAAAGAGTCAGAGAGGTTGAAGATCAGATCTTAAACCGGGATAAAATGTTGAAAGCTTCAAACGATCGAGCAAAAGAGTTAACTGTAAAAATTGAAAGTGATAAAAGTGACATAGAAAGAACTAGGAAAGAAAATGAAAAACTAATTCATGAAAATCGTCACATCACCGAAAATTTTGAGAAGCTTAAACGAACGGTTAAAGATTCTGATGAACGAAATGGTAAAACAACAAAAGAAAATCTTCAACTGTCCGGAGTGCTTAGGGTGAAAGAAGAGTTAATCAATCAACAATTGGATGAAATTGCTAAATTGAAGCTTTAGCTCCAAGAAGCAAAAATTGAAAATGAACGCATCCAATTGAAATTAACCAGCTACAACTCCGCAAGCTTTGTTTTGCAGCACATTGTTCCCTAACCCATCGGGAAAAACAAAGTAGGCGAAGATGTATTTTCGGATGGAACATGGGTGGGGTATCATCAAGTTCCACCACCAGTTTTAAACAATTATTCAAAGAAAAAGTCCGGGCTGGTTAATGGTTAAGAAGATTTAAATGAAATAAAACCTCCAGAGTCAATTGATATCACATTTTCGTCATCATCATCTGATGATAGTGTTCAGACTGATATTGTTAAAAGCATGGCTGAAAGTGTTTTGGAGTCTGATTCAAATGAAGATGATGAGTGTTTCTTGAATAATTACATTCCGAAACTCAAAACCAAAAACAATTTAAATGACGAACCTAATCTTGTCATGTACAAGATGTTGGGATCGGATAAGTTGTATTCGGATTCCGAGTTTCCACTGGAGAATGTAAATGTTGATAAATTGACAAATGTGTTCAAATTGACAGAAATTAATCTGTCAGAGGTGAAAAGCTTGAACCAGACAAAGAGACAAAAGAATTTCGAAAAAGATAAAAATTACTACAAGAAGCCTGTCATATCACCAAGTTCTCGTAACATTTATCAAAACAAATGGTCAGGTGGTTATCAGGATGGTAAGAATTATCAAAAGAAAAATGTTCAAAACAAAAGGTTTGTGGAGAAAAAGGTGTTTGTGAATGGTTCAAGTTCATTTTCTGAAGAAGAATCTAAAGTTTTTCAAAAATCAAATGAAGAGTTTTTCGAAAAGAAGGCGTCACAGACTCAGTCTGAGGATTCAAGTCGGGTCATTGACTCCCGCACATGCTTTAAATGCGATCAAGTTGGACATATTGCACGAAAGTGTACCAACTTGAAATCCAAGACTAAACCTGTGACAAGTCCAAGAAAGAAAGATGATGTGAAAGGGAAAGCACCAATGTTTGTTGAGAAAAATGTTTTGAAAAATGAAAACATTAAATTCAAAACTGAACCTACTAAAAATGTGGTAACTAAAAATGACAGATTTTACAAAAGAGTTGCCTCATCTCAACAAACTTGGAAGCCAAAAGGTGTTGAGCAGAAAGCAAGTTCTCCAAAACCAAAGGTTTCTGAGACTAAAAAATCATCATCTTCAACCAAGAAGATGTATGTACCTTTGGATTTGTACGAGAAACTTGAGAAACAAAAGTCAACTTCTGAAAAGAAGTATGTGGTGAAGAAAGACCAATCATCTGGTCAACCTTCGAAAAAGGATGTGTCTTTATATAAAGAGGTTGAGATTGGGTCTGAGGAGAGCTTGAAGATAAATGACAAAAATTTTCCACCGCTTTACACAAAACCAACTCACATCAATGTCAAATTACCCGAGTTAAAGGAGGCTTGGGTAGCATCAAAATCTAATTAAATATTGTTGAAATGTGCAGGGGCTTCCAAGATCCGTTTCACGTTGGATTATGGATAGTGGAGCTTCTCGGCACATGACAGGAAAGACAGCGCTGTTGTACGATGTGAAGAATATAAATGGAGGTTACGTTGGATTCCCTGGTAATCAAGGTGGTAGGATTATTGGTGAAGGAACATTATCCAATGGGATTGTGACGTTTGAAAGAGTTAACTACATTGCTGAGCTGGAGAATAATCTGCTAAGTATCTCCTAGATTTGTGACAGGATGTATACCACTCACTTCACTGACAAAGAGTGTTTGATCTTGAAACCAGGATTTGTTATCCCTGAAGAATGGATTATTATGAGGGCATCTAGAGTCAATGACCTATACGTTTTGGATATGAGTATAGCAACGACAACCACGGGCCAGGCTCATTGTTTTGTGTCGAGAGCGACTGAGAAAGAATCAAGATTGTGGCACCGCAAGATGGGGCATATACATCTGAGAAAAATGAATCACTTGGTGCACAATGATTTGGTCACAGGAGTTCACATCATAGGTTTTCATCTGGAAGGGGAGTACATTGCTAAATTGAAGCTTCAGTTCCAAGAAGCAAAAATTGAAAATGAACGCATCCAATTGAAATTAACCAGCTACAACTCCGCAAGCTTTGTTTTGCAGCACATTGTTCCCAAACCCATCGGGAAAAACAAAGCAGTCGAAGATGTATTTTCGGATGGAACAGGGGTGGGGTATCATCAAGTTCCACCACCAGTTTTAAACAATTATTCAAAGAAAAAGTCTGGGCTGGTTAATGGTGAAGAAGATTTAAATGAAATAAAACTTCCAGAGTCAATTGATATCACATTTTCGTCATCATCATCTGATGATAGTGTTCAGATTGATATTGTTAAAAGCATGGCTGAAAGTGTTTTGGAGTCTGATTCAAATGAAGATGATGAGTGTTTCTTGAATAATTACATTCCGAAACTCAAAACCAAAAACAACTTAAATGACGAACCTAATCTTGTCATGTACAAGATGTTGGGATCGGATAAGTTGTGTTCGGATTCCGAGTTTCCACTGGAGAATGTAAATGTTGATAAATTGACAAATGTGTTCAAATTGACAGAAATTAATCTGTCAGAGGTGAAAAGCTTGAACCATACAAAGAGGTAAAAGAATTTTGAAAAAGATAAAAATTACTACAAGAAGCCTGTTATATCACCAAGTTCTCGTAACATTTATCAAAACAAATGGTCAGGTGGTTATCAGGATGGTAAGAATTATCAAAAGAAAAATGTTCAAAACAAAAGGTTTGTGGAGAAAAAGGTGTTTGTGAATGGTTCAAGTTCATTTTCTGAAGAAGAATCTAAAGTTTTTCAAAAATCAAATGAAGAGTTTTTCGAAAATAAGGCGTCATAGACTCAGTCTGAGGATTCAAGTCGGGTCATTGACTCCCGAACATGCTTTAAATGCAATCAAGTTGGACATATTGCACGAAAGTGTACCAACTTGAAATCCAAGACTGAAGCTGTGACAAGTCCAAGAAAGAAAGATGATGTGAAAGGGAAAGCACCAATGTTTGTTGAGAAAAATGTTTTGAAAAATGAAAACATTAAATTCAAAATTGAACCTACTAAAAATGTGGTAACTAAAAATGACAGATTTTACAAAAAACAAACTTGGAAGCCAAAAGGTGTTGAGCAGAAAGCAAGTTCTCCAAAACCAAAGGTTTCTGAGACTAAAAAATCATCATCTTCAACCAAGAAGATGTATGTACCTTTGGATTTGTACGAGAAACTTGAGAAACAAAAGTCAACTTCTGAAAAGAAGTATGTGGTGAAGAAAGACCAATCATCTGGTCAACCTTCGAAAAAGGATGTGTCTTTATATAAAGAGGTTGAGATTGGGTCTGAGGAGAGCTTGAAGATAAATGACAAAAATTTTCCACCGCTTTACACAAAAACAACTCACATCAATGTCAAATTACCCGAGTCAAAGGAGGCTTGGGTAGCATCAAAATCTAATTAAATATTGTTGAAATGTGCAGGGGCTTCCAAGATCCGTTTCACGTTGGATTATGGATAGTGGAGCTTCTCGGCACATGACAGGAAAGACAGCACTGCTGTACGATGTGAAGAATATAAATGGAGGTTACGTTGGATTCCCTGGTAATCAAGGTGGTAGGATTATTGGTGAAGGAACATTATCCAATAGGATTGTGACGTTTGAAAGAGTTAACTACATTGCTGAGCTGGAGAATAATCTGCTAAGTATCTCGCAGATTTGTGACAGGATGTATACCACTCACTTCACTGACAAAGAGTGTTTGATCTTGAAACCAGGATTTGTTATCCCTGAAGAATGGATTATTATGAGGGCACCTAGAGTCAATGACCTATACGTTTTGGATATGAGTATAGCAACGACAACCACGGGTCAGGCTCATTGTTTTGTGTCGAGAGCGACTGAGAAAGAATCAAGATTGTGGCACCGCAAGATGGGGCATATACATCTGAGAAAAATGAATCACTTGGTGCACAATGATTTGGTCACAGGAGTTCACATCAAAGGTTTTCATCTAGAAGGGGAGTGCATTAGCTGTGTTAAAGGCAAGCAGAAGAAAAAGTTACACCCCAAAAAGCAAGTCAATTCAGTCTCAAGACCACTGGAAAGACTTCACATGGATTTGTTTGGTCCTGTGAATGTCAAAAACATTACAGGAGATTACTACTGTTTGGTCGTTACTGATGATTATTCCAGATTTTCGTGGGTATCTTTCTTGAAGTTGAAGGATGAAACGTTTAATAGTTTGATGGCGTTATTCAAAAAGATTGAGAATCTGTACCAGAGGCGTATAAGAAGAACTCGAAGTGATAATGGTACTGAATTCAAGAACAACAAGATGGAAGAATTTTGTGAAGAACGAGGTATATGTCGGACAGCCACCGGGCTTTATCGACCCAATCCACAAGAACAAGGTTTATTTGCTGGACAAAGCACTGTATGGCTTACACCAGGCCCCGAGAGCTTAGTACGAGACATTGTCTCAACTCCTTCTAGCCAACAGGTTCATTCGTGGAAAAGTGGATGCCACTCTCTTCACCAAAGAGGTCGACGGACATCTTTTGATAGTTCAAATATTTGTGGATGACATAATCTTTGGGTCAACGAATGAGAACTTATGCAAAGATTTTGAACAAGTTATGAAGCAAAAATTCGAAATGCCATCGATGGGGGAAATGAAGTTCTTCTTGGGACTCCAAGTTGATCAACTACCTGAAGGAATTTTCATTCACCAGACGAAGTACGTTCATGATATTCTAGAAAATTCGGGATGTCAAGTTCTACTCCTGCTGCAACCCCATTGGCAACAAATCATGGGATTCACCCAGATCTCATCGGAGACAGGGCAGATGAAACGCTTTATCGTTCCATGATCGGTTCATTGATGTACTTAACTGCTTCAAGACCCGATATTATGTATCCAACGTGCCTCGCAGCAAGATTTCAATCTAACCCGAGAGCTTCGCACATGGTTATTGTGAAGAGGATATTACGCTACCTGAAGGGAACTCCATCGTTGGGGTTGTGGTATCCTAGAAAAGGCGACTTTACGCTCGAAGGGTATTCCGACTCGGATTTTGGATGCTGCAAAGTCAATGCAAAATCAACAACTGCAGGATGCCAGTTCTTTGGACCTCGCTTGGTTACCTGGTAGTGTAAGAAACAAACGTCTGTGGCGCTATCCACATGTGAAGCGGAGTACGTGTCTGCCAGCAGTTGCTGCTCTCAGATCCTGTGGATACAGCAACAGATGTGCGACTACGGTTTGCAGTTTCTTAACACACCTCTTTTTGTTGATAATGAGGCCGCAATTAATATAACAAAGAATCCAGTTCATCACGCTAAAACTAAACATATAGAAATTCGTCATCACTTTATTCGCGATTGTTTCGAGAAAAAGTTGATACGAATTGAGAAAATCCACACTGACGAGCAAAAGGCTGATTTACATACCAAAGCTTTTGATAAAACACGTTTTAAATATCTTTTAAAACTGAATGGTATGATGCTTTTATCGGTGTCGGATGGAATCATTGGCATTGATGAAGATACCACTGTAGATGATGTTGAAAAACAATCTGCAATGGTTTGTCGATTTTTTACATGTTTTGGTCTTTTAGGGGAGATAGATATATTTGTATATACTTTCAGAAAATCCAAAAACAATAAAAAATTGAAAAACCTAAAAACATGAGAAAATTTCAAAATCCAAAAACAGTAGAAAAATGAAAAAGAGCTTTTGTAAAAAGGGAAAATGATAGTACATCAGCTAGACAGTTACGGTATGCTAAAGATTTGTAAAGATTTAAAAGGATTAAACAGTCTCACTGATGATGTGTCGATAGGTTTTTACACATTTAGTAAACTTGTTCGGGATATAAACCTAAAATTTCAAACTTGCGTAATTTGTGGAGAACACTACTTGGATATATAGGTAACCCCTGAAATCTCGTTTGAAAGGTCCCTTATTCTGAAATACTAGGTTTTTATACTAAGTGATATCTGGGGTATTATTCCGGGACTTCTGCTGAATGGAAGTTCTGACCTAGTCCCCGAATAATACTTTTCGCATTGCTTGAAATATAGCACCACCATCAGCATAAAAAATGATGAAACATTGCAAAATGCTAATCGTGTGTTGTTGAAACAAAAAGATCCTCTAAAGGGGACACACCGAAAAGTCGAAGCCGTCATCTCTTTGCGTATACGGAAGTATCGACCTGAGCTCTCATGGCCCTCGCATTTAACCCCTTACAGATATCATCTGTGGTATACTCACCTGTAAGACTGAATATTGGGATCTGGATACGGGAGTATATTCAAGAGGTGGGACACATGAATGAGTTAAGTTCCTAAGACATCTAAATCGTATCCTGAATCAATTGAAATTTGTGTGAAAATTTAAAGTGGACCAGTATATCAACAATCTATGTGAATTGTTTAATTCTGAGTATGAATTTAGCTTAACGGTACTTGTAATTTGTCGACAGCTGATATGATTCCCTAACACGCTCAGCAAAAATATGTTTGTAAAAATTTACTCTCATTACATTCTGTATTTTAGTTTCTGATCATTCATTTCTAGTTTAGATTGTACATTTGAAAATCCAAAAAGATTTTTCTGCTTTAGTTTAAGACAAACCAAAGCAGAGAGTTGATCTTCAGATTCGCAGTCTGATGCAGATGCAGGAAGTTGTTCTAACCTGAAAATGAGTTGGGAGCTAATCTTGATAAAAACAGAGAAAATGAAAAGTTCATGCAAGTTCATTAATTTGAAACTTGTAAATTTTCAGAAAAAAATTGATTAAAATATCAGTATGTTTTGTCTCGGATCAACCAAGGTCATTAAGTTGAACTTAGTAGGCAAATTAAGTACCTAGGGTCATTCATTTGAACCTAGATACTTAAGTGGATTTCTCAAACACTGATAAAGTCAAAAGGTCAAAAAGTCAAAGTTGTTGAATGTCAAAGGATCACTTGGATCGGACAAGCTGACCGATCGGCTAGCATTGCCAGCCGATCGAACAGCCTAGCTGAGTCAAGGAGGCCTATAAATAGCCGGTCAGAGTTCAGTCAAACGGTTAACCTGTTCGATCGGCTAACTTATTCTCTCTCAAAACTTATCACTGTTTTTCTTGATTCTTGATTCTCTTTGCAATTATTTCATTGGATTGTTGGTTTGCTCATCATTCTCAATGGCAAAGGTATGTTTTCTCATCCAAATCTGATCAATTTCACCATGTTCTTCGTGTTCTTCACTGTCGGTTCATTGATCTTAGATTTAAGAAGATTTAGGAAGTTTTGATGAATTTCAAACATAGGGTTTTATTCGGAATGATTAGATCTACAAGTTTACCGGATCAATTTGTGTTAAATCTTGCTTAATCTTGATAGATCTAGGATTATATGTGTTCGGCAGTCGGCGAGTTTAATAAGAAATTAGACACTGTTTAGGACGAATTAGACAAATATGAACATACGGTTTTGATCGCGACAACAGTAGGAACATGGATCTGTGCTTAATTTGTTATAATTAGCATAAAAAATTTTTAATCCTCTGTTTGTGTTATTAACTGTTCTTGATTGAAGATGCCAGCCAATCGGCTAGCCCAGCCGATCGGACAGCAATCATAGGGTGCTTACTTGTGTTGTTGCATAAGGTAATTCATGCCTTGGAAAAAGTGCCTTAATGTGTTAAAATGCTTGATGTGATATGTAGTGTGCTAGCCGATCGGTCAGCATTGCTAGCCGATCGAACAGCATTGCTAGCCGATCGGTCAGCATTGCAAGCCGATCGGACAACATCATCATTCATTACATTGATTTCTGTGCACATTGTCAACCGATCGGACAGCATTTGCTAGCCAATCGGACATCATTTGTGAATTCCATTGCTAGCCAATCGGTCAGCATAGCAAGCCGATCAGACAGCATTTTTGTTACTTCATTGCTGAAATGCTAGCCGATCGAACAGCATCTGCTAGCCGATCGAACAGCATCTGCCAGCCGACCGGACAACATTGGCAGCCGATCGGACATGCTAACCGATCGATCAGTTGTACATAATGAAGTTTCATTGCATTGCCAGCCGATCGGACATGGTAACCGATCGACCAGTCTTACATAATGAAGTCTCACTGCATTGCCAACCGATCGGACATCAATGCTAACCGATCGGACAAGCCATTCGATCCTCTAGTACTATCACATAGGAATTTCCAGTGTTAGAAAAATTTTCAAAAAATTCTCATCTTTTTCATTCTCATGGATCAAGACCTGTGCTTATGATTGATGTTATATATTTACAGGGAAGAGGAAAGGACACAGATAAAGGCCACAATGTTTATTGTGTAATTGATTCTGATAACACAAAAGGTACGGTGGTTGAAAAGATGGCCAAATTTTTTAGAGAAAGCAGAGTAGCGAAGGCTTTATCAGATAAAACAGTTATTTACGAATCTCATGTTAGAGCTTTCTGGAACACAACAAGATATGAGGAATCAGATAAGATGATACATGCAGTCTTGAGAAAGAAGGATCAAAAAGGAAAAGACATAGATGTAGAATTCAAGTTTGATGTTGGAGATTTAAGGAGAGTTCTAGACTTGAAAGATTCCGACAATGATCCAATAATCATGTCTGAACGTCTTGCTAAAGGTTTGTGGTGCAGAATGGGATTTACTGGTCACATCAATGGAAAGATGACTAAGACAAGTTTTTCAAAGGCTTATAGATACTTGTTGCACTGCATGGTACATTCATTGTCACACAGGAAAGGAGCCTATGATGAAGTTTCTGATTACATTATGAACATTGTCACCAGCTTGGTATTGAACAGAAAGTACAACATTTCTCAAGTGATCTTTGAGTATATGAAGGAAAACTGCCAGGCTAAAGGAGACAAATACATCATGTATCCTAGATTCGTTATGATGTTGATAAATGATAAATGATAAGATCAAGGATCTTCCAAAGATCAGAAGCGATGTCATGGATGTGAGAAACATTACATATGAAACAATTGTGAGAATCACTAAAGAAAGTGATACAAAAACGAAACAAATGATATGCAGAATCAAGGATAAAGAAAATGAAAAGATGAGCGAGATGGCTGAGAAGAAGACTAGATGGTGGTGTGTGAGAGATGGAAAAAGAAAGAGAACACCTAAGTCATCCCCTGCAGTTACCGTTCCTAAGGATGGAGATAGGTTATAGTGAAAGGGGGAGCCTTAAGACAGTTAGAATTTATGCTTATTAAATGTTTCTAATGTCTTTATTAATATTTGTTTTGTAGGGTCTTCTGGGGAACCACAGCAGAGATTGGTTGATGAAACTATCTTAGAGCCATCTGTGGTCATTGAACAAGGAGATGGTCTTCTAAACCAATCATTTGAAAGTTATATGAAAAAGAATGAGGAAGCAGCAGCACAAAAAGTTCAAGAATCGAGTGCTCAAGTTGAGAATATTACAAGAGTTGAATAAGAGATTGAGGCTCAGGGTAGTTCAAGTGAAGATGATTCTGAAGCAACTCAATCTGAATCTGAATTGGATCCAACGACTCTTGGAAGGGGAAAAGCTCAGCTAAAAAAGAAACCTTTAAAGAAGAAGAAAACATCAGATGAAGAAGATTCACCTTATGAACCGGATCAGCCAAAAAAACAAGTAAAGAAACGGAAAGCAGTTCAAGCTGGAGTAATTCCAAGGAATGTGAGAGCAAAGAAATCAAGAGCTGAACCAGAAAAAGATAAAGGTGGAAAGAAAGACAAACACATTCAGAAAGAAAAGGTTCTTGAAACAGAGAAGTCACAAGATGTTGAAGTACCAAAAGAACCTGAAGTGGAATCAATAAAAGAACCAATAGCTGAAAGAGAAACTGGTGGTGATGATTACGTAGAAGTCACTGGGTTTAAAGCTGCTAGTCCACGTCCTCCTCCACAAGACAAACCAGAATCATCTCAACAGAAAGAAAAAGTTGATTACATGTTTGAAGGATTTCCATAAGCAACAGGAATTTACACAGAAGATATTCCCCTGAAGACGACTACGACATGTTTAACGATCAAACAGTTAAAGAATTGGTACAAAAGGTTAACAAGTTGGAGGAAGAAAAGGCCAAGACTAAATTAGAATGTGATATTTTGAAGAAACAAGTTGATAATCTCATGAAAGCTCATGATCAAGTCAGAGCAGTGCTGATAGAACAAGAAGAATCGATGAACAAAATGAGGGATGAAGCTCATGATAATTCAAAGTTGTTTGAACTGTTGACGGCAGAGATTGCTTCGTTAAATGTGAAGATAAAGAACTTAGAAGATGTCAATCAAACACTCAATCAGCTTCTCAGTGAGATGAGTGAAGCTTCATCAAATGAAATGAAGGCGATAAAATTGGAAATGGAAGCTATGAAAGCAGACAAGGTTGTGAAAGATGAACAACTTCATATGTTATACTCTGTCATGAAAAGTCATTTAAAGATGGATGTTCATGCTGCATTCAATGAAATAGAGGTGAAAAGAGCTGAAGAAAGGAGATTAGAACGTGAAAGATGTTTAACTGAAGAAGCCACCCAAAAGAACAAAGGTGTGATTAATGATACTCAAGAAGCTGGTGGATCATCAAGTCAAATTGATATTTGTGGTACATCATCTCAACAAGATATTGAAATGGTTGAAGTTGTAGAAGTTCAGGAAGAAGAAATGGTTGAAGCTGAAGAATTTCAGGAACCAGACTTCATGATTGTTGGTGAGTCTTCTGAGCCTGTTGATATTGATAATATTCTTCGAAGGGTTGATGTTATTCAAAGAAAGAGAAAGGCAAGAGAAGTATTGCTACTAGAATGGAAGACACAACAATTTGTACTTGTTGGTAATGCCTATCCAGTGCCTTACAACGTTCAAGAAGTTGCTCGTGAAATGAAAGTTAAAGAAAGGCGTAGAAAAGCAAAGAAAGCTCGTGGAGAAATAGTTGATGACGACTTCGATGTAGAGTTATTTGGAGAAGATGAAGAAGAGGAAGATGAAGATAATGTTGATGATCAAATGGATGATAAGCCTGATGATAGCAATGATAAAGATGATAAAGGTGATGATGACAATGATCAAGGTGCTTCCGGGTTGTTAATCAAAGATCCAATTGTTCCAGAAAGAATTGAAGAACTATTGAATGATGAGATTAATGAGCAAGAGGATGATGTACAAAATGAAGCATCATCATCTGGAAAACAACATGTTGATCAGGTACTTCTCTCAAACCCAACTGTTATTTACTTGAATGTTCAACAAGAAGGAGAGGTTGAGGTTAGAAGAACTAGAGCCGAAATGTTAGAAGAGTTGGGGTTAGAAGAAGGAAAGTTTAAGTTTGATATTGAGGATGAGATTCCTCAGTCACCAGCAAAAGACTTTGAGCCTAGATATGCATTTGAAGCAGATCATTATGATGATGTGATTGTTGAAGATGCTTCAGATTCATCCGAAGATGAAATTGATTTTCATTATGCTGGGGTTGATGAGACGTTTCCTTCATTTGCTGAGATGTTCAAAGACAGAAATGAAGACGAGATTAAAAGAAAGATTGTTGAAAAGATCTCCACTGAAGGTGTTCCTGAAACTGTCCCGAGAGAAATTCTTGCAGAAGAAAGAAAGAAATGGTTCAAGAATATGCCTAAAGAAAGAAAGACTCTCAGAGCCCTTCAGTACTTCACTCACAACAAAAATCTATCATGGGGAGATATTCTATCTTGGGGATACCTTGAAGATCTGAAAGTGTATGCCATCAGGAGAGAAGAAGGAGTTCAATACTTCGAGTTCTTGTCTGATATTGCTTCTCTACCATGGTGGGATGTGGATGAATTGGTAAAGACAAAGAATATCAAACAGTTCTACTATGGTCCTGAAGTTCGTCAACATGATCAAGATCTGTGGAACTACATCAAATTGCAAGCAAAGAATGGTTATCCAGATTGGAAACCACAGTATCCAAAGCAGATTGTCAGAATTTTGGAAAACGGAGAGAAAGATATAACTCTGGATGTAAAGTTGCCCAAGTGTCTGAAGAACATGCCTCTCAGAGCCATCGAGCAAGATTTTCATGATTTATTTCAAGGATGGTTTTATAATGAATCAACGGCTGAGGCAGTTATCTTTCTTTATGACAAGTCCACCGGAAAATCCCGAAGAATCAGTATATTGGATCCAATGTGGCTTGTAAATTGCTCGAAGAAAGACATTGATTGCTTATTTCTTAACAAGATCGTTTATGAGAAGAGAGACAAAGCTCAAGCAATGCAGTATCAATCAATTGTGGATGTTTGCTTCGCTCAAGACATCAATTCTGGTAGATATTGGAAGAGGGAAATTGAGAGACATAAAAATTGATGAGTTCTTGAAGAGATACAAACGCAGTCAAAGATCTAAAGAGATAGGAAAGAGAGCTGCTGAGTTGGGTAGACGAAGAATGGGGTTTGTGCCACCAACAGATCAGACGCCAATTGAATCTGAAGAAAACAAGATTTCAAAATGGGATCGAAAGCGTGATGGAGACCCAGAGTACAGGAAATGGTGGATGACTGAAGGTAGACACAAGAGACGAAAGATGTTAGAAGAAAGAGAAGAAAAGAGGAGGCAAAAGGCCAAAGAGCGAAGGAGGAATAGGAAGAACTGAAGACTATGCTGGAAGGAACTACAACTACATTCGAGGGGGAGTCTGTTAGTACAATAACGTCTGTAGCTTCCGTCAGCATGTAGTCATGTTTTTGTATGTGAATAGTTTATGTTTGTATGTATAGTTTGTAAAGCAAGTCAGGATATGGCGCGTTTTTGTTAAGTGCTGACTTGTGTTGACTATGCCAGCCGATCGGCTAGCCCAGCCGATCGGACAGTCCAACCGATTGGACAGGCTGTTCGATCGGTCGGCAATGTCAGCCGATTGGCTAGCCCAGCCGATCGGCCAGAACTCACTCTATCCTGACTGTGCCTATAAATAGCTGTCCGAACAGCTCATTTGTAACTTTTGATACTTTCACTCTCTGGCAAACTTGTGACAACTCGAATTTTAGACCTTACTTTGATGTAACGTTACGTGTATATGTGATATCTGATTTATGAATGTTACGTAAATCTTGTGATTTTGTTATTATGTGTGTTGTGCATGATGTGTGTATGTATGTATTGAACCACACAAACAACCCGTATCGCACAACACTTACACACTTTTGGACCGTACAAGCCTTGGGCTCTACACCTTACATCCGGACCCGTGGGCACCGAGTTGGGCTCGGCCCACTCCCCTTTCACGTGAACAAATATATTGGAAGGGGTTTGTTTCTCATTTTTGTTACCAAAAACACAAGAACACACACAAGAAACCCTAGTCCCTCTCTCTCTCGTTTTGCTTTGGAATTCGACGGCCATCACTCCTTTCCTCTCGGACATCATTCTTGAATCGGATCACCCCTTAACCGGTTAGTGTGTCACCTTGAATATATGATTATTAACGTGTTGGATTGCATGATTTCCATAGTGATTTCTGTATTGATGTATGGTTACATGTTCGAGTGCATGATCGTTGATGATGTTGATATTTCTGTTAATCGTTTGGTGCTTAATAGTGTTCTTGATAATCGGTCATATGTGTATGCTCATGTAATCGACTGGTGTTGAACCTGAACGATATGCTAGATGTTAAGGTTGATCCATATGAATGCGATAATGATATTCTTGTGATTTTGATTAGAATAGGGTTCATAAGATTTGATACTTAATTGCCTGTTTGATCGATAGTTTGTTAGTTGGAATATTGGAATTGTGTTGATTGATAGAATGTTGAATTTGGAAACAATTGATTATTGTAACTGATAGCATAATTCATGGGAAGTTGTTAATTGATCGCACAATTGGATCAATCACACAAGACCGACCGATCGCACAAGGGAGCCCACACGTACAAGCTCCCATTGGATCGCACAAGGTCAGGTCGTACAAGACCTGATCGGATCACATAAGGCAACCGCACAATATTCTTAGTCATGTTTGATCGTACAACACTTGTGGATCGTACAAGCCGGTATGGATCGCACAAAGGGGTTGGGCCACACACACATATGTAAACGTTGTTAGGAACTGTTGGGCCGGACAGCCCAAATGTCCGAGCGCAAAAGCCCAAAGTCAGATCGCACAAGTGATTGTTTCGTTAGTTTGGGCCGGATGAACTGTTGGGCTGGGTAAGTAGCTGGATCGCACAAGTATATTGAATTTCTTAACTGTTATGTGTTACTTTTGGGCCGATTGCTATTGGATCAACGAACATTATATTTGTTTTGTCATTTCGTTGGGCCGGGTAAGGTTTGGGCCTAGACTCACATCGCACAAGATAGTTGGGCTCGCACAAGTTCTTTGGCCCAACCATCCGAATCGCACAAGTGGTGTACTAATGTGTTTACGTGCATACGTGTTTGCCATGATGTATATGTGTACTATTTGAACCGAACCTGACTTGTGTGGTAACCCTGTTAGGACGTGGTTGACCACCCTTAGTTCAAGAGTCTTTTATTTGTGTATCTGCCGAGCAAACCAAGGTGAGTTCACACAGCCAAGGCATGGGATTCCCGGGTTGGGAATTGGGTTGGATATGTTATTGTAAAAGGAGATACTCGTACTTACGCATATACCAGACTATAGACCATCGTCCTCAGGTTAGTCAGGACACGTTACGTAAAGCCTACGTAACCCAGTACAATTGCCATATGTCTCCCGGGTCGGGAGGACACGTTACGTAAAGCCTACGTAACCCAATACCATCCACTGGCTTCCAGGTCGGAAGGCCACGCTGCGTAAAGCCTACGTAGCCCCCACGCGTACCACTGTCCTCGGGGAAGGGCACGTCACGTAAAGCCTACGTGACCCTGTACGTATTCCTGTTCTCGGTAAAGAAGAACACATGGTCGGAAGTTAGTCTAGTAAGTACCGTTAATGAGAAGCCCTCATTAGCCAGGATAAACATGGGAAGCCCCCACCTTTAGTACACACACTAGTACGGGAAGCCCCCACTAGTTATACTTATGCACTATGTTATGAACTTACTTCCTGTGAACTCGCTCAACTAGTTTGTTGATTATTTGCTGCATGCCTTGCAGGAGCTTAGGTATACTTGGAGCTTGCACCAGAGGAGAAGCGGGTCGTTGTGGACAAGAACTCGTGAATGCTTATTAAACACTTTTACATTCACACATTGATACTTATGTTTTTGGGTTTTACATTTAATGCTTCCGCTACATATACAACATTTGATTTTGGAACATCAATCGTATCTTTGATTATTAATAAATTCTATGTTTGATATGATTGGTGGCTTGATCCTGGTCAGTCACGCCTCCAAGCGGTGGTACTCCGCGTGTGGGATTTTGGGGGTGTGACAGATTGGTATCAGAGCCATTGGTTATAGAGAACTTGGTTTTAATATGGGAAAATGTTTTTATTAAAACCGGACTATAACCAGAACAGTGCTCTCAACGATCCACAACGACGCTTTGCTCCACGTGCAAGACTCGACATCTTAGGTAATAAGGTTTATGTTTATTGCCTGTTTGCTAGAACTGCTTAGAACTTTGCTCGCATTACGTTTAGATACACATGATACTATAGCATGAGAAACCCTACGTGCTTACACTTTTCTGTCATCGCCCTATTCGCGAACCATTCTTACCTATGCTACTTGTTACCATGAAGATCATGTCTGGACGAATCAACATGACACAAGCCCAGCTAGAGGCTCTCGTTCAAGCTCAAGTTGCTGCGGCAGTTGCAGCAGCTCAAGCAGGTAGTATATCCTGCAGTATAGGCACACACTAGGATCTTTAGATCCTACATTAACTCTCGTATTTAACTTCGTCCTATTCGTACACAATAGGTCAACACGCGCAGCAGCCTGTCTGCACTTTCAAGAACTTCATGGACTGTCGTCCAAACTCTTTCAGCGGCACAGAGGGGGCAGTGGGACTCCTCCACTGGTTTGAAAAGTTAGAATCGGTATTCGAAATGTGCGAGTGCCCTGAGGCTCGCAAGGTCAAGTTTGCCACCGGCACTTTGGAAGGAATAGCACTGACTTGGTGGAACGCCCAAGTCCAGATCTTAGGGTTGGCAGCTGCTAACGCCACCCCATGGAACGATTTCAAGGAACTCATCAAGCGTGAGTACTGTACACGTGAGGATATTCACAAGTTGGAAGACGAGCTGTATAATCTGAAGATGGTTGGGTCAGAAATCGAAGCATATACCAAACGGTCGAATGAGCTGGCCGTTCTGTGTCCAACTATGGTGGACCCTCCATACAAGCGCATTGAGTTGTATCTCAAGGGTTTGGCGCCAGAAATTCAGAGCCACGTGACGTCGGCTAACCTCGAAAACATCCAGGAAATCCAACGTCTCGCTCACCGTATCACCGATCAGGCAGTGGACCAGAATAAACTGCCCAAGCGTGTTAATGCTACTGCTAACGTCACCACCTCAGCTACTCCTGCTACATCGGGTGACAGTAAAAGAAAATGGGATGGAGATTCTAGTAAAAGTTCAGCATCTGTTCAGCCACAAGCTCAGCAGCAGAAGATTGACCACTATCAGAGTCCCAGTCAGCAATCCTCTGGCAGTCACAGACAGAGGAGATATCAGGGTAGTCAACCTAGGTGCCACAACTGCAACAGGCATCACCACGGCCCGTGTAACAAGGGTCGCTGTCAAAGGTGTCTTAAGATGGGGCACGAGGCCAAAGACTGTAGGAGTCCACGGCCTGCGAATCAGAATCAGCAACCTCAGCAACCCGCTCCACAGAATCAGCAGCAGCAGCAGCCACAGCGTGGGAACCGGGGATGTTTCCAGTGTGGGGCTGAAGGTCATTTCAAACGCGATTGCCCTCAGTTGAACCAGAACCGCAACAACAACAACAACCAGGGCAACGGGAATAACAACAATGGGGGAAACAACAACAACGGCAATGAAGCTCGTGGTCGTGCATTCGTACTAGGTCGGGGCGACGCAGTGAACGATCCCAACGTTGTTATGGGTAAGTTTCTCCTCGACAATATTTACGTTACTGTTTTATTTGATTCGGGTGCGGATACAAGCTATATGTCTGTGAAAATGTGTCAACTGCTAAAACGTGCACCAACACTTTTACCCACCAAACATGTAGTAGAGTTAGCTAACGGTAAAAGCCTAGAAGCCACGCACGTAGTTCAGGGTTGTAATCTTATCCTAGCTGGTCAAGCTTTCACTATCGAACTCATTCCCATAGTTTTGGGTAGCTTCGACGTCGTGATTGGGATGGATTGGTTATCCCAACACCAGGCAGAAATCTTATGCAGCGAGAAGGTTATTCGCATTCCTCGTTCGGGTCAAGAACCTCTCGAAGTTCAAGGCGACAGGAGTGGTGCTGTGGTCGGCATCATCTCTTTCTTGAAGGCTCAGAAGTGCTTACGTAAAGGTCACATAGCCATTCTGGCACTAGTTTCAGATGCATCAGTAAAGGAAAAGAAATTGGAGGATATTCCAATTGTACGTGATTACCCTCAGGTATTTCCTGAAGACTTACCTGGCTTACCGCCTCATCGTCAGGTCGAATTTCAAATCGAGCTCGCTCCAGGTGCAGCACCCATAGCTCGCGCACCATATCGTCTAGCTCCATCAGAATTGAAGGAACTGTCAAAGCAGCTACAAGAGCTCTTAGAAAAGGGCTTTATTCGTCCAAGCTCTTCGCCTTGGGGAGCTCCAGTACTTTTCGTGAAAAAGAAGGACGGTACGTTCAGGATGTGTATCGACTACCGTGAACTCAACAAGGTGACGGTGAAGAACCGTTATCCTCTTCCGCGCATTGACGACTTATTCGACCAGTTGCAAGGGTCGTGCTACTATTCGAAGATAGACCTGAGGTCGGGGTACCATCAGCTGAGAGTCCGGGATGAGGACGTCTCCAAGACAGCCTTCAGAACTCGTTACGGTCACTACGAGTTTCTTGTCATGCCGTTCGGGTTAACGAACGCGCCTGCTGTATTCATGGATCTTATGAACAGGGTGTGCAAACCCTATCTCGACAAGTTCGTCATTGTTTTCATCGACGACATTCTGATTTACTCCAAGAGTCAGGAGGAACACGAGCAACATCTTCGCCTGATTTTGGAACTCCTTCGGAAAGAACAGCTGTACGCCAAGCTTTCTAAATGCGACTTCTGGCTTCGTGAAGTCCACTTCTTAGGCCATGTAGTGAACAAGGATGGGATCCATGTCGATCCATCCAAGGTAGATTCGATCAGAAACTGGCCTGCACCGCGTACGCCGACAGAAATACGCCAATTCTTGGGTCTGGCAGGTTATTACAGACGGTTTATTAGAGACTTTTCGAAGATTGCTCAGCCGCTTACGCTACTGACACAGAAGGGTGTTACCTATCGCTGGGGAGAGCCCCAGGAGACTGCTTTTCAGCACCTAAAGGATAGACTTTGCAGTGCACCTATCCTCTCGTTGCCAGAGGGCACAGATGACTTCGTGGTTTATTGCGACGCATCCATTCGGGGACTTGGATGTGTATTAATGCAGCGCGACAAGGTTATTGCTTACGCCTCTCGTCAACTCAAGGTTCACGAACGGAACTACACGACGCACGATTTAGAGCTGGGAGCTGTGGTTTTCGCGCTTAAGATATGGCGACACTACCTGTACGGTACCAGGTGCACGATTTACACCGATCACAGGAGTCTCGAGCATATTCTTAAGCAGAAGGATTTGAATATGCGTCAACGACGATGGGTCGAGTTACTTAATGACTACAAATGCGCCATCAAGTACCATCCAGGCAAAGCCAATGTTGTGGCTGACGCCCTTAGTCGAAAGGACACTTTACCACGGCGCGTGCGAGCGCTACAGCTTACGATTCAGTCTAGCCTTCCTGCTCAGATACGAGCTGCTCAGACAGAATCACTGAAGCCCGAAAACGTCAAGGCTGAAGCCTTACGCGGCTCACGACAACAGATGGAACAGAAGGCAGACGGCGCCTACTATGTGACGGGGCGTATTTGGGTCCCACTTTATGGCGGTCTACGCGAACTTGTAATGGATGAAGCACACAAGTCTCGCTACTCGGTACATCCAGGGTCGGATAAAATGTACCACGACATCAGCATTACTTATTGGTGGCCTAGTATGAAGGCCCATATTGCTACGTACGTTGGAAAATGTTTGACCTGTGCGAGAGTCAAGGTTGAATATCAGAAACCAGCTGGCCTACTTCAACAGCCTAAGATACCCCAGTGGAAATGGGAAGAAATTTCCATGGATTTTGTTACAGGCCTACCTAGATCCCAGCGTGGGAATGATACCATATGGGTCATCGTGGATCGACTCACCAAGTCTGCACACTTCCTACCTATAAAGGAAACGGATAAGTTCTCCACTCTCGCAGACGTCTATCTTAAAGAAGTTGTTTCAAGGCACGGAGTGCCCACATCTATCATTTCGGATCGCGATGCACGATTCACGTCAGAACTATGGCAAGCGATGCATAAATCTTTCGGCTCACGGTTAGACATGAGCACAGCATATCACCCTCAGACGGATGGGCAGTCTGAGCGAACGATTCAAACACTCGAAGACATGCTTAGGGCATGCGTTATTGACTTCGGCAACGGCTGGGAAAAGCACCTCCCTTTAGTGGAGTTCTCATACAATAACAGTTATCACACCAGCATTCAAGCCGCTCCATTCGAGGCATTGTACGGGCGTAAATGCCGGTCACCTCTCTGTTGGGCAGAGGTGGGGGATAGTCAGATCACGGGTCCAGAGATAGTAGTGGACGCCACAGAAAAGATTGCACAGATACGACTACGCATGGCGGCAGCACGCGACCGTCAGAAAGCCTACGCGGACAAGCGTAGAAAGCCATTGGAATTTGAGGTCGGGGACCGGGTTTTATTGAAAGTTTCACCCTGGAAGGGTGTGGTTCGTTTTGGCAAACGAGGCAAACTGAATCCGCGGTACGTCGGACCATTCGAAATCATAGAAAAGATTGGCAAAGTTGCATACAAGTTGAACCTACCAGCTGAACTCGGGGCAGTTCACAATGTCTTTCACGTATCGAATCTAAAGAAGTGCCTATCAGATGAAAACCTCATCATTCCTTTTAAGGAACTCACTATCGACGAGCGGTTGCAGTTCGTCGAGGAACCAGTTGAAATCACGGACCGGGATGTGAAGGTCCTCAAAAACAAGAGAATCCCTCTTGTTCGAGTTCGTTGGAACTCCAAACGTGGCCCAGAGTACACCTGGGAACGCGAAGACAGGATGACAGAAAAGTACCCCCAATTGTTCGCGAACAGTACAACCACTGCTGAGACTGAAGCTACTACTTCGGAATTTCGGGACGAAATTCCAGATCAACGGGGGGAGGATGTGACACCCCAGGAAAACCAGTGAACAGTACAGTTTACCTAGCTTCCTCAGTGAGTGCATACCAAATTTCGGGACGAAATTTCCAATTAGTTGGGGATAATGTGACAACTCGAATTTTAGACCTTACTTTGATGTAACGTTACGTGTATATGTGATATCTGATTTATGAATGTTACGTAAATCTTGTGATTTTGTTATTATGTGTGTTGTGCATGATGTGTGTATGTATGTATTGAACCACACAAACAACCCGTATCGCACAACACTTACACACTTTTGGACCGTACAAGCCTTGGGCTCTACACCTTACATCCGGACCCGTGGGCACCGAGTTGGGCTCGGCCCACTCCCCTTTCACGTGAACAAATATATTGGAAGGGGTTTGTTTCTCATTTTTGTTACCAAAAACACAAGAACACACACAAGAAACCCTAGTCCCTCTCTCTCTCGTTTTGCTTTGGAATTCGACGGCCATCACTCCTTTCCTCTCGGACATCATTCTTGAATCGGATCACCCCTTAACCGGTTAGTGTGTCACCTTGAATATATGATTATTAACGTGTTGGATTGCATGATTTCCATAGTGATTTCTGTATTGATGTATGGTTACATGTTCGAGTGCATGATCGTTGATGATGTTGATATTTCTGTTAATCGTTTGGTGCTTAATAGTGTTCTTGATAATCGGTCATATGTGTATGCTCATGTAATCGACTGGTGTTGAACCTGAACGATATGCTAGATGTTAAGGTTGATCCATATGAATGCGATAATGATATTCTTGTGATTTTGATTAGAATAGGGTTCATAAGATTTGATACTTAATTGCCTGTTTGATCGATAGTTTGTTAGTTGGAATATTGGAATTGTGTTGATTGATAGAATGTTGAATTTGGAAACAATTGATTATTGTAACTGATAGCATAATTCATGGGAAGTTGTTAATTGATCGCACAATTGGATCAATCACACAAGACCGACCGATCGCACAAGGGAGCCCACACGTACAAGCTCCCATTGGATCGCACAAGGTCAGGTCGTACAAGACCTGATCGGATCACATAAGGCAACCGCACAATATTCTTAGTCATGTTTGATCGTACAACACTTGTGGATCGTACAAGCCGGTATGGATCGCACAAAGGGGTTGGGCCACACACACATATGTAAACGTTGTTAGGAACTGTTGGGCCGGACAGCCCAAATGTCCGAGCGCACAAGCCCAAAGTCAGATCGCACAAGTGATTGTTTCGTTAGTTTGGGCCGGATGAACTGTTGGGCTGGGTAAGTAGCTGGATCGCACAAGTATATTGAATTTCTTAACTGTTATGTGTTACTTTTGGGCCGATTGCTATTGGATCAACGAACATTATATTTGTTTTGTCATTTCGTTGGGCCGGGTAAGGTTTGGGCCTAGACTCACATCGCACAAGATAGTTGGGCTCGCACAAGTTCTTTGGCCCAACCATCCGAATCGCACAAGTGGTGTACTAATGTGTTTACGTGCATACGTGTTTGCCATGATGTATATGTGTACTATTTGAACCGAACCTGACTTGTGTGGTAACCCTGTTAGGACGTGGTTGACCACCCTTAGTTCAAGAGTCTTTTATTTGTGTATCTGCCGAGCAAACCAAGGTGAGTTCACACAGCCAAGGCATGGGATTCCCAGGTTGGGAATTGGGTTGGATATGTTATTGTAAAAGGAGATACTCGTACTTACGCATATACCAGACTATAGACCATCGTCCTCAGGTTAGTCAGGACACGTTACGTAAAGCCTACGTAACCCAGTACAATTGCCATATGTCTCCCGGGTCGGGAGGACACGTTACGTAAAGCCTACGTAACCCAATACCATCCACTGGCTTCCAGGTCGGAAGGCCACGCTGCGTAAAGCCTACGTAGCCCCCACGCGTACCACTGTCCTCGGGGAAGGGCACGTCACGTAAAGCCTACGTGACCCTGTACGTATTCCTGTTCTCGGTAAAGAAGAACACATGGTCGGAAGTTAGTCTAGTAAGTACCGTTAATGAGAAGCCCTCATTAGCCAGGATAAACATGGGAAGCCCCCACCTTTAGTACACACACTAGTACGGGAAGCCCCCACTAGTTATACTTATGCACTATGTTATGAACTTACTTCCTGTGAACTCGCTCAACTAGTTTGTTGATTATTTGCTGCATGCCTTGCAGGACCTTAGGTATACTTGGAGCTTGCACCAGAGGAGAAGCGGGTCGTTGTGGACAAGAACTCGTGAATGCTTATTAAACACTTTTACATTCACACATTGATACTTATGTTTTTGGGTTTTACATTTAATGCTTCCGCTACATATACAACATTTGGTTTTGGAACATCAATCGTATCTTTGATTATTATTAAATGCTATGTTTGATATGATTGGTGGCTTGATCCTGGTCAGTCACGCCTCCAAGCGGTGGTACTCCGCGTGTGGGATTTTGGGGGTGTGACAAAACTCATGTCCGTCTGAACTTTCTAAGGAGCTTGTATACTTTCATATTCAATCAATGGAAGATCAGACAGTAATTCAGAGTTGAATTTGTTCTCGTATATCTGTTGTGTGATTCAATGAATTCCGCGCATTAATCATATCCGATTCAACTAAGTTTCCGAAGTAGAGATCCTATCCAAGGGACCAACATAAGGAATGGTGTGCGCTACTATCAACACATGACTTTGTAAGAGCTCACTCTTCCCGGTCATCGGTACCCAGCAATCAAAGAACACTCTTGCTTCACGACCTCAACTGCCATGTTCATCCAGCGGATTTCGAGACTGCCGAATATGGCCCACATTCCGTAGTCCCACTCCCATTTCAAGCCGAAAAAAATGAAGTGATGATCCTGGAAAATTTAGACAGGTTGCTATGTGTGTGCTTGAATCACACATATGAGCTGCTCCTTAGGAACCCCACCACTACCGCGCACAAGCATTTGGCCACCCCCGCTGGCCATGGTCTTTTTGAAGATATCGCAGATACCGTCGACCTATACACTGACCCATCCAATGACTACAACCTCCTGCATTTAACACGAAGATCGGGCGTGCTTGTAGCTTACATCTATTCCAGACAACTAGGAAACTAGCGAAAAATAACTTTCGAAACTAACCCTGCTTACCAAATGCACAAGTTCTACTGGTCACCTGGTACTCTATGTGCCGACACTTTATACTTTACAATTTGCGAGTGTTGGGTAGTGCGTATATCACACCCCAACCGGTGGCGGAATCATCGGGGCATGGCACTGAGCGAAACAGATTGTCCAGAAGTTTCCACAACAACTATCATTACTATTTAATTTATATAATACGTCCCATACCGTACCTTAAATAGTAAACAAATTATCACAGATAAACATCTAGTCAAATATACTGTTCCGACAACTCAGATTCAAATATAAAAATAAATATTGTTTATCTATGTCTAGAGACTCGTCCTGCAAGATCTACAGACAACTATGCTCAAGACTCTTATTCTAGCTTCGCCTTCCTAGCAGCTAAGCATCTTAAACACCTGTCACATACGTTAAAATAAAGTCAATACATATAATGTAAAGGTGAGCATACAAGTTTGATAATAGCATATAGAGTTCGAAATAGTTTACGCATAACCAGCACGTACACAGAGGGAAACGAAGCATGTTAGTTATCGACATGGATCTATCGATACCAATGACTGCGGGTTGACTGCCCGAGACAGTTCGCAATACATGATTACCACCGTAATCCATGAAGCATAGTATCTCATGATCCGAAGAGTAATTGAATCAGACAGTAGTCCGATCGAACAGTACTTCGTTCAATACTAGACTTCATGAAATTGTTAAAGTGTGGGGCCATGTGCTAGCCGATCGGCTGGCCTGGTCGATCGGCTGACATGTCCGATCGATTGGGTTGTTCGTTCGAACAGCCTGTCCGATCGGTCAGCATCCTGACCTGGTCGGCCTGATAGTCTAACACTTGGCTGTTCTGATTCTGTTTGTCGTTATATCGAAGTATTTAGACAACGAGTTGAACCATAGAACCCTCGTTCTTACTTGTTTCTCCTGCTCGGACAGTAATCACCCAAGTCCGGCCGGTGAACGGTTCGGAACGGAGTTTAACGTGTAACCCGAAATCGGTGAACCTCGTGGATAGAATCTGAATCTTGAACCGCACAACTACTAAGATGATTAGTAAGTCGGCACAAGCTTCGTTTCCATCGGTTTGAAAGCATTGAGTGTAAAAGAGTTGAAAGAAAGTTGGAAAACCATCTTTCAATCCTTTTCCACCGTGAATATGTTTAGATATATGATAGATCTTTGTTTGTTTATGTGGAAATCGGTTAGATCCAAGCTATTCTTGGTGGATTGAGGCCAAAACATGAAGTTCTTCAAGAACACCATGATGACATCATCCTAGAATGCTTGAATCTTGATGATTTCACGGTTAAAAGTTAAGATTTGAAAGATAGAAAGGTGTAGGAGTGTGTATAGATCAAGAAAGTACAAGATTTAGGATGAAATCTTACCGGAATCGAGAGAAATCTGAGAAAAAGGGTGAGAGCATGAGCTGGTCGGTCAGAGCTTTCCAAAAGTGGGAAAGATGACAATGACAGGGGTATTTATAGGCTTCCAAAAGAGGAAAGGGTTGGCCGATCGGCCAGACATCCCGATCGGACAGCCTGTCCGATCGGACAGTCCGTCCGATCGGCTGGGCTGTTCAATCGGCTAAGAACCTGATCGTTCAGCTGCCTGTTTTGAGCGTACGGCGTGACGATTTATGATATTTCGATTTGGATTGAAGACGATACGAATACGATAGAGTTTCCTATTCAAATTACTTTTAGTCCCAACTACTATATCTACATACAAGCATCTATATTTCATATCCGACTTCGATTTCAATTCGATTGCGATTGAGTTCGATTGAGTTTCGAGTTTCAATTCGATTGATCACCACGCACATAACATAAAGTAAACACGCACAAGTAACACATAAGACACACACACACGTATAATAACACCAGGGTTTACATAATTCGAGCTTCGAGTTCGATGATGAATTGATTAGCTTGATTATTGATTGACTGACTTTATCACATTGTTACTTCCTATTATTCACAGTCGTAAAGCATTTCGCGTCGATAAATATTCGATTCCTTCGATTTCTTTGATTATTAACACTTACTCCACATAATACAACTAAATCAAAACATAAAATGGACTAACTACAGTCAAAGAAGTCAAACTTGACTTTGACTTTGACTTTGACTTTTGAAAACAAGGGGTGTTACAGCCTCCCCTTGTTTAGGGAATTTCGTCCCGAAATTAGGCTGAAAGCTGTACAGCACCGTGAATCACCTTGCCAATTTCTCTCTCTAGACTTTCACTTGAACAACTACGAGTACTTCGCCTTCATGTCACTTTCGAGTTCCCAAGTGAACCCTGCACCTCGTTTGCCTTCCCATCGGACTTTCACAATAGGGATGCGCGAGCGTCTGAGTTTCTTAGTTTGGCGATCCATGATTTCAACAGGCTTCTCCACGAAGTGTAGCGTTTCGTTGACTTGAAGGTCATCGAGAGGTACTATCAGATCATGGCCAGCTAGACACTTTCGGAGGTTCGACACATGGAAAGTCGGGTGGACATTACTAAGTTCCTCCGGTAGTTCGAGTCTGTAGGCGACTTTTCCGATCCTTTCCAGAATCTTAAAAGGTCCAACATATCGAGGCGCTAGTTTCCCTTTCTTGCCGAATCGGACCACACCCTTCCAAAATGATACCTTTAGGAGTACGTAGTCGCCAACGTCAAATTCAAGGGGCTTGCGTCTTCTATCGGCGTAACTTTTCTGTCTATCCCGGGCTTTCGACAAGTTGTCTCGAATCTGGAGGACTTTGTCAGTCGTTTCTTGTAATAGCTCAGGACCGGTTAATTGCGAGTGACCGATCTCGTGCCATACAATACGCGATCGACATCTTCTTCCATATAGGGCCTCGAATGGTGCCATTTGTATGCTGGTATGATAACTGTTATTGTACGAGAATTCGACTAACGGCAGGTATTTGTTCCAATTACCACCGAAGTCTATGACACACGCACGGAACATGTCTTCAAGAGTACGGATCGTTCTTTCAGTCTGTCCGTCGGTTTGAGGATGGAATGCGGTACTTAAGTTAAGCGACGAACCAAGAGCTGCTTGAAACGTTTCCCATAATCGCGAGGTAAACCGAGCATCACGGTCAAAGATGATGTCGCGAGGCGTACCATGATTACAAATGATCTCGTCGGTGTAGATTCGGGCTAATCGTTCTACCTTGTAGTCTTCTCGTATTGGCAAAAATTGGGCTGATTTGGTCAGACGATCCACTATAACCCAAATACTGTCGTGACCTGATGGCGTGGGTGGAAGTTTGGTTATGAAATCCATAGCTATACTCTCCCAGTTCCATATAGGAATTGGTGGTTGTTCGAGTAAGCCAGAAGGTCTTTGATGTTCAGCCTTGACTCTTGCACATGTCAGGCAACTTCCGACATAGAGAGCGATATCCCTTTTCATGCCTGGCCACCAGTACTTGTAGCGAAGGTCCTGGTACATTATATCGGCACCGGGATGAATAGAATATCGGGATTTATGGGCTTCATCCATTAGAATCTTTCGCAAATCGGTCCGCTTAGGGATCCAAATTCGGTCTAGATAATAGAAAATCCCATTCGATTTGCTTACAAGCTGGGCTCCATCATGATAGATTCTTTCCTTCTTCAAGGTGCGTTCATTAAAACAAGCATGTTGGGCTTCGCGGATGAGGGTTTCGAGGTCGTGCTGAGCTTGGGTATTGCGAATACTGAGCAAATAACTCCGTCTACTGAGTGCGTCGGCAACAACATTTGCTTTGCCTGGGTGATAACGTATCTCACAGTCGTAATCGTTAAGAAGTTCTACCCATCGATGTTGACGCATATTAAGTTCTCTTTGATTAAAGATGTGTTGTAAACTCCTGTGATCGGTGAAAATCGTACACTTGGTACCATACAGGTAGTGTCGCAAATCTTCAATGCAAAGACAACCGCGCCTAGCTCGAGATCATGGGTTGTATAGTTCTTCTCGTGGATTTTGAGCTGACGAGATGCGTAAGCTATAACCTTGTCCTGCTACATAAGAACACAACCAAGACCAAGGTTGGAAGCATCACAATAGACAATGAAGTCGTTGTTTCCATCGGGCAATGTGAGAATAGGAGCATTGCAAAGCATATGCTTGAGGGTTTGAAAAGCAGACTCTTGTTCAGTTCCCCAAACAAAAGACCTGTCTTTATGCGTAAGGGCGGTAAGCGGCACAACGATCTTACAGAATCCTTCGATAAATCGTCGATAATAGCCCGCTAGTCCGAGAAAAGAACGAACTTCAGACGGGTTCTTAGGGGTAATCCAACTCTTAACTGCTTCAATCTTCGCGGGATCGACATGAATACCTTGACTATTAACGATGTGACCCAGAAACTGAACCTCCTCCAGCCAGAATTCGCACTTGGAGAACTTGGCATAGAGTTGGTTCCCTTGAAGTAACTCGAGAACCAAACGTAGATGTTGCGCATGTTCGGTTTTCGACTTGGAATAGATCAAGACATCGTCGATGAACACGATGACGAAACGGTCTAGAAATGGCTTACACACGCGATTCATCAGATCCATGAAAACCGCGGGTGCGTTAGTTAAACCAAAAGGCATAACAACGAACTCGTAGTGGCCGTATCGAGTGCGAAAAGCGTTTTTGGGGATGTCTTCTTCCTGAATGCGTAATTGATGATAGCCGGAGCGTAGATCGATCTTCGAGAAACACGTAGCACCTTGTAGCTGATCAAATAAATCATCGACTCGAGGCAGAGGGTAACGGTTTTTTATGGTTAGCTTATTCAATTCCGGATAGTCGATGCACATCCTGAACGACCCATCCTTCTTTTTAACGAAAAGGACTGGTGCGCCCCAAGGAGAGGTGCTCGGGCGAATAAAGCCTTTTTCAAGTAACTCCTGGAGTTGGTTCGAGAGTTCCCGCATTTCGGATGGCGCGAGTCGATAAGGGGCTTTGGCAACAGGGTTAGCTCCAGGAATGAGGTCGATACGAAAGTCGATATCATGACTTGGCGGTAGTCCTGGAAGATCACCAGGGAACACCTGAGGAAATTCACGGACCACTGGAACGTCTTTAACTTCGGCCTTCTTTTTCTTTTCCTTCTCCGCTACTACAATGTTGGCCAAGAAGGCTCTGTATTCTTTGCGGAGATACTTGCTAGCTTGGATACATGACATGAGCTTGAGACCTTTCGAAGCAGTTTCACCGTACACACATAATAAATCACCATTTGCGAGCGAGAATCGAATCATTTTATCGAAGCACACAACTTCAGCATGGTTTTCGCGAAGAAAGTCCATGCCTACTATGACGTCGAAACTTCCGAGCTGCATCGGAATAAGGTCGGTTGGGAAGATGTGATTATTGAGCTCGAGAGTACAATCACGGAGTACAGAGTTAACAGCGATAGTTCTTCCAGTAGCGACTTCGACTTCGAATGATGAGGGGAGATAAGAGCGCTTACGACTAAGGATCTTCTCGAATTCAAACGACACAAAGCAGTTATCGGCTCCAGTATTAAACAAACATGATGCATAAATACCATTCACAAGGAACGTACCATTAACCACGTTGTTGTCAGCCTGGGCTTGACGAGCATTGGCGCGTGCTGCTTGTTGCTACTGCTGAGGCTGTTGCTGCTGCTGCTGGGGCTGTTGCTGCTGCTGCTGGGGCTCTTGCTTCACAACCCTATTCGGGCACATGTTTACAAAGTGGTTAGGGTCACCACATGCAAAGCAAACTCGAGCATTGACCGCGGGCGCTTGAGCTGCGTGTTGGCCTTGAGGGGCTGGGAATAGAGCTTGATGAGCAGTGGCAGGAGCTGCGGTGTTACGGGGACCATAGCGACAATTTGCGGTGAAATGACCGTAAAGATTGCAATGAGCGCAGAAACGACAGGCGAGTCCCACCGGATGATGATATGAGCATGTCGGGCAGAGCGGGTAGGACCTGTGTAAGCACGCTTTGCTGGCGGCGCTTGAGTAACTGGTGCTGGTCGATGGTGAGACTGCTGCTGAGCCGGTATGGCTTGCAAAGGAGCAGCAGTGGTTGTGATAGCACAGTTCTTGTTGCTGGAGCTGCTGTTGTTGTGCTTCTTTCTGCGGCGTGATGACTTGGATGGTTGAGTAGTGGAGTCGGTGGTTGGTGCAGTTGTAGCTTGATGCAGAGACTAGGAAGGCTTATCCCAGAAACCAGATTTTACCCGCTTGTCGTTGATCTCGGCGGCAAGCAAGTAAGTCTCCTCAATTGATGATGTCTTGGCGGCGTGAACAAAGTCGGCAACACAGTCGGGTAGAGCTCGAATGTACTTCTTAATGGCCATGTCTGGCGTCTTGACTTGATCGGGACAAATGATGCTGAGCTGTTTAAAGCGAGTAGTCAAGGCAGCGTTGTCTCCGTCCTTCTACTTGATATTCCAAAACTCGTCCTCCAGCTTCTGGCGTTCATGGGGAGGGCAGAATTCGTCCATCATGATGGCATTCAGCTCTTCCCAAGTCAGCTCATAAGCTGCATCATTCCCGCGTTTGTTTCGTCCGGCCGTCCACCAGTCTAGAGCTCGGGACTGGAAGACGCCGGTCGCATTTAGGGTACGGAGATTTTCCGAACAGCCACTTTGGCGCATAGTGACTTCGACCGAATCAAACCATTGGAACATAGCGGTAGGGCCATCTTTTCCGGTGAATTCTTGGTGGCATCTTTAGGAGCTTCGGTTCTCGACTCCTCAGATGATTTGCTGACGTTCTCATACACCTCGCTCACAGCTTTTGCCACTTGCTTGGCGATGATAGCAGCAATACGTCAATCTCTCTTTTCTTGGCGAGTAAGAGGGGTTCGGTGTCCAGATGATGACATGGTCCGCAATAGACATCGTCGTAGGTCTCAGACACATTATATCGAATCTCACCTCACACGTCTACTACTTACTAAAGCTCAGGAACACGATAAAGCACGGATCACTTAAACACATAGGCACCAAAATCATATAGTCACAGAAGCACATAAGCACGTAGGGCACAGAATCACAGAGGCACTTAAGCACATACGCATTTAATCACAGAGGCAGTCAGAATACAGAAACCTATCCTTCAAAGCTTCGCGTGTCGTTCGAATATAGCGATCGCGAATAGCATATCGAGTAGTATAATATACCGTATAGCATGTCGAGTATAGTATAAGCGCATATCATAATATCGTCAAGATTTGTAGCAACTTGTTAGCATATTGAGATAGGAGAGCAATGCGAGTTGTGTGTGTTGATCGAAGTGATAGCAAAAATCGAATAATTCTCCAAAAATTTTAAACACGTAAACATGTAATTACACATAAAACACATAAAAATCGATGAATCGTCAGAGTCGGCAGTTGCGGGTTCAGAATCGAAACACTTAAAATCGAGGATTGGATTGTCTGCGGCTATTAGACATTGACCACCCAAAGCGATTCGACTATTCACATTAGACTTGTCGTCACATTTCGACTTTCGGGATCATGTTTCTGCCTCGATTCTTGGGCATTCAACACGCATTCCCTAGGTCATACTCGTGAGTTCAGGTCGTTGGAGTCCGTCAAGGCTTTGGTGAGATAAATAAATAAAAGTCGGAGCAAGTTGCCAAGGTTAGGGTTTCACCCTTGGCTTAACAACTTCTTCCTTGTTTTTAGTAAAATAGAGGAGATTATTCATCAAAATATGGATTTCACTACTGATTTGGTATAATTCTCCTTGTTAAACAAGCGTTCGTTATTGAAAAGTAATGAAGAAATCATTGATAAGTTTGTCAAACAATATTGACCAAGCAACTTAGTCGAGAGTTTGCGGTTATCACACCTAATCCCGTCTTAGTCGCGTGTCTCTGATTGAAAATTCAAGTGCAATAACAGTGTAGAATAAGCGAGAGTAACACATAAACTTGGTTTGTCGGTTCCTAACTATAGTCTAGGTCTCTAAGACATCGACTCGGACTAGGTCGATTCTAACCTAATTCCCTATAGTTATGGCTCTGATACCAATCTGTCACACCCCAACCGATGACGGAATCATCGGGGCATGGCACTGAGCGAAACAGATTGTCCAGAAGTTTCCACAACAACTATCATTACTATTTAATTTATATAATACATCCCATACCGTACCTTAAATAGTAAACAAATTATTATAGATAAACATCTAGTCAAATATACTATTCTGACAACTCAGATTCAAATATAAAAATAAATATTGTTTATCTATGTCTAGACTCTCGTCCTGCAAGATCTACAAACAACTATGCTCTAGACTCTTATTCTAGCTTCGCCTTCCTAGCAGCTAAGCATCTTAAACACCAGTCACATACGTTAAAATAAAGTCAATACATATAATGTAAAGGTGAGCATACAAGTTTGATAATAGCATATAGAGTTCGAAATAGTTTACGCATAACCAGCACGTACACAGAGGAAAACGAAGCATGTTAGTTATCGACATGGATCTATCGATACCAATGACTGCGGGTTGACTGCCTGAGGCAGTTCGCAATACATGATTACCATCATAATCCATGCAAGTAATGGTCCTTAACAACCCCCGTGTGAATGGGTGCTGAGTCCAAACTATAGTACTATCGTCGTTAAGGCAGGTAGACAACATTCCACGTGTAAACATAACAACAAGCATTCATTTAGTCACGTAATACATGCAGCACGGTTAGCGTTTAAAATAATTGAGTAGTGTGTTCGATTGTGATTTAGATAAGTAACATATATAACACCCAAAAGTGCTAAAGAAAAAAGGGTTCGAGTATACTCACAGCGGTTGATGGATTGAAGGGAGCGCTTGAGAGTAGGGTTAGCCTGAATAGTTCGATAGCATAACAATGAGTAACGCGTAAAATGGAAACAAGTGTTGGAGAGTCGGACGACCTGATCGATCGGACGGTAGGTCCGGTCGGTCGGCTTGACCGTTCGATTAACAGTTCATTCGGACAGCCTGTCCGGTCGGTCGGTAAGTCCGATCGGATGGGCTGTTCGAGTGGATTGTTTCTTCCCTTGAGTAAGATGTGTTTGTGTATGATGGTTTGACCTTTTGAAGTTTTCGTTGTAGTATTTGGAAACATTGAAGTATCCTTTCCTTTCAGGTCGATCGATCGAACGGACTGTTCGATCGGCCGGCTTAACCGATCGGTTAGGTACTTCAGTAAACAAGTCCTCAGCAGGGTGTCACTTGATCGATCGGCATGTTCGATCGGGTGGCACTCCAATGCGTCGAACAAGCTGAAAATCGATTAAGTGTTGAAGCATAGTATCTCATGATCCGAAGAGTAATTCAATCAGACAGTAGTCCGATCGAACAGTACTTCGTTCAATACTAGACTTCATGAAATTGTTAAAGTGTGGGGCCATGTGCTAGCCGATCGGCTGGCCTGGTCGATCGGCTGACATGTCCGATCGGTTGGGTTGTTCGTTCGAACAGCCCGTTCGATCGGTCAGCATCCTGACCTGGTCGGCCTGATAGTCTAACACTTGGTTGTTCTGATTCTGTTTGTCGTTATATCGAAGTATTTTGACAATGAGTTGAACCATAGAACCCTCGTTCTTACTTGTTTCTCCTGCTCGGACAGGAATCACCCAAGCCCGCCGGTGAACGGTTCGGAACGGAGTTTAACGTGTAACCCGAAATCGGTGAACCTCGTAGATAGAATCTGAATCTTGAACCGCACAACTACTAAGATGATTAGTAAGTCGGCACAAGCTTCGTTTCCATCGGTTTGAAAGCATTGAGTGTAAAAGAGTTGAAAGAAAGTTGGAAAACCATCTTTCAATCCTTTTCCACCGTGAATATGTTTAGATCTTTGATAGATCTTTGTTTGTTTATGTGGAAATCGGTCAGATCCAAGCTATTCTTGGTGGATTGAGGCCAAAACATGAAGTTCTTCAAGAACACCATGATGACATCATCCTAGAATGCTTGAATCTTGATGATTTCACGATTAAAAGTTAAGATTTGAAAGATAGAAAGGTGTAGGAGTGTGTATAGATCAAGAAAGTACAAGATTTAGGATGAAATCTTACCGGAATCGAGAGAAATCTGAGAAAAAGGGTGAGAGCACGAGCTGGTTGGTCAGAGCTTTCCAAAAGTGGAAAAGATGACAATGACAGGGGTATTTATAGGCTTCCAAAAGAGGAAAGGGCTGGCCGATCGGCCAGGCATCCCGATTGGACAGCCTGTCCGATCGGACAATCCGTCCGATCGGCTGGGTTGTTCAATCGGCTAAAAGCCTGATCGTTCAGCTGCCTGTTTTGTGCGTACGGTGTGACGATTTCTGATATTTCGATTTCGATTGAAGACGATACGAATACGATAGAGTTTCCTATTCAAATTACTTTTAGTCCCAACTACTATATCTACATATAAGCATCTATATTTCATATCCGACTTCGATTTCGATTCGATCGCGATTGAGTTCGATTGAGTTTCGAGTTTTAATTCGATTGATCACCACGCACATAACATAAAGTAAACACGCACAAGTAACACATAAGGCACACACACGTATAATAACACCAGGGTTTACACAATTCGAGCTTCGAGTTCGATGATGAATTGATTAGCTTGATTATTGATTGATTGACTTTATCGCATTGTTACTTCCTATTATTCACAGTCATAAAGCGTTTCGCGTCGATAAATATTCGATTACTTCGATTTCTTTGATTATTAACACTTACTCCACATAATACAACTAAATCAAAACATAAAATGGACTAACTACAGTCAAAGAAGTCAAACTTGACTTTGACTTTTGAAAACACAGGGTGTTACAGCTTAGAAACTAAAAATGTTATTATTGGGTTTGATACCTCGACTGAGCAAATGGCTCCTTTCGAAGCTTTGTATGGCCGCAAATGACGATCTCTTCTCAGCTGGCATGAGATTAGCGACAAGCAGTTTACTGGCCCTGAAATCATTCAAGAGACAACAGAAAAGATTCTCCAGATCTGTGATAACTTGATCAAGGCTAGGAGCAGACAAAAGAGCTATCCTGATAATAGGCGGAAGCCTCTGGAATTTGCTGTTGGTGACCGAGTTCTTCTCAAGGTATCTCCCTGGAAGGGAGTAATTCGTTTTAGAAAGAAGGGAAAGCTCGCTCCTCGCTATGTGGGTCCTTTCGTAACACTTGAAAGGATTGGCAAGGTGGCGTACAAACTCGACTTGCCACAAGAACTAAACAACGTGCATCCAGTGTTCCACGTATCTAATCTACGTAAATGCCTAGCCGATGAAGGACTGCAGGTTCCCCTCGAAGACTTGCAAATAAACAAAGCTGTTCAGTTTGTGGAGAAACTGGTCGAAATCATGGATCAAACTGTCAAGCGTTTGAGGCGTAGCAAAATTCCCATTGTTAAAGTTCGCTGGGAAGGAAAGCGTGGCGCCGAATTCACTTGGGAATTGAAAAGTTATATGAAGGCTAAGTGTTCGCAGCTCTTTGAGCAGTCTTCTTCTAAGATTTCGGGGACGAAATCTCCTAATGGAGGGGAGACTGTAACGCCCAGCGTCCCTAAACTTTAGACTCTTGGAAGAATTAGTCCCTGAACTTTTATCAATTATCAGTTATAGTTCCTGTAGTTGTGTGATGTTGATACTTTGACACTTTTGGCTATGAAATCTTATTGAAACTTGATACTTGATGCTTGAATCTTGATTCTTGATATTTAAGCTATGATACTTGACACTTAAATCTAGATAATTGACTCTTGATGCTTAATCTAGACACTTGATTCTTAATGCTATGAAATCTAGACTCTTTATGTTGATACTTGACTCTTGATACTTGTTTGGTGCTTGACTCTTTAGACTCGTGAAAACTTGATTCTTGGTTGAACGAGAGGCTAGAGTCTGTCACTGACGGAATCTATAAACTTTGGTGTTTAAGATGTAATCTAGTTATTCTATTACCACATATTACGCAACGCTTAATCTAAGTGACAAGACGAATCAAGGCGGGAACGCGACAAGGTTGGATTGGCCAGAGTGACAATCCGATTGGATTGCCACCCGATCGGATGACCACCCGATCGGGCCACCACCCTATCCAAGTCAAACCGCCTCAAGTCCCTTCCACACTATAAATAGACCTGTCACATCACCTTATTCCCTGATGTGACAGCCCTGTTCGACCAGACGCACACACACTACATTTTCTCCATTTTCTTGGCGATTTCGGTACGTTTCAAGCTAGATCCTTGTACTTTCTTGATATACACTTCATCCTCTACGTGATTCACCTTTGAAATCACACTTTTCACCGTGAAATCTCTCAAATCTGAGATCTTAAGGATGACGTCATCATGGTGGTTTGTACAAACTGTCATATGAGGTCATTCTTGGTAGGATCTAGCTAAAATCTAAGGGATTCCATGTATATATCACTAAATCTAACCTAATCTAAGTATTCTTCATGATAAAACTTATGTTTCTTCATCTTTTCTTCAACTTTTATTCTAAATGGTGAGATTCGATTCTGAACGGACTATAGACTTAATTATTAGTCTAGAGTCGGCTTAAGGATGGATTTCCACTGGAGAATGATGGCCGGAATACGGAGTTTGACATAAACGTTATCACGGACAGTAACTGACCGGACTGGGTGGTTCCCACCCGATCAGAACGGCTATGCGACGATGAGTTTACCATTGTCACAATACGTACCATGCTGTCATCGTTAAACTTAGAAATTTTACAAACATTCAAGGGAACGAGGCTCGCCCGATCGAGCGGCAACCCGACCGGACAGCAATCCGATTGGATAGCCACCCGATTGAGGGACACATGCCTTGCAACCTTGGAACTTTGAAACCTTACAACACTTAGAAACTTTTTCAGAAGCTTGAAACTTGAGACTTGGAACCCTTGGTCGAACGGAAACCCGATCGGACAGCAATCCGATCTAACAGCCACCCGACCAAAGGAACCAAAGCCCTTAACACATGGATCGAGTGGCAACCCGATCGGACAGCAATCCGATCGGGCAGCCACCCTATCCCCCATCACCTTGAGGAATCTAAATCAAGTGACAACCCGATCGGATGGCCATCCGATCGGGCAGTCACCCGTTTTCTCACACACATGTCACCCAATCGACTGACAATCCGATCGGATAGCCATCCGATCGGACATCCATCCGACCCAGTGACTGTTTCCGACACTTTGCGTAATCTCATTATTTTGCTCGACTCTTATCCTATTGTAATCTAATCAGGCTAATTCTAAAAAGAGCTCCCTTTGATCCAATAACAGTTGCGACTGTTAAGCAATCACTGTGAGTATACTCGATCCCTTTTTGTTTTAAACTTTTGGGATGTAACATGTATCCTATAAACTATGATATTTGAAACTTTTGAATCTAAACTCTATCCTATGTGTATGTGAAACTCGTGACTCCTGATTCTTGATTCTTTGTGCTATGTGACGTTTAATCCAGAGTGCGTAGTTCCGCCTTAACAATAGTAGCGCTATAGGAGATACACCTCCCCCATTATTCTTGGGGGGTATTTTTAGGAGGATTCTAGTTTACCTAGAGTCTTGGGTAAACACTAAAGCATCGGGACACTTGGGCTATCACTACGTGGACTGCGACACTAGCACGGCTGAAGCTATTTTGTTACATTTACATTTGGATATGAGTTGTTTCTAATCTATTATGCTATTATCAAACTTGTATACTAGCCAATACTTTTGTATTGATATTTTAATACATGTTGCAGGCTGAAAGGTTGCTACGGAACTATGGAAATCAAGATAGGAGATGCCTAGAAACGTCGCTTTAATAATTTAGACTTTTGAACCATTTGTGTTGGTGATGTAAACTTAATGACACTTGGTTTTGTTGCTGCTAGACAATTTATATTATAAAATATACTTAATGTCTATCGATATTTTTAGTGTTATGGAGTTCTCATGAGCAATCTAAACGCTTAGTGCTCGTACCCTGATATTTCCGCCATCGGTTGGGGTGTGACAGTACATATGGGAACTTGAATCATAAATACAAAGGAAATACCCGCACCTATTCCAGTAGATCTCGAGGAAAGCTCTAAAACAAGGTGGGGAGGATATAACAACCCTCCAAAATAATTTTTGACACCCCTAATATAATTAAAATATCCCAAAATGTCTTAAAATACACCCCATATGCGAAAACCGAGCCCAAAATACAATATATAATTAAAAATTAAATAAAAATCAGAAAATGCAGTTGCTCGCGGGCCGCGTAGCCTTTGGCTACATTTTACGCGGGCCGCGACATAGTGCCACCAGGCAAAACCCTAGCCCGCCACGTGGCAGGCCACCCGGAGAAGCTAGATTGTTGAATCGACGAAGCTAGGCCCTACAGACCTACTACGCAGGCCGCAAAGGACTATCCTTCGGCTTACGCGGGCCGCGAGGGAAGGCGAAAGGTTGCCTATAAATAGAGGCCTTCAGTCTTCAGTCGAACTCGCTTATTCCTTTCTTTCTCTCTCGAATTTCTATAGAGTTAAAGTAATTTCCGGGCATAATACCCCCCTAAATAATGAAGTTCTGCTCCGTTGTAAGTATCATAACCCCGGTTACATATTAGATACGCTGCCCGATTGATCCAGGGTTTCGTAACGGCTGTCGTGGTTCTGCCCGACGTAGTCGTTGGAATGTCGTCTCGGGGAGGGTATCGTTAATGTAAATATTGGGTTATTATACTAACACGTGTACATTTGTGTAAATTATAGATAATCACCAGGAAATCCTTAAAGGAAACCCTAAGACAGCAATGTGAGTAATCTCCTTTTTGTAAACTGTTTTTACAAAACCTCACTTAATTAATAATATATTAAATAGTTGTTGAGTATTTGTATTCTACAATTATCGTCGGTATGTTGGGGTTTTGTATACAAAATTTGTTACTACCTTGCGAGGAGTAACATGACCACAAGTCGGGTTGACAGTACCGTGGGTGATAATTGAATAGATGGAAACAAATGTAATTGCGCGACCGCCCTCAATACTGTACAATGGTCTTTATTAAACTTGATTAAACTGGGATTCACTCACCAGTATTTCCCACTGACAAAATGTTTTTAAACGCGTTTCAGATAACAAAATGTGAAAGCCAAATAGAAGCCAGCTGGACAGCACTGAAGGATTGGAAAAGTGGTTATAAAGTTACCTAAAATAAAGAGATGTTTTATTTAAATAAAATAGGGTTTATCCCTATGAAAATGTGTGTACTCGAAACTTGGGTTTTTCCCATGTGTTTGATATATTAAAAGCGTGGTATTTTACTCTGATAAAATATTTCCTAACTACGGTCCTGATGTACATTCCGCTGCCAAACTGATAGAACCCAGATACCACCAAAACTGGTCGCGGTCGCCCGTTCCCGGATTTGTTAGGGGACGGGGGTTGGGACAAAGTATGACCCGCCAGCGGATTCGGCAGCAAAGCACATTAAAACAACCACACCTGGTACGCCCAAAAAGTATTAAACTTTACAAATCATTTACGTTTACATTGTCAACAACATTTACATTAACAAACAAAATTGCATGTCAGCAATGTCGACGAACAACACAACAAAACAGACAGACAAGAACCAGGAAGCTATTGCTACAACCTCCACGAAGAAAAACAACCGGGTTGACCATAAAACTAACGATGACGACTGGGAAGATGATGAATGGTGGTCAACCAAAATACATGAGCTCATCGAGGCATGTAGCCCTCGTAACACCAGATGATCAACCTTTATATGAATACAACCCAATGGTTTTATCACGTGTCTTTTAACTCAATAATGATTATCTTTTTGAACAACTATTCAGACCCAAACTTCGGGATCTTCACTTTCAAAATATGACAACGTCTTTGGGCTACACATCCAAACTTCAATGTTCTATAAAAAAATAAACTTCAATGTTCTATAAAAAAATAAACCAACCTTCGTATATATAAAAAAATAAAAACACAAATCTGGTTGTACACCCCCCAAAAATATTCCAATACCTTGCTTGCTACGAACAACTATGTTAATCTACGCCAACGGGATTCCATCGATTACCCAACTCAACCATTGTGCAACCTCTATTTCATCTTGTTAGCCGCATTCTTTGTAAAATACCACCACTTAACCAGAATGTCTTGCGTTCAATACAAGCATTACAAGAGATGATTACATGGTTGTTTCTTGCCAACTCGGTAACCGAAGTGAGTTATGCGAAACTTTTGTCAAATTCCCACAACCCTTTTAAACTTGATCCTCGCGACTTGGTGTTATATTCGTATCCGATATTATCGACTCCGTCGCAACGTGCGGATCTCCCACTAGTATAAACTTATATATAACGTAATACTTTGCGTGAATATAGAGACTCCTTTTGGGGTTGGTTTTTATATAGACTTATATATAAAGTAATGTTTTGCCTGAACAAAGAATTTGCATTTAAATATTGGAGTTAATTACTGTTTTCGTCCCGGTGGTTTCTCAAAAATCACTATTTCAGTCCATTAGTTTAAAATTGCGATTTCAATCCCTGTGGTTTCACTTTCGTAACCATTTCAGTCCCTGTGGTTTCACTTTCGTAACCATTTCAATCCATTTATTCTGTTAATACAGGGACTGAAATGGTTACGGAAGTGAAACCACAGAGACTGAAATTGCAATTTTTAAACTAATGGACTAAAATAGTAATTTTTGACAAACCACATGAAAACAATAATCAACTCTAAATATTGCCTATGAATATGTAAAGGAACAAACCCAATTTTTTATGTTAATATAAAACTATAAACGGTTAATTTGCCACTGTGTGGGATGAAAAAAGTCAAATTTTCAATTATTTTATCCTGGATGTATTTAGTGTCTGGCATTTCAAATTACTCATCGCTCGTCACTCGCTCGACACTCGTTCAAAAATTGCTCGAAAAATGCTTGTTTGATTTGACGCTTAGTTGTAAACGAGCCACTCTGATCGGTTCGGTTTGTAAACGAGCCAAGCATGATTAAAGATCCGCTCGGCTAGGTTCGGCACAATTTATTATTTTTAATTAGTATATATATATATATACATATACATATACACATACATATATAAACATGTATATACACATATATACTCAAATATAAATTATACACACATATATATATACACACATACCTATATATATATATATATCACATACATATATACTTAAATATAAATTAAATTTATAGTTTTATATATGCACTCTATTAGATTTTGATCCACTATATACAAATTTACAACTATATCTATACGTACTATCCCAATCATGCCAATAAAAAAATAATATCAAATCTAAAAGTTAAACCCTAAACCGATAGACGACAGTCTGCAAATCGTCACAATGTTTCGTGCTGTTACCCTCGTCTCCTGCTTTCAACGTCATTGTCCGTGCAATATGATCAACCCATCGTCGTCCATAACATTGTTATTCATAAGGAAAATATTATGCCATAAAACTATCTGTTTTTAAAGACATAAAAACTTGAGACTCAAATTCGTTACTACCTCTCAAATTCGTTACTACCTCTCTCAGCAAATTTAAATCGGGCGACCCAGTTGTCAAAATCGCTCGCTCGCTCGAAATATTTACTGCTCGGAAAATGCTCGCTTAATTTGAGACTCGGTTTTAAATGAGCCGCTCTGCTCGGTTCGGTTTGTAAACGAGCCAAACACGAACAAACGTCCGCTCGTTTCGGCTCGACTCGTGAACAGCACTAATTTAGTGCACGGGTTTATGAATTTTTTTCTTTTCAGAGAAGAGTTTTAAAACTTGACAATATATATATATATATATATATATATATATATTGTTGGTGATGCACGATTAATAGTAATTTTAATTTTATAATAATACATAGTTTTTTATTATTTTTTATAATTTTATAATTTTAAAATAATACTTAGCTTTTTATTATTTTTTTATTTTTAATAACATATTTTTAATTTTTTTTCCTTTTTTAAGACCATATATTTCCTATACCATTTTTTAATAGTTCTTTGTTCTTTTTTTTAGAACATATATTATCGATTAATTTGATACTTCTTTATTAATTTCCGTTATAAGTTTTGTTAAAAACGAAATTGTACTTATAATAAAGTATTTATTTGGTATCATAAAACAGTACGCTGATAAACTAAACCGTTCTAATGGTTTGGCTTTCTAAACAACATGTTTTATTTTTAAGTCACGTTTGTTTTACGCTATCATTTGCTCGGTTTCGCCGCAACGCGCGACGACAAAAAAACTAGTATAATATTAAAATAGAGTGTTACTTAATACAAAACTATTTTAAATCGAGATATAAAAAATACTTCTATGTTTTTGTAGTAAAGTTATGTTTTGTAGTAAAGTTATGTTTTGTAGTAAAGTTATGTGACAGATTCACCATTATATTTACGTAAAAATACTTTATATGATTCTTAATATCTTTTACTTATAAGCGGCTTTTATTAAACCTAACCAAATTAAAATAATAAAATAAATGTTAAATCTAAAATCACATTTTAAAGAGTTAATTAGACAGTTGCTCTATGTTGTTTTTCAAAAGTTATCATGTTCTAGCGCTAAGTACTATTACAAGTAACAGGTTGTAGTTTTATGTTTTCCTTTTTGTAATAATTTTGGGTATAAGGCAAACCTCAAATTAAGAATCAACAAACAAGCATGTATTCTTCGTCATTACACTATACTATCTAATATATATGTTTTCTCTCGCTCTTGTCAAAACCCTAACCGAAGAAAACCCGACCACCACTAAGTCGACTGACGGTGGTGGTTCATAATCGAGATGGGGAAGCGCCAAAGAAGGGTGGTTTACAGTCTTGGAGATTCGTAGTTGGTTCCGATCAAAGTTGCATGCGGTTTGTATCGGAGTTCTGATAAGAAAAACGGTGGTGGTTGGCGGAATCAAAGAAGGGGGTGGAAATAAATTTATATGTTAGATATTGTAGTGTAACTAGTAATCTAACATCACGTGTTGCGGTGATAGTTTGGTTGTATTCGTTCGTTTTATTAGAGTGTCAATACAGTATCGGCACCCAATATAGAAACAAAAGGGATAGCTCAATATACGTAACTTTGTATAAGAAAAATGAAACCTAGATGTCATCGATAACCTTTGTAGCTGAAAGTGCGGAGTGTATCGATAACTTTATTAAAGTTTAAAGGTTGTAGTATAAATTTGTATAAAGACGAAAATATATTTTTATTAAAATTGAGGGGTCGTATAATAAACTTATTAATATTAAGATGGTGTAAGGAAATTGTGAAGTAAAAGACAAAATTCATTGCTACTCTCATGACTCGTCACATAATTAAAAACATGGTTGTACTTTATGCTTGTAAAATTGTAAATCACTACTAACAAAAGTTAGTAATTGTATGTCATTATTATTATTATTATTATTATTATTATTATTATTATTATTATTATTATTATTATTATTATTATTATTATTAGTAAAATACTCTTACTTTTTCGTTAGTTTTTAATTAACTTTGTCTTAATGCCCAAGATTGTTACAAATATAAAAGTATGAAACTCTTGTTTTTTGAAAAATCATAAAGTAACTATGTAATTAACTCTATTTAAGGACGATTATAAATTAAGACATAAAATACTTGAATGCCAAATTTAGTTGAGTTTAGGTAGTCTATGGATCTGATGTTGTAGGTTAATTCATATGTTTTTTGGAATGTCGGATTTTAATAATCTCAACTATTCGCGGTTAGCCGTCAACATTCACAACTTCAAAAATAACTACTGTCAGTCCCAACTATTAACATATTGGCCACTAATGGACCCAGACTAACAGAACCCTAACACTGTTAGTCTCCGGTCGCCAAAAACCGTTTCTGGTCAGAAGTAGTGTTGTAAAGGTCCGATCTAAGGGTACAAAGAGGTTTCGGACGAAATTATTGAGTTTTCCGTCCAAAAAGTTGAGTTTCCGGCCAAAAAATAAGTTTTCCGGCAAAAAATGAGTTTTCTAGCGACTTCAATAATTTGGCTTTTACTGAAAAAGGTTCCTAAAGATCCATAATAAGGTTACAAAGAGGTTTGAGACGAAAATGTCGAGTTTTCCGGCCAAAAATCAGTTTTCCAGCCAAACACGTTTTTCCGACGACTAGAGACTAACGACGTTATGATTCTGTTAGTCAGGGTCCATTGAAGACTAATATGTTAATAGTTAGGACTGCCATTGATTATTTTTAAAGTTAAGACTATTAACGACCAATAACAAATAGTTGAGATTATTAAAATTAGATATTTTTTTCTAGTATTCATTCTTTTTATTCCCTCATTTCCGGCTTTTCCGTACATGATTATTCCCTTTGGCCTTATGTGTGCACAAACAACAACGGTTTTAGTTTTATTTATGGTATATTGTAAAAGATGCCTATCCGCAAAACAATATCATAGTTAGTTGTTGGGGTGAGATAAGACTTTGGATCAATAGGTCCTGGGTTCGATTCTCACAAGGGGAGTTTTCCCATATTTATTGAGTTTCCTCCTGAATTGGTGTATAGGCATTATGCCTAGTGGAGATGGATATGATCGGGTGGCTCCGCTGGTGGCACAATGATACTCCAGTGGTCCGTCAGTGATCCAAATTTGCCGTTCAAAAAAAAATATCATAGTTAGTTGTTAGGGTGTTCGGTATCGTCTCAGGTAACCACTTGGGGAGTGGGTTTTATCGCACGGAAAAGGGTTGCAGGCCTTCAATCGGTGAGCGGGGAGGAGTTTGATCGGTGAGTATACACCGATGCGGGGAAGAGGAGGGAAGGAGGAGAGAGGAGTTTAATGGTGGGTCCCGATCCCTTTCAACCAATCACAATTTTTTTAAATTCTTTACCACTCTCCATGTGTTTGAACTATTGCCAGTGATTGAGCGCAAAATGGGGAGTGGAATGGGGATTTGGCATGACATGATATTATTGACTAGAGAATAACTTAAACACCCTAAGTGATTGAACGACTCCCTCCACCCTTAGAAAGTACGAAAAGGCTTGTTAATGCGTGATGGAAATTTTTTCTTGAACGTCAAATTTGGATCACTGACGGACCATTGGAGTATCATCGTACCACCCGATCATATCCATCTCCCCTAGTCATAATGCCTATACACCAATTTAGTAGAAAACCCAATAAATATGTGAAAAACCCCCTTGTGGGAATCGAACCCAAGACCTATTGGTCTCAAAGTCTTATCTCATCCAAAGACGCCACTAGGCTATAAAGGCATGGGCGAGTGATGGAAATATCTCCCTCCTTGTGTATAAAGTGTGAGTTGCATTTATTTACTTCTCACGAAATATTTAGAGAAACTTTAAAATATAAAATAAAAAGTGATCGTTATTTGGTAAAAAATGAAACTACGAAAGAAAAAAAAAATCAGAGAGAGATTGGTTTGGTTCTATGGTTTTTAAATATATTAAACTAGGTTTTTATGAGTAAAACTAAATCCTTTTAAATTTAATTAGTGTTTCATTTTTTACGACAAACAAAGGTTTTTAAGACACTCTATAACTAAAACTTTTACGACAATGATGGATAGTCGTGGGTTCTGCAATGGAGATGGAAATGTTATTCTCTAGTTAAGAGAGGATGAAGATTATAATCTTGGATTGTTAAAGCATATAAACTTGGGTTATAAAGAATAATACCCCTCATTTCACTCTAAAAGTCGGATGGAGTTAAAGAAGTCGAAGAAAATGACAAGTTTTAGAAACCATCATGATAGCCAGACGAGAAAAAAAAAAAGATTTTGGATGAAAACGGCGAAGGTAACCAAACTACCAGGACGAAAACGGTAGTTTACTCTTTCTCTTATATATCTCATACATGGTTTGACCGCTGATCCACTCGAAAAACAAGAAAATTTTCTGGTTCAACTAGCGAAGTTGCACAACATTCAGATAAACCATGATGGCCAACTTCTGGTCCAATCAGCACGACTAGCTTAAGGCCCAGAATGAATTGGGTATTCAAGCTTTGTGAGTTTCTAAATTTTGTTATTAAACATGCACTTCAAATATTTAATAATTAGATGAATACCAGTGGCGGACCCAAAAATTATTTGCTCGGGGTACGGATGAGATGTTTAACCATATTTTCAAGAAGTGTGGTTGGGTTTTTTTGCCTAAAATATACACTAAGTTTTTTTTTCAAGGGGTGCGGCCGCCCACCCACGACTGTGGATAGATCCGCCACTGATGAATATCCTCTTCTTATTCTATATCGAATTAAGCTTAATATTTGTTTATCAAAATATCACTTAAAAATAAGAGCTGAATATCATTAATATTCGTCACCCCCGCTAAATCACCCAAATTGGGAGTGAAACACCGCCCGTCCGTCCCAGTCATGAGTGGGACGTGATGGACAAAGGCGTGCGGCAAGTCACGAGCGTGATGGACACCGTCCTAAAACCCGTTGGGTTTCTAGCGGGTAAATACCCATCGGTTATCAGGTAACCCATTAATTTTAAAAAGTTTACCCGTTGGGTATACCCGACCCAAAACCCATCAGGTATCTACAAATCAGTTACATTTAGTATTATCACTAAAGAAATATATATCAAATAACTATAATGTATATGAGATAAAATACCTAAGTGTATAGAAAAAAGAATGTATTATATATTTACATATTTAAAAATATAAAAGAAATTATATCGGGTATACAATCGGGTAAACGGGTCTACGTTATCGGGTAATTGGGTCGGGTGAACAGGTATATCACCAAATCCCAAACTCATCCCAAACCCGTAAAAAAATAAAAACTAGTCCCAAACCTGATTAACCGACCCCAAACCCGTCCTGTATGTGTCAGGTTTAAGGTTTACTCATCAGATTCAGGTTCGATTATCATCCCTACCCTTACGATACAATCACACCTTAGTAAGTGTGGTAGTTCTCTCAATGTGACAATAACATAACACCACTTTTAGTAGAACCATTATACATGGCCTTATAGTCATGAATTTGGATTCAATTAACCTTTTTAGTAACTAAAAACCTCAAATTTAGTCGAGTAAATAAATTTATTTATGATTAATTTACTTGATTTTAGCCCCCGAAACAACAACTGTATTATAAAATTAACTTTTAAGTTGATGTAGATAAATTACGCCTCTCCATTATTTTTATGTTTCACCTTTTATATTGAAAAGATAAAATTGTACACACTAATTTTTTAATAAATTTGACGGATTAGAAGAAAAGGATAAAAAATTGAAAACATTAAGAACACAAAAAGTAATATGTTTTTTAAAGTGAAGTGAAAAATATGAACAAATTCATAAACTAAAATGCAATTTATTTAGTCTTTAATAAAAAAAGAATGCATGCATAAAGGCCAAAAAGGTAATAAAAACTAGTCCCAAACCTGATTAACCGACCCCAAACCCGTCCTGTATGTATCAGGTTTAAGGTTTACTCATCAGATTCGGATTCGATTATCATCCCTACCCTTACGATACAATCACACCTTAGTAAGTGTGGTAGTTCTCTCAATGTGACAATAACATAACACCACTTTTAGTAGAACCATTATACATGGCCTTATAGTCATGAATTTGGATTCAATTAACCTTTTTTAGTAATTAAAAACCTCAAATTTAGTCGAGTAAATAAATTTATTTATGATTAATTTACTTGATTTTAGCCCCCAAAACAACAACTGTATTATAAAATTAACTTTTAAGTTGATGTAGATAAATTACGCCTCTCCATTATTTTTATGTTTCACCGTTTATATTGAAAAGATCAAATTGTACACACTAATTTTTTAATAAAGTTGACGGATTAGAAGAAAATGATAAAAAATTGAAAACATTAAGAACACAAAAAGTAATATGTTTTTTAAAGTGAAGTGAAAAATATGAACAAATTCATAAACTAAAATGCAATTTATTTAGTCTTTAATAAAAAAGAATGCATGCATAAAGGCCAAAAAGGTAATAAAAACTAGTCCCAACCCTGATTAACCGACCCCAAACCCGTCCTGTATGTGTCAGGTTTAAGGTTTACTCATCAGATTCGGGTTCGATTATCATCCCTACCCTTACGATACAATCACACCTTAGTAAGTGTGGTAGTTCTCTCAATGTGACAATAACATAACACCACTTTTAGTAGAACCGTTATACATGGCCTTATAGTCATGAATTTGGATTCAATTAACCTTTTTTAGTAACTAAAAACCTCAAATTTAGTCGAGTAAATAAATTTATTTATGATTAATTTACTTGATTTTAGCCCTCGAAACAACAACTGTATTATAAAATTAACTTTTAAGTTAATGTAGATAAAATAATGCCTCTCCATTATTTTTATGTTTCACCTTTTATATTGAAAAGATCAAATTGTACACACTAATTTTTTAATAAAGTTGACGGATTAGAAGAAAATGATAAAAAATTGAAAACATTAAGAACACAAAAAGTAATATGTTTTTTAAAGTGAAGTGAAAAATATGAACAAATTCATAAACTAAAATGCAATTTATTTAGTCTTTAATAAAAAAGAATGCATGCATAAAGGCCAAAAAGGTAATAAAAACTAGTCCCAAACCTGATTAACCGACCACAAACCCGTTCTGTATGTGTCAGGTTTAAGGTTTACTCATTAGATTCGGGTTCGATTATCATCCCTACCCTTACGATACAATCACACCTTAGTAAGTGTGGTAGTTCTCTCAATATGACAATAACATAACACCACTTTTAGTAGAACCATTATACATGGCCTTATAGTCATGAATTTGGATTCAATTAACCTTTTTTAGTAACTAAAAACCTCAAATTTAGTCGAGTAAATAAATTTATTTATGATTAATTTACTTGATTTTAGCCCCCGAAACAACAACTGTATTATAAAATTAACTTTTAAGTTGATGTAGATAAATTACGCCTCTCCATTATTTTTATGTTTCACCTTTTATATTGAAAAGATAAAATTGTACACACTAATTTTTAATAAAGTTGACGGATTAGAAGAAAATGATAAAAAATTGAAAACATTAAGAACACAAAAAGTAATATCTATATATATTCTAAAGTTTAGTTATAAGTTCAATTTTAAAACCAAAATTAATGGCTGTTTTAAATTGGGTTCTTCTATCTCTCTCCACTAATTTAATAATGATTGGTGTTTAAGGATTATTAATTGATGATAATTGATGGTGATTAGTTATGATTATATAAAATGTTTATTCAAAATAAGGATTGACTTTTCAGATTTCTCTGGTCCCTATCTCTCTCTCAACCCCACCCAAATCACCACACTAGCTTTCAATGTCCCTAATAATCAATCAAGAAGGGGCTCTTACCCAGATCGATACTCATTGTCAGATTGCTATTCCAAGGAGTTTGGCAATCAGAGATTTTTGGCGTACTAACAGTGATTATCTGATCTTCCAAGTCTACCCCCAAGACTTCTAGGTGGCTGAATGCAAACAGATATGGTGTGGAGTTGTTGCAATCAACGATGTACCATTGATTGAGAGAACAATCCGCACCAATTCCAAAAGGGTATGGAATCGTCACCTTCCCGCACGTATCATTGCACCCTGTCTTGGCGTACTTTGGAATTGCAGTGGATGCTGATGCCATTGAAACAAAAATGAGTAAACGGTAAGGTTGATTTAACTTCGTATTTGTAAAACGTTACATTTATTTCTTTTAAATTCAAGGGATACCTTTCAGTGTCCCTATGGTTGTTATGGGAGTTAATTAGCAACAACAATCAAAACAAGTTAGATGATGAAAGAGACTGGTTGACGAACGATGTGTTGTAGCGAAGCTTTTGTTGCGATTGAAGCTCCTTTCAGATTTATATACAGGTTCGTTATGCGCTTCAGAGATGTTTTATTTACTGATTTGTTTTATAAACTTATGCTCATGAGGCCAAATTGAGTGTCACTTTGCATTGTTTGATTGTCTTTCAAATTTTGCATACAAGGTGCTCGATGAAATGTCTGTGTGAAAATCAGCAGCGACGGCCAGAGCCAGCGTAGGAGATGGAGCCGGGTGGCAGTATAAGAGCCGAAAGGACATGTTTTGATGACTTTTGATTGAAGTTTCATAGTTTTTCAGACAACCAGTGAGTTTAAGTGAAAAAAAAAATCGAACTTTTCAAACATATCGTGTTTTTCATTTTCTTTTTGTTCATACGAACTCGCAGATGGCGGATGTAGCAAAGGACTTAACCGCCGGAACAATAGGAGGGGCGGCACAGTTGATAGTTGGACATCCTTTTGATACCATCAAGGTCAAACTTCAAAGTCAACCCGTCCCTCCACCGGGTCAGCTCCCTAGATATTCTGGTGCAATAGATACCGTTAAACAAACAATAGCAGCAGAAGGTCCACGGGGTCTATACAAAGGCATGGGTGCCCCTCTTGCCACTGTGGCAGCTCTAAATGCTGTTCTGTTTACAGTTAGAGGGCAAATGGAAGCACTTTTGAGGTCTGAGCCCGGTGCACCCTTAAACGTGAACCAGCAGGTGGTTGTTGGAGCCGGTGCTGGAGTTGTTGTTGCCATTTTGGCCACCCCAACTGAGTTAGTCAAGTGCAGGTCAGTCCATTTTTTTCAATAATTAGTTTCTTTTAAGTCAAATATTGACTCTTTCGTTAGTCGAACATACTAATTATCAGCTTCAGAGTTGATTTCAATATTGACTCTTTCGTAAGTCAAACATATTTCGGTAAATTTCAGTCATGTTTTTACCTTTCGGATCGTCTATGATTGAAAGTGTTATTAACTGAATCTGATTAACGAATCAAAGTGAATCCAGGTTTGTTGTTTGAACGAATCAAAGGTCTGAATTTGGGTTGATTTAGTTGTGATTACAGGTTGTTTCGGATAACTTAAAAGTTATACAAACTGTTTTTTGGTTGATCTTGGACATGTTTTCATCCATTTTAGAGATTTTGATTGGCTGAAACTGAACGACAATCAGCATATTGTTCAACCCTGTTTTGACCTGTTACTTGACCCACACATATTTTATCAGCACATATCTGATAGATTACAATTCTGCAGGTGGACCCCCATAAAGCTTGGTGTTAACATGCTAACTCGGATCCATTTCACGAGAATCAGTTAGCTGGTGAACCAACACAAGAATTCTGCAATGGCATCCTCTTCTTTGGTATGATCTACATCAGCAACAAACTTGAGCATGCCTTTGGCATTCCAATATCTTCTTGGCTACTTGGAGAGAGAACCGCTTCCTCCAAGAATCTCCTTGGCTCCGGTTCCAAAGATGACGATGGATACCTTGCAGATTCGTACTATCGTCGACATCATCGGTATGTAATTGTTGATCTAATTATTTTTGTGTACGATTAACTACTTGGAGGTTTCGCGTTATTCAAAATAAGGAGAAAAAAAACATAAACTTGCCACCCACCCTCCTTGACCCATTGGAAATTCTTGAAATGTTGACTTTTCGTACGCTACTTTTCTGTTTACAGTTAGAGGGCAAATGGAAGCACTTTTGAGGTCTGAGCCCGGTGCACTCTTAACCGTGAACCAGCAGGTGGTTGCTGGAGCCGGTGCTGGAGTTGCTGTTGCCATTTTGGCCACCCCAACTGAGTTAGTCAAGTGCAGGTCAGTCCATTTTTTTCAATAATTAGTTTCTTTTAAGTCAATTTTAAAACCAGCGTAGGAGATGGAGCCGGGTGGCAGTATAAGAGCCGAAAGGACATGTTTTGATGACTTTTGATTGAAGTTTCATAGTTTTTCAGACAACCAGTGAGTTTAAGTGAAAAAAAATCGAACTTTTCAAACATATCGTGTTTTTCATTTTCTTTTTGTTCATACGAACTCGCAGATGGCGGATGTAGCAAAGGACTTAACCGCCGGAACAATAGGAGGGGCGGCACAGTTGATAGTTGGACACCCTTTTGATACCATCAAGGTCAAACTTCAAAGTCAACCCGTCCCTCCACTGGGTCAGCTCCCTAGATATTCTGGTGCAATAGATGCCGTTAAACAAACAATAGCAGCAGAAGGTCCACGGGGTCTATACAAAGGCATGGGTGCCCCTCTTGCCACTGTGGCAGCTCTAAATGCTGTTTTGTTTACAGTTAGAGGGCAAATGGAAGCACTTTTGAGGTCTGAGCCCGGTGCACCCTTAACCGTGAACCAGCAGGTGGTTGCTGGAGCCGGTGCTGGAGTTGCTGTTGCCATTTTGGCCACCCCAACTGAGTTAGTCAAGTGCAGGTCAGTCCATTTTTTTCAATAATTAGTTTCTTTTAAGTCAAATATTGACTCTTTCGTAAGTCGAACATACTAATTATCAGCTTCAGAGTTGATTTCAATATTGACTCTTTCGTAAGTCAAACATATTTCGGTAAATTTCAGTCATGTTTTTACCTTTCGGATCGTCTACGATTGAAAGTGTTATTAACTGACCCATTGGAAATTCTTGACCCATTGGAAATTCTTGAAATGTTGACTTTTCATACGCTACTTTTCTAATCTTGGTTGGCTGGCCACCAAGTGCCATATTTCTCTGGTCCCTATCTCTCTCTCAACCCCACCCAAATCACCACACTACCTTTCAACTTTCAATGTCCCTAATAATCACCAGAATACTTTTCAAGGGATACCTTTCCGTGTCCCTAACAAACATTCTAATTTTCACAAAACATTGAAGATTATAAAAAAAAAAGTTTAAAATCGCGTGAGGTGAGTAATTTAAAACCTTGCAGTCACCCCTTCATTCATTCATCTTCTCTCATGGTCTCCACATTTTCTTACCCGTGAAGAAGAGGGTAGCTAAACAGCCATCTTCTTCAATCTCCCACATCCTATATAACAATAACAACAGATCTTTCCCCAATCAGATCTAAAACTCTCAATCTTTATATCTTAATTGGTACATATATGATTATATCAATCATGGGTTTTTGATATTTGATGTTAATTTACACTAAAAATATTAACTTTTTGTTGTAGGAGTTTCGATTGATTGAATCTTGATCTGTGGAAGATCCGATGGTTCTTTTATTGAATCTGAGGATACCCATTTTGTATTAGTTTGTGGATGGAAGCTACCGGTTTATACTTTGTAAGGTGAGACCTCATGTTTTTGTATAATCTTTTATATAATATATATAGATAATGTAGTTTATAAAATTTAAAGTTTTATAAAGTTGTTAATACCGTATTTAGTGATTGGTTTTATAAACTTATGCTTATGGGGCCAAATTGAGTGTCACTTTGCATTGTTTCATTTTCTTTCAAATTTTGCATACAAGGTGCTCGATGAAATGTCTGTGTGAAAATCAGCAGCGATGTCCAGATCCAACGCAGGAGATGGAGTCGGAGTGGCAGCAGAAGAGCCGAAAGGACGTTGTTGTTTATTTTCTTTGTAAAGATCGACATCTTGAACCTGCACAGTTCATCGAAGTTGCTCTCGCATCATCAGAAGGTCTTTTTTAAGAGGTATACATAATACAAATTATTTTTCGAATGAATCCAACATCGTGAATTTTGATAACATAGTTAAACGTTAAATTTGCTTTTGGAAACTGTTAGTTTAGATGTGATTGATAAGCTTAATGTTTTTAGAGGAAATGGCAGGGCTTCGATGTAATAGAAATCCATATTAGATGCTCCTTAATTTGACAACGGTCTCATTATATGTTTTAGAATTTCTTTTGTTATTTTTCATGATATCTTAAAACTTTCATCGGTCTGTTGTGTTAGATTGCTGAATTGAGAACTTAGTTTAAACTGATATTGGTACATCTTATTTAAATACGAATATCTATAACTTGCAATACTTTAGACTATTCCACATTGGTAATTGTTGATTAGTATTAAATATTAAACAGTTAGGGAGACAAGCATAAATAATTTACATGTGTTTATAAAAACCAATTCGGATCTGTTATACTGAACATGCCGAATTCGGATTTTCTAATTCAAGTATTCTTATTAGCCAACATCATATCCTGTCAATAATGTGCATTCATTACAATCCAAGTATGTTAGGAGGAAAGTTACACTGTTAATATGATATGATGGTCACTGGTGTACTTATTTGTAAAAAAAAGTAATGTGGAGTGGCAGTAGGCATCTAATACTTTTCACTATTGCCATTGTATTTAGTTGATTAGTTTAATACGTTTGATGCTCCAATTTCATGTTGTAAGCAAAAAATAATAAAGTTTGAAGTTACATTTTATAATTTATTTTACCTCAGATGGAAGGAAGGGTGTCACATCTTCTATTGGTTGACTCATCTAAGACGGAGCGTACCTGGTACTTATTCAGCCTTCATTGTTCATATTATCATACATTTTAAAAAAAAATATGAAATGGTTTTTGTTTATTTTGCTAAAATTGGTTTTTTCCCCATTTTCCCAGGATGTACCAAACGATTTTCAAATATATTTTAACCAATTGAATCATCCATTTTATTTAATAATATAGATTTATATATATATATAGACTTCTCATATTCAGATTCCATAACATCAAAATATATGTTACCATCATTTATTATTGTTAATATTATTTGTTATCATTAATGCAATTAGATGTTACATATTCAGATCCTATAACATTTTTTGCATTTAAACTTTCATTAAAATGAAAACTGCCATAAGTCATCCCAAAAGGCTACTTATCATGTCTCTATAATTACACAGCCACAGTCAAGCATCCTCCCTTTCATTATGCAACCTGTGGCTGAATATCGGAAGACACCTGCCAACATGAAGAAAACCACTGCTGTTGCTAACTGTTCAGAAGGTTTGGCGACTCTTGAAGAAATATTACACCATGGTCGAGAAAATAAGAAACACACGGTATCAAAACTTTCTATAATTTCGATTGTTTCCCCCGGCATTATTATTATCCATACATTAAATGTTTTCCTTCTAATCCATGCAGAATGCTGAGTTCAATTGTCGTGTGGCCATTAAAGGCGTACGTAATAGCGAAGAGTGGTTCAGACTTATGTGTGGCGGAGGAAAATGCATGAAAGGTACATCGCGTGAACACGGGGAGCTGTGGTGTGCTGGTTGTGAAAACCCAGTTATGTTTCCACAAGCAAGGTTTGGTTTTCATATTCTATAGTTATGTGCGTTGGCAATCGCCTTTATACACTTTCACATCTGAAAAAAAAACTTTCAACAGGTTCCATCTTGAACTTGAGGTGCTCGATTCCACGGCAAATGCGGTCATCATGTGCTTCGATGACACTGCGCAAATTCTAACAAACACCACTGCTGAGTCTATACTCAATGCGGAATCGGGTCTCTTGCATATCTACACCACTCCAGTCATGATACAGAACTCTGACGGTAGCATCTCAACGCTCCCAAACTGCTTACACTCACTTGTGGGCACCACCCGAACCATCCAAGTTGATACATCCACATACATCCACTCCTACTCCCATGACTAGGAAGGGTAAAGGGGTGATGACAATACCGACACCGGTAAAGCTCAAAGAAACAATCAGAAAGTACATGTAAGTTTCTATATATACTTTTGACTTACCAAATTCCATGAACCACATAACTACATATCCATTTGTGTCGTGTTTAAGTAAATGTTCAAAAGTGAATATTATATGATACAAACATCATATGTTTATTTCTTTATCACTAACTATAAACAAGTACAATTACACCATTGGTTTTGTTATGTGCTTTTTCAATTTGAGAACGCATACAACCCCATCGCTTTTTCGATTTGAGAACGCATACGACCCCATCAAGTTTTAATTACAAAATAATGGAATATGAACTGCTAACATATACGTCATCCAAGTTAAAGTTCTGCCTAACATTTCCTTTCTTTCTTTCACAGCCCTACTTATGAAGGTTCTGATTCGGATGATTCTGTGGGTAACTACTGAGGGGAACGTGGACTACATGGCCATGCATTAGCGGCAGAAGATTTCGTGAATTATTGAATAAAACCGGCAACTTTGTGAACTCCTTTAAGTTTTTTCCCTGTAATATATGTTTTTAGACTTGGCATACATGTTTGTTCTTAAACAAATTCTGCAAACAAAGTTTCCTGTGCTATGCACGCCTTACATTTTGTGTGGCCGGCTTATGGTACAAGCTCTTATCACGTTTTGTATGGCTTCTCTTACATTGTCTTTTGGCTAATTATCTTTTATCCATACATAAACATTTTCCTCGAACACACAACAAAACGAAGGACACTAACTGTTGGTCATGCCGTGCATCGCACGGGCCTTTCCTCTAGTGTTTTTTAAAGTGAAGTGAAAAATATGAACAAATTCATAAACTAAAATGCAATTTATTTAGTCTTTAATAAAAAAGAATGCATGCATAAAGGCCAAAAAGGTAATATCACGAGAAGAGTACTCGTGGCTGCCGCCAAGGTTTCATTGGTAGGAGCATCTCCTTAAAACCGATGCGTAATTCAGGAACCGAATATTTTACAACCATTTTCCCGCTAAAAACCCTCTCTCATATTACAGCCCCTTTTATATAATTTTTATATTTACACTTTATAGTAAAAGACTAAAAGATACTCTTATAAATCCATCACTTAGTTTCATTCAACATTATTTAATTTTGAGTAAACTGCCATTTTGGTCCCTATCAGTTTTGCCACTTTAGTTCAAATCTTAAACTTATTACATCTGGGTCCCTGTGGTTTGCATTTTGTTGCCATTTTAGTCCAAAATTTAAAAACCTTATTTTTTGACTGTTGAAACCTCCTATTTTGTCTTTTAGTTTAAGGGCATTTTAGTCATTTTGCTTTTCATTTAACATTTTCTTAATTCAAAAATTAATATATATATATATATATATATATTAATATACACACATACATCTGCAATTCATCTTCATCATCGCATCATACATCTTCAGCTCTCTCTCTCTTATCTGAACTACCACCACACCACCACCACCACCCCCACCACCGCATCATCCCCACCACCACCATCCCACTGCTGCCAACACCACCATCTCTCTCTTCTCTCTCTCTCTCTCCTCTGCACACACACACTCTATCTTTCTCTCTCCAAACACCCATCTCCAAACTCTGCTCTCTCTCTCTAAAATACCACCACCCCCACCACCGCATCATCCCCACCACCACCACCATCCCACTGCCGCCAACACCACCCACAAACTTAAAAAACAAACCCACAAACAAAATCAAATCTTGATCAAAACCCAATAACCGTATCCAAATTACAAACAAGCCCACTAAATCAAATCGAAATCAGATCAACTATCAATACCGATTTCAAAACAAAAGAAAAAAAATAAAAAGTTCACCTGCACTAAGCACCTACACTACCGTTCCGCCGCCACCTGACCACCGCCGCTGCTCTCTCTCTTCGTCAATCTCTCACCGCCACTAAATCAAATCGGCTCCCCCTTCTCCCACCGCTCTCTCTCTCCTCGTACCTGACCACCGCCACCTGACCACCGCCACTAAATCAAATCGGTTCCCCCTTCTCCCACCGCTCTCTTTCTCTCCTCGTACTCTCTCTCTTCGTCAATCTCTTTCTCTCTACCCGTCTCTCTCTTCTTCGATCTCCTAACCGACACCACCTACCACAGTTGGATGGTGGTTGTTGGGGTTTTGAGAGGATCGTGGTGTTGATGGTTGTCCAGAGGTGGCGGCGTGGTGGTGGTCGGAGATGGTAGGAAAGTGGAGGTGGTGATGAATTTGGGGGTTAGGGTTTTGGAAAGTGGAGGAGGAGAGTTTATGAGAGAGAGAGAGAGAGACCTTGTGCAGTTCGAGAAGAGAGAGAGAGACAAAATAGCAGGGTGATTTTGTCTTATAGTGTTTATGTTTATAATAAAACTAAAATGACCAAAATGCCCCTGAGGGTAAAGACAAAATAACAGGGTCATTAATGAGAAATCTGGTCAAATTTGAGTTTTGGACTAAAATGGCAACAAAATGCAAACCACAGGGACCCAGATGTAATAAGTTTGAGATTTGGACTAAAGTGGCAAAACTGGCCAAACCACAGGGACCAAAATGGCAGTTTACTCTTTAATTTTTGTAAGTCTCTTATAACAGACTTACAGACTATTAGGCTAAAGGGTATGGGGGGCATGGGATGGTTTATGGATTGCCACTTAAGATAGTGGATCATATGCTACGCCGCCCCTTTTAGAGAACCACCATGGTTCGTATGGATTAAACCATGACAACCATGCATCTCCTTTTCCTTAATTAGTTAAATATGTGTTACACAAAATAATTTTTTTTTAAATTGGGATGGTGGTTTGGGTCATAACTATACCATATAGGATGGTGGATTTGGATGAAAATGTAGGAATCCGTTCATGTAAAATAAATAAAAATTTCTTTATTAACTTGAATTACAGAAACAAATCAGAATGAAATGGAAGTACCATACAATTACAACTGAAAAATAGAAATACAAGAATTGAAAACACGAACAGACGAAACTGTTCTTGGCTGAGGATCGTGTTAGACACGGGTCCCTTAAAACAAATTTCATGTCTCCCAGGAGAACACGTTTGTTTCCAGGATACAACAGCCGCAAGCAGTTGCACTGCCGGTCTTGACTCCAACCCGAAGGTGTACCTTGCTTCTTGAGAGAAGATGAATAATTCTGTAGTGAGAAGATTGTATAAAGCTTGTGTTTTTCGGTGTATAGAATCTGGCGATAGGAGCCTCCTATTTATACACCATGTCTAACTCGAAACTGAAAATAAATTAAATGTGAGAATTAAACTGCATTAGACGTCTTTAATGCACTTTAATTCGTCACTTAATTCTTAGTCAAACGCATTAACTTCGTCAGTTTCGAATGCTGAAACGTCACTGCACTGGCAATAACTGCCGCTAGAAGCTTCTGCGCGCGCGCAGGTCTGCACCCTCATGCGCGGTGCGTCCATTTGGCTCACTGCCAGGCGCGCGTGCGCGCCTCAGTCCCATGCGCACCTACGCGTGTGCGCCACGTCACCTGGTAGCCTCTACGAGCACGCCACACAGTCGCGCCGTTTTGGCTCACTTAGGTGCGCCGCGCACGTCACCTCAGTGCCCATGCACCATGCGCCACTGCGCGCGGACCCACCAGGGTCATGCGCATGCATCCCACGTTACCAACCACCTGGTCCTTGCAGCCCTTGCTTCACCACGTGCATGCGGTCAAAAAATACAAAGGCGGCTCTCAAGCGGCTCGCGGCGATGCGAGCGTGCGAAATGCAAAGTGCGCCATTAAAGCGCCACATTGCGCCTCATCGCCCACGCCACGCGCGCGCGCGTGTGCGAGTGCGTGTGCGAGTGCGAGTGCGAGTTAGGGTGCTCTGCACCCTTCGCGAGTACACTAGTGAGTGCTTCCATGAAACAATAAGGATGGAGCCTTTAAGTTCCATCTCTCATCCGATGTGGGACAAGGTGCCACTTTCCCACTTATTTCAGCATTCAAGTTTCAAACACCAAACTTTGAGCATCGATATCTCATTCATCTTAGCTCCGTTTTGGACGTGGTTTAGTTCGTTGCGAAGCTCTTCCAACATAGAACACAAACCCACAAATAAATACATAAAACCCGCTCATTTATTATATTTATTTCTAGTCCAAAATAGGAAAAAATCATTTTCCTATATTTGTGAAAAATGCTATTTTCACAAAATTTCCAACAATCCCCCACATGAATAGAAATCGATCTATCAAGTTTCAACAATACACGTTCAACAGTTGAGCATTGCAAGCTAGGTAGGTGTAACCTTTGAACCTTCTTTTGTGAAGCATACTTAGCCTCCTAGGGTCTTGTAGACGCCGTGTCCTTGAACAATCCCCCATTTATGTAGGCGACAATATACATTCACACAATACTCTCCCTAGTCGAGTCAAGACCTCATGGTTGTGTCCGTTCATGGTCATGGAACACGTTCCTGGTTCTGCAAGAGCTCTAGGATTTACGCCTCCCCACAAATCCATTCGAAGCGACCCCACTTCTCTCTAACATAGGTGATTCCTCTGAATCATTAAAAGCATCATGGTTAATTTGGATTTCCTCAAAATCCTTATCCTCAACATGCTTAACCTTTCCTTCATTTCACTGATTGGAATGGACTAGGAAGTATACAACTCCCTTTATTGATTTTGGGGCACCCCCCCACAGTGACTCCCTTTGGGTTTATGATTAAGTTTGCCTATTGAACCTAGATCTTGGGATCTCCAGTCAGCTAGGTTAGGTTTCCCTCATATTCCCTTCATCTATGGGCTTTAGTCCCATTACTCTTGACAACATATACACCTTATCTGTGCTTAAGCCTTTTGTTAACGGGTCCGCAATGTTCTCATTTGACCTCACATAGTCAACTGAGATAACACCGTTGAGATAAGTTGTCGTACCGTGTTGTGTCTACGTCGAATATGCCTTGATCTGCCATTGTACATCATGCTTTGTGCTCTAGCTAGAGCAGACTGATTGTCACAATGTATGCAGATCGCCGTCAACGGCTTTAGCCATCTTTGAATATCTTCCATAAATTGACGTAGCCACTCCGCCTCTTCCCCGCTTTTATCTAAAGCGACGAATTCGGATTCCATCGTGGATCTAGCTATAACCGTTTGCTTGGAAGACTTCCAAGCTATAGCTACGCCAGCAAGTGTAAACACATAACCACTTGTTGATCTGTGATCCTTTATATCCGATATCCAGTTCGCGTCAGTGTATCCTTCGATCACTGCTGGATCACGGGTATAATGCAATCCATAGTCTCTCGTGTATCTTATGTATCTGAGCACCCTCGTAATAGCTTTCCAATGATCCTCGCTCGGATTACTGGTGTATCTACTTAGCCTGCTCACAGCATACGCTAAGTCGGGTCTAGTACATGTCATTAGATACATTAGACTGCCAATGATCCTTGAGTACTCTAACTGAGAAACACTCTCGCCTCTATTCTTCCTTAGGCGTTGGGTATTATCAATCGGACTTCGAGCTATACTCGTATCGTCCGAATTGAATTTCCCAAGGATCTTGTCCACGTAGTGAGATTGACTCAACACAAGACCATTTTGGGTTCTAGTGATTTTTACTCCAAGAATCACATTCGCGAGACCCATGTCTTTCATGTCAAACCTCGCTTTCAACATGTCTTTCGTTGAGTTGATCATGTTATCATCACTCCCAATGATAAGCATATCATCTACATAAAGACATAAAATCACATAACCACTTGGTGTGCCTTTAACATAAACACACTTGTCGCACTCATTTATTTTGAAACCATTGTCAATCATGACATGATCAAACTTTTGGTGCCATTGTTTTGGAGCTTGCTTCAAGCCATACAAAGACTTGACCAATTTACATACTTTACCCTTGTTTCCAGGGGCGGAAAAACCCTCAGGTTGTTCCATGTAAATTTCTTCTTCCAAATCGCCATTTAAAATGTTGTCTTTACGTCCATTTGGTGAACTTCCAAATTCCTTAGAGCCGCAATTGCAAGAACCAATCGTATAGAGGTTATTCGCGTTACAGGCGAGTAAGTATCAAAGTAGTCTAGACCCTCCTTTTGTCTAAATCCTTTGATCACTAACCTTGCCTTGTATTTATCAATACTTCTGTCAGCTTTCATCTTCCTTTTGAATATCGAACGATATCCAAGTGGTTTACAACCAGGTGGAAGATCTACTAACTCCCAAGTATGATTTTGCAATATAGAATCAATTTCATTCTTAATTGCTTCTTGCCATTGAGGTCCTTCTGCGGAGGTAACCGCCTCACGGTAGGTATTGGGCTCACCCTCAACCATGTAGCTCATGAAGTCTGGACCAAATGATTTTTCAACCTTTTGTCGTTTACTTCGTCTAAGCTCACCCCCCTCGACCTCAGGTCGTTCATGAGTTTCATCTAACCTTGTAGACGAACTCGGACCTGCCTCATCTACCCATGTAGATGAACTTGGACCTGGTTCATCTAACCATGTAGACGAACTTGGACCCGCTTCATCAGCCGTTGTTGATGAAGTCGCTTGTGTTTGACCTAACATAGGAAACACATTTTCAAAATATGAGACGATGTTAGGATTTGCCTCCATGATAGTGTGTTTGTGTACATCGGGATTCTTGGACTCATGTACAAGAAAACGATGTGCACTACTTTGATGTGCATATCCAATGAAAATGCAATCAACAGTTTTGGGTCCTATCCTAAGAGCCTTAGGAGGTGGTACAATCACCTTAGCTAGGCACCCCCACACTTTCAAGTATTCGTACGATGGCTTCCTTTTTCTCCATAACTCATATGGAGTTTCGTCCCTATTTTTCAAAGGTATCTTGTTCAAAAGATAGTTTGCTGAGAGAATGGCGTCCCCCCACATTTCTCGGTTCACTCCCGAGCTTATTAACATGGCGTTCATCATTTCTTTCAATGTGCGGTTCTTACGTTCCGCAACGCCATTTGATTGTGGAGAATAAGGAGGTGTACACTCATGTATTGACACGTGTCATAAGCTGGAACGTGTTAATGAATACTATAGAGGGACTAAAGTTGACAAACATAGAAAGTATGTGAATTCAAGGGGTTCAAAATGTCAACAAGGGATAAATATACTTTACAGTAACCCTACACGATGCTCGTACCTTCAAACGAATGAATCATGGATCATACGGAACTAAATATGGAAGAAAGTGAGAAATTAAAAACTACAGGGGTTAAATGTGTCAACATGTTTAAGTTATACCTCTGAGTGACCTTTTAGCAAACCCGGAGCTTTGTAATGGGAAATTATGCTCACAAGAATGCACGATATAAATTTCATAAAGTTTCGTTATCAAATGAGAAAGTAATGATCGAATTCGTACATGAGGGGTTGTAAGCGTCAACATTGAAAGTTATGACTTTTCGGGTAGTAATAAACTAACCGAGGATTAATAAGTTGGGTAAAAGTCACGAGGCCCTTATACGTAAATAAGAAAGGCCCAAAGTGCAAAGTTACCCCTTCGAAACGCCAAGAGCCAGCTGCAATAATGAAAAAAAGATTGAAAAATCTTACAGCAGGCCTCAGGCGGGCCGCGTAAGAGTTATCCCAAGTTTATGTGGGCCGCGTGGACAGTAAAAGATATGGGTTCTGACAGGAAGATTCAGGCGGGCCGCGTAAAGGTTGAAGGACCTTTGACGCGGGCCGCGTCAGCCTCCCAGATACAGAAAAAGGCAACAGCAGCACTGTTTGGTGTTTTAACCGACTTAAACCATTATTGCAACAGCATGGACGACCCCTAAACGACCCCTAGGCCTCAGAGACACTTGTTGATGATCTGGTTACACTTGTAGACTTGTGTGTCATGATCTAATGCATCCATGATCACTATAAAAGGCCATGAGATGCAACCATTGTAACCACACCTTCATTCAACACTTGTGATCATTTTTGGAGCTCAAGTGTCTTCTCTAAGCATCTCTGGTCGTGCATAGGACTTCAGTAAGTGTGCTTAACCCTTCTTAGTTAAGTTTTGCTTAGTTTTAGCTTAAAAGTCAATCCGTCGTAATTAACGATTGACTTAACGATTAACCACAAATGGTCCAGTGATTAGTCGAATAAAAGGTAGTTATATGTTGGTAATTATGTGGGCATTAAACCCTTAAAAGGGCACCCTCTGATTCCCACTCTAACTAGTCCAAATGTCGGGTCAAAGTTGCTTAGAAAAAGTCAACAGAATGCTAATTTTCGATTTAACGCATAATTAACATTGTAGATGGCGTGTAACCTGTTTTATCACTCATATAACTTGATAATAAGTATTATAACTGGTCTAAGCTTGTTTGATCCGACCATTTACTGTTTTGACCCGGTTCAGAACCGAAAGTCGCAAAACTTTGACTTTTTCTTTGACTTCAGTTCTGACCCGTTTTGGTTTGATTTAGATATGCCTTAGGACTCTCTTAGGACCAGGTTACATGATGGTATAACCCTCTGTGGCTGGTTCGTTGTTTGTCCGAGTCGTTTGCACATTTTCCGTTATAAGCTTAAAGTTGACCATAATGCCCTTTTGACCTTAAAACGAGAATTTTGAATATGGGAAAGGACAATAACCTTAGTTACTGATTTTTAAACATGTCCCTAAAATTTCATGTCAATCCGAGGTCCAGAACAGGAGTTATGCTAAAAAGCGCAATTAAGGAAACTTTAGTAATTAAACCGCGCAATTAGTATAAAGCCTATCTAGACCCAAATTTCGACACCAAACCTTTTACACACTGATGTAAAATAATATTTTGGGATTTTTAAAGATTTTTAATTATTTTTAACCTGCTCATAACCTGCGGTTATGGCGTTGATTCGGTAAATACCGAATATACCCTTTCGGACCTAAAATGAGTTCTACATGGTATTTTGACCCGAATCCAATTGCTACTGATTTCATATAATAAATAAAGTATTTTGAACTTTATAACCTGGTCAGAAAACTCAGATTTCCTGTATAACCCGGAAATCTCTTTTATAATCTTTAAAATGACCAAAATACCCCTACGGGGCGTATATTGGGATTTAAACTCGTTATGGGCATAATGGAACGTATCCTACTGATATCACGACCTCTTTAGAGAATATTATCTTAGGAAACCTGTGTAGGACTCTTACGGTTACCCGTTACGCCATTTACGCGTTCGGTTCGGTTTATGTAACTAGTTTACATAAATTAGCCCAAACGGGTCAAACCTTGTCGTTTTTATCTCAAAATCCATAATGTGATTGGATTACCCATATTAAACAAGCCTTCAAACTTGTCGGGTCTAAATCACATTTTATTCTGGTCTTCGCTTAATCGTGCGTTCGAACCGTATCTTTCGTTGAAACTAACCGGTCTAAGTTTAAGCTTAATCAAAGACCCGTTAGGATTCTAATAGGTTATTATAAACCTTCGTTCCAGAATAGGAGACCCGGTAAAAGCTACTTGCATTAGCTGTTTGTGAATTATACTTGCAAAGGTAAATACTTTTAACTTATTTCCCTATACGGGCTTGGGGTACGGTATATAAAATACCGCTTGGTCGGGCATTTAAGCTTAAATCGATTAGTGGTTAAGTATTATCAAGATGACCCGTTAAAAACTTGAATTGTTTGCTTAAAGCCTTTGGGGGGTTAATGACCATGTCCCGGATATCCCTGGCATCATCTTACGAGATGGCCACGACCTAAGCACGGGGTGTAGGCGTACACCTGACAGCTGCATATGAAAAATGGTATCTCACTTAAGGAATTAACCTTGTGGGTATTATACCTGTGGTGTGTCTATTAGTCTTTAACCCGGTCTATGGAACGGGCTACTGAACGCAAAGAAACATGTAATTCGTTTACAAGTATTATATTAAAATAATTATCCCAAGTTATAAAAGTTTGTGCCATGTGCATTCAAATCAATTTTATTAAACCTTTTCAAAAGTGTCGGTTGAATGTATTTACCAGTGTAAACTGACGTATTTTCCCAAAAAGGTTAAGTGCAGGTACTAAGCGAACTAGGCTGGCTTTCTCCTAGCATCCTCAATAAGTCTTGCAAGCTTGGATGTCAAACTGTTGAACATGTTTCCTATTTATTTTGGATCCCCTATGGATTAATTTCGACTGTTGTGATACTTGATATTACAATTTATAAAAGTTGAAATATATCTATCTTTTGCTTCCGCTGTGCATTTAAATATTGTGTTGTTTGACTGTAATGTTACCAACTACGTCACGATAGTCCCCCATCGGGCCCATCGGTGAAACGTGTGAATATCGGGGCGTGACAGGTTGGTATCAGAGCCAACGTTGAGTGAATTAAACACTATCCTTATGTGTTTAATCTCAATGACACAATTGCACATACTCGAGTCTAGACAAGAACATAGGACGAATTCGAATTGTTGTTCTAGTTTGTCCTTTATTGCCTGTTATTTTATTTCATTTGTTTAAGCAGGAAATATGCCACCGGCAATCAGAAGAGGAGGAAGAGGCAAAGGGCCAATCACTACCCACAACGATCACGAGGCCGGGCCTTCACACATGCGAGCTCCTACCAGCACAATGAGTGCCGATCCGCAGAGAAACAGAAGAAACCTTTTCGATCCCGCTAGACGGTCTATCTCGCATAGTTCAACACCTTCTTACCGTCACTCTTTTGGGCCAAACTCAGAAAACAAGCCCGATAACCCTCAACCTTCATTCATACCTCTCCAGCGTTCCGTTTCGCACCGTTCCTTTGGCGACTGTGACAACTGTGATCTGTAATCATCGTATTATGTAAACAATGTCCGTTATCAATAAAACAATATGCTTTGGTGTTATTATGTGTATTTTGGTGTTACTATATGTGCAATTGTGTTTATTAATTTTACAATTTGATTCGATACCGATTTCAAGCTTTAAATCACTTTCTGGAAGGTTATACGCAAACTGGTGCTTAAACGCAATCAGTTTAACGCGACATACAGTCCAGAACTGTGACGTAAGCCAAATATACCTTAAATATCCCTTACATTACTTAGAAATAAGTTTTAAAGGATTCGGTATGGCGAAAACATGTTTATTTGAACTAAAGAACTAATTACGACAAAACTGCAAAACGAACGTTGGTGACCACCCGGATAATAATTAAATCCCACAAATATTCTATTATGATTAAAATCTTATTTTAATCAGGTTTGTGTTGAAAAATAAATTAAAACGCTTAAAAACGTTATTTTTTTCAAGTTTAAGCGCGTACCGTGTGTTCCTACGCGACACAGTGCTTATACTGCAAAACACAGACAACGCATCAAACCTAGGAATATGCTAGGAATATGCCAGGAATATGCCAGGAATATGCCAGGAATATACCAGGAATATGCCAGGAATATGCCAGGAATATGCCAGGAATATGCCAGGAATATGCCAGGAATATGCTAAGAATATGCCTGGAATATGCCAGGAATATGTCAGGAATATGCTAGGAATAAGCTAGGAATATGCTAGGAATATGCTATATGAAAGGTCTATAAATACCACCATACCATAACTCCATCATTCCACACTCAACACTACACTCCATCTCCTCCCTCCTTCCCCAAATCGGCAGCCATCAACCACCACCCTACCACCATCATTCGACCTTGTTCCATCCATTCTATTACCATACAAGGGTGCAAGGAGACACACAACGAAGCTTGGTGCGTTCGGAAGTCAAAGGAGCGCTCTCGTTTTCTTTTATCCACCACTTTTCTACACTCGAACTCCTCTAGCCTTGTGCTAGTAGTAAGTTCCTTAGATCTTCATCTTGTTCATGTTTTTATGTAGTTAATGATGTTAAAGATCAAAAAGAATGGAAATCCTAATTAACATAAACAAGTCTTGAAGTGTAACTAACTAAAGATAGAGTATGGTTAAAGTAGTGTTAAAATGATGAATGAAATATGATATTGCTTGATAAATCTGATATAAATAAGTAATAATCTGCTGTAAGTATTGTTGTGATCGCTAAACATGTTAAGGGAATCAATCGAACGCACTTTATGATGATAAAAGACTGAAAACAGCATGCTGATCTGCTTTTCTAGCCACCTTTAACTGGCTGTAACTGCATCGTAACTTAACAAAAAATTTATTTTCTTAAGTCTATAATGTGCTATTATAAAATACCGTTCTAATGACACTGGAATCGTAATTTTTGGACCCCGTTTACTATTTTAAAGTGTTTTTCCGTAACAACAGCTTAAGCTGAAATTTTTCTGCTGAAAATGTGCGTCCTGTTTTCAGTCATAACCTGAATTTTGTGAAGGATTAGATCATGAAACTTATATTGTAGATCGTCACTGTTGTCACCGTGATCCTCCCACTGGAATTACGTCAATCGGACTTACGATTAATTTTTAGTGAATTATTTCGTAAACTGCAATCAGAAAGTAACAAATCTGATTGCAGTCCAGAAAATGAATTTTTATAAAATACTGGTAATGAACTAGACCCCGATATTTTTACAAAATAATATTTGGTTCGTGTAGGACGTTCTGTAAAAATTTGGGAATTTTTGGAATAAGTTAACCATTTTATTTAAATGTCCGAAAACAGTCCAGTTTCATGTATATTAAAATAGAAGTGACATAAGTAGTAATTGCATACCAAAGTGTGGGTTTTTGATTATTAAAATCATTCATATTTAATCTAGGGCGGATAAACAATTGGAGGGATTATGTTAACATTTAAAAATGCACCCGAAGGTGAGTGCATAGTTCCCCTATTTTACTGTTTTCAATTGTTTTGGGGTGATTCATATGTATCAAAATGATTTCGATGTTTTAACGATGGTTTCACAACGAGTAAGATGGTTTATATCAAACTAATAACGATTTCGATAATGTGAACGAGCTTGTTGGTTGTAATTACATAACAAATGACATTCATTAATTTCGGCCAAACCGACCAGTATTAGGTTATGGTACCATAGGATCCGACAAATCCCGTTATCAGACCGGACCCATGGTTATGTGTGGGTTAGGTGGGTAACGACCGAATCTGATGATTGTTAACTTACCCTTTGGTGGTTTGTTAATACGAGAACAAGTGGAACGATGAACGAGTCACAAAGGTTTGAATGTTGTTAACGAGACGACCAAAAGTAGTTTCACGATCTAAAACGAGAATGATTTAAACGACTAAAGCAATGTTTAACGAATTAAACAATTTGGGAAAAACAATTGGAAGCGATGTCACACAAACGAGGTTTTCGGAACGATATAAACTATACGAGTTTTATTACGAGAATGATTTACGATTTGGTTTGCGAAAAACAAATGTTTTGGGTAAAGATCCATGGCTCGAGGTTTATAAATTATAGCAAAACTATTTTAATTTGGTTATTCATTTTACGATACAAACATTTTATAAAACAAGGTTTTCTAATGACAATTAATGAGGTTGCACAATTTATTCCAACGTATAAACGAGCCATGAATCTGACACTCTCATAAAACCTATGTACTCGCCAGCATTTCTTTGCTGACTTTGTTTTTACATATGTTTCAGGTGAAGTTGCTTAGTCTTGATTGCGAATAGGAAGCATGCTCACTTAGGACCGGACGAGGCCTTAGTGATTTAATAATGATATTAGTCTATGTTTGATTTGCTTGTTTAACTTTAAAACAATGTTTAATATTTAATGAAATGAAACTCTTCGTATCCATGGTTTGAAACAATAATTCTGTTACAACACTCCCCGGCGTTTCCGCCACGATTTGTCGTTTTACGTGGTCGGGGTGTGACAGAAGAGTTGGTATCAGAGCCAATGGTTATAGAGAATTAGGTTATTAGTAAAAATTTCGACCTAGACTATAACTTTCTAGGACCCCAACGCAAGTTGATTTGCGTTTAGAATTTTAAAAACGAAATCCGAATCTGCTTCAAGAATTAATCGTCCGTTCTAGGATGATTGATTACTAGATTTTGAACCCTCCCATTTTGATTCATTTTTGGCTTAGTGCCTTCTGAGTTTTCAAAATCCGTCAAAGTTTGGGTCTAAATAATGTGAACACGTGCAAACTGGAAGAGTGAATGCCTGTACCCTGAGTTTTCTGTCTAAGGCTAGAGTGTTCGTACAAATCCACATAATCGGACCAGTCACTCTTACCTGGGAACTCTTGGGGTGAGTGTTCACTTATTGGCGAACATGTCTTAGCGATACATTATTTTGATTCATTACTTTGATTAGTCACTGCGTGTCATTTGTTTGTTCGAGGTAACGAACAAATGATCGCCTTCCTTATATTTCGTCGATATCTCAAAACCTCTTTTGTTTTTCCTAATCGTCGACCTTACTCGTTTCTCATATTTCCTTGTTAGACGATGCCTCCTCGACGTGATGCACAACCTTTTACCGCTGAAGAAATCGCAGCCCTTGTCTCTCAGCAAATGGCTGCTGTGCTTCCAGGCGTTGTGACCCAAATCCACGAGTTGTACAACAACAATAACAATGCACAATGCAATTTCAAGAGTTTCAACTCTGCTAAGCCGCTAAAGTTTTTTGGGACACAAGGAGCGACTGCACTCCTCCAATGGTTCGAAAGTATCGAGAACACATTCAGACATGTGCAATGTCTGAATGGGCGTAAGGTTGAATTTGCATCAAGTGTGTTCGAGAAGCGTGCCTTTACTTGGTGGAACGGAGTGATGCGCGATAGGGGTGCTGAAATAGCGTTGGCACAAACCTGGGAAGAGCTTCGAGCTCTCATGATGAGAGAGTTTTGTCCCCGTCACGAAATTCGAACTTTGGAACGAGAGTTTGACGATCTAAAACAAGATGTGGGAGAACACCGTGCGTACACGGATCGATTTGAGGAACTCAGTCTTTTGTGTCCTACTATGGTTACCCCGTTGGAGAAAGCGATAGAGAGGTATATCGATGGGTTACCCGATTCCATACAAGACATTGTGACTGGTGTTAATCCTACTACTGTTCGCCAAGCGATCGAGTTAGCTGCTACCCTGACTGAGTCGCAAGTCAGGAAGCGTAAACTTACCTGCAAGGGTGATAAGAAGAAGTCAACTGATTCTGCTAAAGATAAGGAAAAGGGTAAGGGTAAGAAGGGTGAGTCATCGAAGAAGTCGAGGGAGCGAAAGGGTGCTCAGAACTTTGCAGTAACTGCACAAACTGCTCAGAACCCTCAGAACCCACCAGCTTAACCTCCTGCAAAGAAAGCATATGCCGGTACCGCACCTCATTATGCTCGCTGCAACGGTCATCACGTTGCACAACAAGCTTGTAGGCAATGCACAACGTGTGGTAAGCTTGGGCATCTGGCCAACGTCTGTCGTTTTGGTCAGAATCAGATTGTTCAAAATCAAGCTCCAGTACAGGGGAATGCTGTTAGATTCCCACCGGGTTCGTGCTTCAATTGTGGAGAGTATGGTCATTTCCGCAACAACTGTCCGAAGTTGGCAAATACGAATGCAAATCCGAACGTGAATGTCAATGTCAATGCGAATGCGAATCCCGCTCGTGGACGAGTATTCAATCTGAATGCAAATGAGGCGCGAGCTGACAACCTCGTCGTCAATGGTACGTTTCTTGTTAACAATCGACCCGCATCCATTCTTTTTTGATTCTGGTGCCGATAGAAGTTTTGTTTCGTTATCTTTTGAGCCTTTGCTTGCGATACCTAGAACTAAACTGAGGAAACCCTTATCTGTCGAAGTTGCTACTGGTAAACCCCTTGTGCTCGATTCTGTTATTCGTGATTGTCAGTTAAACCTTGATAACCATCTTTTTCCCATCGACCTCACGCCGATGCAACTTGGGAGTTTCGATATTATCGTGGGAATGGATTGGCTAACCAAACATCATGCTGAGGTGGTTTGTTTCGATAAGATTGTTCGTATTCCTCTTCCGTCTGGCGATATTCTGGAAGTTCGTGGAGAGAAGCCATCAGGTGGTTTGAAGCTTATGTCGTGTACGAAGGCTCAAAGTTATTTGCGAAAAGGATATGTCGCTTTCCTGGCACATGTCACCGAGGAGAAGGGCAAGAGCAAGAGTATTCAGGATATTCCGATTGTTCGGGATTATCCAGAGGTGTTTCCTGATGAACTGCCTGGTTTGCCTCCAGTTCGTCAAGTCGAGTTTCATATTGACCTTGTACCCAATGCCAACCCGGTTGCGAAAGCCCCTTATCGTCTTGCACCGTCGGAAATGCAAGAGTTATCAAAACAGCTTCAAGAGTTGTCTGATAAAGGATTCATCCGTCCGAGCTTTTCACCTTGGGGAGCTCCTGTCCTCTTTGTGAAAAAGAAAGATGGATCTTTTCGAATGTGTATCGATTATCGTGAGCTTAATAAGCTTACCATCAAGAATCGATATCCCCTACCTAGAATTGATGATCTCTTCGACCAGCTGCAAGGTGCTTCATGCTTTTCCAAGATCGACCTGCGTTCTGGGTATCATCAACTTCGTATTTTCGAAGAAGATATTCCCAAAACTGCTTTCCGTACAAGATATGGGCATTACGAGTTCACTGTCATGCCTTTTGGTTTAACGAATGCCCCAGCTATCTTCATGGACTTAATGAATAGGGTTTGTAAACCTTATTTAGATAAGTTCATCATTGTGTTCATCGACGATATTCTCATTTATTCAAAGTCTCGAGCCGATCATGAACGACACCTTCGTTTGACATTGGAACTCCTAAGGAAGGAACAACTTTTTACTAAATTCTCCAAGTGTGAATTCTGGCTTAAGGAAGTTCAGTTCTTGGGTCATATTATCAATGAGAAGGGTATTCATGTAGATCCATCCAAGATTGCTGCAATTAAGGATTGGAGTACACCAACGACACCAACAGAAGTTCGTTCTTTTCTTGGTCTTGCTGGTTATTATCGTCGATTCATTTCTAATTTCTCGAAGATCGCGGTTCCACTCACTGCTTTGACTCAGAAAAATAAGCCTTTTGAGTGGGGACCTAAGCAAGAAGAAGCGTTCCAAACACTGAAACAAAAGCTCTGTGATGCTCCTGTTCTATCTCTGCCTGAGGGAAACGATGATTTTGTTGTCTATTGTGACGCGTCGAATCTAGGACTTGGTTGCGTTCTTATGCAACGTGGTAAAGTCATAGCTTATGCGTCTAGACAATTAAAAATTCACGAGAAGAACTATACGACTCATGATCTTGAGTTAGGAGCTGTAGTTTTTGCACTTAAAATCTGGAGACACTACCTCTATGGAACGAAGTGTGTGGTTTTCACAGACCACAAAAGTCTCCAGCATATTCTCAATCAGAAGGAGCTGGACATGAGGCAACGACGTTGGGTTGAACTCTTAAATGATTATGATTGCGAGATCCTCTACCACCCTGGCAAGGCGAATGTCGTAGCCGATGCGCTTAGTCGAAAGGAATGAGTCAAGCTTCATTCTGTTTAAACCCTATCTGATATTCGATCTCGCGTCCTTCAAACTCAACGATCTTGTGTGATCAAAGACTTATTGAAGTACGAACTACCGCTTCAACTTGAGCTTAAACTCGAAAGGAAAGACGATGGTTTACTCTATTTTGAGAATCGTTTGTGGATTCCGAATCAGGACGATCTTCGCACCTTAGTAATGGATGAATCTCATAAGTCTCGATATTCTATCCATCCCGGTGCTGATAAAATGTACAAGGATCTTCGTACCCAGTATTGGTGGCCTGGTATGAAGAAAGATGTTGCCTTGTATGTATCGAAATGCCTAACTTGTCTCAAAGTCAAGGCGGAACATCAACGACCTTCTGGTTTGCTTGTACAACCAGAGATACCGGTTTGGAAATGGGAGAACATTGCAATGGATTTCATCACCAAGTTACCGCGTACGTCTAAAGGTCACGATGCTATTTGGGTCGTAGTTGATCGTTTGACAAAATATGCTCACTTCTTACCAATCCGTGAGGATTTCTCTGCTGAAAAGCTTGCCAAGATCTATGTAGAAGAGATTGTATCACGACATGGTGTTCCCTTGAATATCATTTCTGATCGTGATGCTCGATTTTCATCTCATTTTTGGAAGACCATGCAATCTGCTTTGGGAACCCAACTGAATCTAAGCACTGCTTATCATCCCCAAACAGATGGTCAATCTGAGAGGACGATTCAAACTTTGGAGGATATGCTTAGAGCATGCGTGATAGACTTTGGTGGTAATTGGGATTCTCATTTACCATTGATCGAGTTCTCATACAATAATAGTTATCATGCTAGCATTAAGATGGCACCATTCGAAGCTCTCTACGGTCGAAAATGTCGTTCACCTGTCTGTTGGGATGAGACCAGTGAAGCTCAGCTTACTGGACCTGAGATCATTCTGGAAGCAACAGACAAAATCAAGAAAATTCGCGATAATCTTGTAACAGCTAGAAGCCGTCAAAAGAGTTATGCGGATTTGAAACGCAAGCCCGTAGAATTTCAAGTCGGAGACCGTGTCCTACTCAAGGTGTCACCTTGGAAGGGAGTGGTGAGATTTGGAAAGAAAAGAAAACTTGCACCACGATATGTTGGACCATTTAAGATTGTTGAAAGAATTGGAAAGGTTGCCTATCGACTAGAGCTACCTCCAGAGCTTGGAAATGTTCATCCGACTTTTCACGTGTCCAATTTGTGAAAGTGTTTAGCTGATGCTGATCTTCATGTTCCTCTCGACGAGATTCAAATCGATGAAACGATGCACTTTGTCGAGAAACCTGTGGAGATAGTGGACCGTACATACAAACAGTTGAAAGGCAAACGGATTCATTTGGTCAAGGTTCGCTGGGAATCCAAACGTGGCCCCGAGTTTACTTGGGAACATAAGGACCAGATGAAGGAGAAATATCCGCATTTGTTTTCACAAGATTCCTCTAAGTAAAATTTCGGGACGAAATTTCCTAAAGTAGGGGAGACTGTGACAACTGTGATCTGTAATCATCGTATTATGTAAACAATGTCCGTTATCAATAAAACAATATGCTTTGGTGTTATTATGTGTATTTTGGAGTTACTATATATGCAATTGTGTTTATTAATTTTACAATTTGATTCGATACCGATTTCAAGCTTTAAATCACTTTCTGGAAGGTTATACGCAAACGGGTGCTTAAACGCAATCGGTTTAACGCGACATACACCCCAGAACTGTGATGTAAGCCAAATATACCTTAAATATCCCTTACATAACTTAGAAATAAGTTTTGAAGGATTCGGTATGGCGAAAACATGTTTATTTGAACTAAAGAACTAATTACGACAAAACTGCAAAACGAATGTTGGTGACCACCCGGATAATAATTAAATCCCACAAATATTCTATTATGATTAAAATCTTATTTTAGTCAGGTTTGTGTTGAAAAAAAAATTAAAACGCTTAAAAACTTTTTTTTTCAAGTTTAAGCGTGTACCGTGTGTTCCTACGCGACACAGTGCTTATACTGCAAAACACAGACAACGCAGCAAACCTAGGAATATGCTAGGAATATGCCAGGAATATACCAGGAATATGCCAGGAATATACCAGGAATATGCCAAGAATATGCCAGGAATATGCCAGGAATATGCCAGGAATATGCCAGGAATATGCCAGGAATATGCCTGGAATATGCTAGGAATATGCCAGGAATATGCTAGGAATATGCTAGGAATATGCTATATGGAAGGTCTATAAATACCACCATACCATAACTCCATCATTCCACACTCAACACTACACTCCATCTCCTCCCTCCTTCCCCAAATCGGCAGCCATCAACCACCACCCTACCACCATCATTCGACCTTGTTCCATCCATTCTATTACCATACAAGGGTGCAAGGAGACACACAACGAAGCTTGGTGCGTTCGGAAGTCGAAGGACCGCTCTCGTTTTCTTTTATCCACCACTTTTCTACACTCGAACTCCCCTAGCCTTGTGCTAGTAGTAAGTTCCTTAGATCTTCATCTTGTTCATGTTTTTATGTAGTTAATGATGTTAAAGATCAAAAAGAATGGAAATCCTAATGAACATAAACAAGTCTTGAAGTGTAACTAACTAAAGATAGAGTATGGTTAAAGTAGTGTTAAAATGATGAATGAAATATGATATTGCTTGATAAATCTGATATAAATAAGTAACAATCTGCTATAAGTATTGTTGTGATCGCTAAACATGTTAACGGAATCAATCGAACGCACTTTATGATGATAAAAGACTGAAAACAGCATGTTGATCTGCTTTTCCAGCCACCTTTAACTGGCTGTAACTGCATCGTAACTTAACAAAAACTTTATTTTCTTAAGTCTATAATGTGCTATTATAAAATACGGTTCTAATGACACCGGAATCGTAATTTTTGGACCCCGTTTACTATTTTAAAGTGTTTTTCTGTAACAGCAGCTTAAGCTGAAATTTTTCTGCTGAAAATGTGCGTCCTGTTTTCAGTCATAACCTGAATTCTGTGTAGGATTAGATCATGAAACTTATATTGTAAGTCGTCACTGTTGTCGCCGTGATCCTCCCACTGGAATTACGTCAATCGGACTTACGATTAATTTTTAGTGAATTATTTCGTAAACTGCAATCAGAAAGTAACAAATCTGATTGCAGTCCAGAAAATGAATTTTTATAAAATATTGGTAATGAACTAGACCCCGATATTTTTACAAAATAATATTTGGTTCGTGTAGGACGTTCTGTAAAAATTTGGGAATTTTTGGAATAAGTTAACCATTTTATTTAAATGTCCGAAAACAGTCCAGTTTCATGTATCTTAAAACAGAAGTGACATAAGTAGTAATTGCATGCCAAAGTGTGGGTTTTTGATTATTAAAATCATTCATATTTAATCTAGGGCGGATAAACAATTTGAGGGATTGTGTTAACATTTAAAAACGCACCCGAAGGTGAGTGCATTGTTCCCCTATTTTACTGTTTTCAATTGTTTTGGGGTGATTCATATGTATCAAAATGATTTCGATGTTTTAACGATGGTTTCACAACGAGTAAGATGGTTTATATCAAACTAATAACGATTTCGATAATGTGAACGAGCTTGTTGGTTGTAATTACATAACAAATGATATTCATTAATTTCGGCCAAACCGACCAGTATTAGGTTATGGTACCATAGGATCCGACAAATCCCGTTATCAGACCGGACCCATGGTTATGTGTGGGTTCGGTGGGTAACGACCGAATCTGATGATTGTTAACTTACCCTTTGGTGGTTTGTTAATACGAGAACAAGTGGAACGATGAACGAGTCACAAAGGTTTGAATGTTGTTAACGAGACGACCAAAAGTAGTTTCACGATCTAAAACGAGAATGATTTAAACGACTAAAGCAATGTTTAACGAATTAAACAATTTGGGAAAAACAATTGGAAGCGATGTCACACAAACGAGGTTTTCGGAACGATATAAACTATACGAGTTTTATTACGAGAATGATTTACGATTTGGTTTGCGAAAAACAAATGTTTTGGGTAAAGATCCATGGCTCGAGGTTTATAAATTATAGCCAAACTATTTTAATTTGGTTATTCATTTTACGATACAAACATTTTATAAAACAAGGTTTTCTAATGACAATTAATGGGGTTGCACAATTTATTCCAACGTATAAACGAGCCATGAATCTGACACTCTCATAAAACCTATGTACTCGCCAGCATTTCTTTGCTGACTTTGTTTTTACATATGTTTCAGGTGAAGTTGCTTAGTCTTGATTGCGAATAGGAAGCATGCTCACTTAGGACCGGACGAGGCCTTAGTGATTTAATAATGATATTAGTCTATGTTTGATTTGCTTGTTTAACTTTAAAACAATGTTTAATATTTAATGAAATGAAACTCTTCGTATCCATGGTTTGAAACAATAATTCTGTTACAACACTCCCCGGCGTTTCCGCCACGATTTGTCATTTTACGTGGTCGGGGTGTGACAGAAGAGTTGGTATCAGAGCCAATGGTTATAGAGAATTAGGTTATTAGTAAAATTTCGACCTAGACTATAACTTTCTAGGACCCCAACGCAAGTTGATTTGCGTTTAGAATTTTAAAAACGAAATCCGAATCTGCTTCAAGAATTAATCGTCCGTTCTAGGATGATTGATTACTAGATTTTGAACCCTCCCATTTTGATTCATTTTTGGCTTAGTGCCTTCTGAGTTTTCAAAATCTCGTCAAAGTTTGGGTCTAAATAATGTGAACACGTGCAAACTGGAAGAGTGAATGTCTGTACCCTGAGTTTTTTGACTAAGGCTAGAGTGTTCGTATAAATCCACATAATCGGACCAGTCACTCTTACCTGGGAACTCTTGGGGTGAGTGTTCACTTATAGGCGAGCATGTCTTCGCGATACATTATTTTGATTCATTACTTTGATTAGTCACTGCGTGTCGTTTGTTTGTTCGAGGTAACGAACAAATGATCGCCTTCCTTATATTTCGTCGATATTTTCAAAACCTCTTTTGTTTTTCCTAATCGTCGACCTCACTCATTTCTCATATTTCCTTGTTAGACGATGCCTCCTCGACGTGATGCACAACCTTTTACCGCTGAAGAAATCGCAGCCCTTGTCTCTCAGCAAATGGCTGCTGTGCTTCCAGGCGTTGTGACCCAAATCCACGAGCTGTACAACAACAATAACAATGCACAATGCAATTTCAAGAGTTTCAACTCTGCTAAGCCGCTAAAGTTTTCTGGGACACAAGGAGCGACTACACTCCTCCAATGGTTCGAAAGTATCGAGAACACATTCAGACACGAGAACACAAGGACCATTTCTCCGAAGACAATGCGATGGACGTGGACGAGGACACGGATCCCGTCGAACCTGCAAGAGGTACCCCCAACCATCCAATCGAGATCTCTGATGGATCGTCCTTCCATGGAACACCTTATCAAGGTCCAGACAGTTACCAAGCAAGGTTCAACCAGTGTGAGTGGTACTTTACACCCTCTTACCATTTATCGCCTCATGAGCAACAACAACAGCAGCAGCAGGATCCCTCCGAGGATTCGCGTTTCGTGGCAGTCACGCCACCGCCTCCACCGCCACCAGTTCATCAAGCACCTCCGGATCCTCTAAGACGTAGGAGAACAGGCGCGCGGATATCCGCACGAAGAGGGGATTTTCACTTTAGCACCCCTCGACATTCCAGTGGCAGTCATTATCCGCCACTGCATGAAGACCCACAAATGGGTGGACCTTCTAACCCAGCTGTAGAGGTGAATTCTGCACCAGTTGCACCACCTCCGCCACCATTTGGTTATGATAACCCGATACCTACGTACGCCGGTTCCACAGCGTACAACCCGTTTGAGCAGCCAGCTCACACTCACTACAACTATATTGGTGTCGACCCTTACGTAGAAGCGGCGGCAAACTACCACGCCCTTCATCCTGAAGTACCTTATGAAACACCTTGGGGAATGGGATACTCAACTCATGGGTATCCAATACCTGCTAGACCTCCGGCTCAGCACTTATCGCAGCAGCCGCGTTTTTCCCCACCAGAACAGGAAGAAATCCTCCACCGTCTAAACAGGGTGGAACGAGATTTTGAGCAAGAACGTAAGAACAACCATGGATTCCTTAAAGGCCTAGCAAACCTGCTAAAAGGAAAGAAGAAGCGAGATCATTAGTCTCTATATGTACTATTGTATTTCCTATTTCAATCAAATCCCTGCGTGGACATCTAATTGTGTATTTAGTCCCTGCGTGGACTTGTCTTTCAGTCCCTGCGTGGGGGGTTAATGACCATGTCCCGGATATCCCTGGCATCATCTTACGAGATGGCCACGACCTAAGCACGGGGTGTAGGCGTACACTTGACAGCTGCATATGAAAAATGGTATCTCACTTAAGGAATTAACCTTGTGGGTATTATACCTGTGGTGTGTCTATTAGTCTTTAACCCGGTCTACGGAACGGGCTACTGAATGCAAAGAAACATGTAATTCGTTTACAAGTATTATATTAAAATAATTATCCCAAGTTATAAAAGTTTTTGCCATGTGCATTCAAATCAATTTTATTAAACCTTTTCAAAAGTGTCGGTTGAATGTATTTACCAGTGTAAACTGACGTATTTTCCCAAAAAGGTTAAGTGCACGTACTAAGCGAACTAGGCTGGCTTTCTCCTAGCATCCTCAATAAGTCTTGCAAGCTTGGATGTCAAACTGTTGAACATGTTTCCTATTTATTTTGGATCCCCTGTGGATTAATTTCGACGGTTGTGATACTTGATATTACAATTTATAAAAGTTGAAATATATCTATCTTTTGCTTCCGCTGTGCATTTAAATATTGTGTTGTTTGACTGTAATGTTACCAACTACGTCATGATAGTCCCCCACCGGGCCCATCGGTGAAACGTGTGAATATCGGGGTGTGACATAGAAGTAGAACTTTCATTCAAACTTTTGTTTTGGTTTACAACCATTACATTCATTTTAAACATACCATTAAGGGCATAGCCCTTTCCAACAAACATTCCACGTCTAGACAAAACAAAATTGTCCGATTCAAACACTAGACGAAATCCAAACTTGTTGAGCATCCATCCCGACACGAGATTCTTCCGTATCTCTGGGACATAAAGCACATTTGTCAAGGTAAGCTCCTTGCCCGAAGTCATCTTCAAGACGACCGTGCCTTCCCCCTTGATGCTTGTGGTAGCTTTATTTCCCATATAAAGCTTTTCTTCACCCGAAGCTTCCTTGAATGTAGAGAAAAGAGCCTTGTCTCCACAAACATGGCGGGTTGCACCCGTGTCAACGAACCATCCTTTTGGGTTTTCACCCATCGCGTTGACTTCTTCAATCATAGCCGCTTCCTCGGTTATCATTGCGATTAGAGGCATACCATCCTCATCAACCATGTGCGCACGCTCACGCTTAGGTTTCTTGCATTGGTGTCACACCCCTAATTTCCACGTATCACCGGTGGGCCCGGTGGGGGATTATCGTGACGTAGTTGATATCGTCATAGTCAAACAACACAAACTATAATGCACAGCGGAAGCAAAGATAGATTTATTTCAACTTAAATTATTGTAATATTCGAGTATCACAAAATGTCGAAATAGAATCCACAGGCGGAATCAAATAAAAAGGAAACTTCATTTCAACAGACTTCATGCATCCTAAGCTTGCGAGACTTCTATGGATGCTTAAGGAGTGACCAGCCTATTACGCGTAGTACCTGCACTTAGTCTTTTTGGAAAATACGTCAGTTTACACTGGTAAATACAATTTAACTGACTCATTTTGAAAATGTTTAAAATTGATTTAAATGCCCGTGGCATAAAACTTTTTATAACTTGGGATAATTATTTGCTTAATAATCTTGTAAAAGAATTATATGTTCGTTCTGCGTTCGGTAGCCCGGGTCGTGTCGGGTTAAAGATTAATAGACACACCACTTAATATAATTCCGTCGCGAGACTTCTCTCGTACCGACGATTATATATGTTGTACCGCACTACGGGTGTACGCCTACACCCGAGTGCTAAGGTCGTGGCCATTCTTTGAATGATGCCAAGGATATCCGGGACATGGTCATTAAGCCCCCAAAAGCGTTTAAACAAACAAGACAGCATTTTCAAACGGGTTAATTTGACTGCACATAACCAAGACCGGTTAAGGTCAATTCCCCGACCAAGCGGTATGTTATATACCGTCCTCCAAGCCCGTATAGGGAAAATAAGTTAAACGTATTTACCTGAGCAAAGTATAAATCAAAAACAGCGAGTGCACATAGCTTTTACTGGGCTCCTAGATCTGGAAATTAAGGTTTTAATAACCTATTAGAATTCTAACGGGTCTTAAGCTTAGACCGGTTAGTTAAAAAGGAAGATTACGGTTTTAAACGCACAATAAGGCGAAGACCGTTTTAGAATGTGGTTTTGACCCAACAAGCTTGCACACTTGTTTAATATGGGTAATATAATCACATTCTGGATTTTGAGACCATAAAGATATGGTTTGACCCGTTTCGGCTAAAATGGCCAAACTAGTCACATAAGCCGATCCGAACGCGTACAGTGCGTAACGAGTAACCATAAGAGTCAATTACAAGTTTCTGAAGTCAATATGCTTAAAATATGTTGTGATATCAGAATGATACCTTCCATTATGCCCCAAATGGTTTTAAACCAAAACTATGCCTCATAAGGGCGTTTTGGTCATTTTATAAGGTGTAAAAGGGTTAAAAATAATAACCTGAGTTACAGGTCTGAATAAATTAGTAAATATACTTAATTTACTAAGTTATAACAGTAGGGTATCAAATCTATGTGAAATTTATTATCTTTAACCTTGCTATGCACCGTAGGGGCATTTTGGTAATTTCACATGTGCCTAAAAGGTCAATTCTGGAATTCTGAGTTCAAAACATTTGCCTACTGTTTAAAATATAAAAATTCACTGATTACATCAGTAGGTTCAATCCCTTAAGCTTAATAAGGTTCTAGAGTACATTTATGCGCTAAAAAAGCCTAAAAAGGCGATTTGGAGCCATTTCCGGGTTTTCTGTAAAAAGCTGATAATTTTTATATTCCAGAAGGCTCAAAATAATTTATTTATCATAACAAATCAGTAGAAATTGGTTTGAGACCAAAAGGATTTGTAAAACTCATTTTATGGCTAAAAAGGGTAAAACCGGCATAAACCGAATTAATCTTAGAACACTAAGTTATGCCCAGCCTAAAAATAAATAAAAATCACCAAAAATCCCAGAATATTATTTTATAACAGTGGGTAAAGAGTTTGGTATAAAAATTTGGGTTTTGATAGGCTATACGTAATTTACGCCATTTAATTAATAAAGAAGCTCTTAATTACGCTATTGAGCATAACTCCTAATCTAGACCTCAAACTGACTTCAAATTTTGGGTGCAAGTTTATAAATTAGTAGCTAAGGTGCCTACCCTTTTACATGTTCAAAAATCACGTTTTAAGGTCAAATGGGCATACTGGTCAACATATAAGCGATTAACGGAAACATGCATGTGAATAGGATATCTAATGAACCAAGTAGTATAATCTCAGAGAGTTATACTAACATGTAAGTAGGTTCAAAAGAAGCTCTAAGGCAATCCAAATCTTGGCTTAAACAGGTCAGAACTGAAAGTCAAAGCAGAAGTCAAACTTTGCGACTTTCGGTTCCAAACCGAGCCTAAACTGAAAATTGTCGAGTTGAACATGTTAAAACATGTCCTTATATTAATTACCAAGTTATTTTAATGATCAAATAGGTTGCATGTATCCTACATTGCTAATTATGCATTAATTTGCAAATAACCTTTCTGTTGACTTTTTATAATAAGCTTTGACTCGACAATTAGCATAGATAGAGTGGGAATCTGGAAATACCCTTTTAAGGGTTTGTTACCCACATAATTACCTACTTAAAGGTACTTTTAATTCGTGATTTGACAGAGCACAATTTAATTAATCACGAAGTCAAACCTTAATTACGACGGTTTGACTTTTAGCTAATTAACAAAGTTAAAACGAATTAAGGAAAGTTAAGGACACTTACAAGAGTCCTAAGAAGCATTAGAGGCTTAATGGAATCTTGGTTGATGTCCAGAGAAGCTCCAAGAGTGCCTTGAGTGTAATGTAAATGAGCAAGTCCAAATGGTCACCACTCAAGTCCCTTTTATAGTGAACTAAGAGGCTCAAGATCATGCCAAGGTAGTCTAGGATAGTTACAAGATCATCCCAGATGTCCCTAGAGGGCTAAATACTGCCTAGCAAGGCCATTGTTTCGAAAACCACCTTTCTAAGTCGGTGTAACAGGCTGAACAGGCAGCTGTCCAAATCTGCTGCCAGCGACAGGCTTACGGACCGTAAGCATAAACTCTTGCGGTCCGTATGCAGCCTTTGCGGACCGTATGCTCAGATTGTTGCGGTCCGTAACCGACCTTTGCTGAACACGCCCAGGTACCCTCCTTACGGACCGTAAGCCTAGGGCCTTGCGGTCCGTAACCGATGGTCAGAGGACAAAAATTTGTAAACTTTCCAAGTCTTGACCATGCAATCAACAAAGCCGAATTCAAGCCATCTTTTTCAGTTGTGGGACCATCTGTTCAGCCATTGCATGCTTGCATGGTTCTTACATGTCCCCTTTTTAAATTGGATTCTTGTGGGACTTGCAAATTGACGGAAGTTACAAGGAAAGCTTGAATTCTCATTAACTCCCATTTCTCACTAGATTAGGATTTAAAATCAGAAATTATTGTAGTAACACTTATTAATAATCCAACTTCCTTACAAAGGATGGAGTTTTATTTATTTAGAATTAGCCGGTAAAATATACAAGATGTTTATCAAATAGTTTATGGATCTTAGGATTTATAAATTCGGGTCGCTCAGAGGCATTTTAATAACATGTCGCCCTTGGGTCGTTCAGAGGTGATTTAATAACATGACGCCCTCTTAAAATCCTACCACGCATCTTTGTATTTGACCCGGTTTCTGACACATTTGTCCCATATGACACATGTCTTTATTTCGTTGGACAGGAATTTTCAAGGTGTTACATCCTCACCCCCTTAAAAGAAATCTTGTCCTCGAGATTTAGGGAAACAGATGAGGGTATTTCTCTTTCATTGTGGATTCTATCTCCCACGTGTGTTCAGGACCTCTGCGGGCGTCCCACTTCACCTTGACAATAGGCACAAGCTTTCTCCGAAGCTTCTTTACCTGTCGATCCTCAATCGACACAGGTTTTTCCACAAATTTTAAGCTCTCGTCTATATGCACATCTGTGTGTGGTATGACTAGTGACTCGTCATCTAGACATTTCTTCAGATTGTAGACGTGAAATACATTATGAATACCATCGAGCTCTTCAGGTAAGTTTAACTTGTAAGCCACTGATCCTACACATTCAATGATCTCGAATGGTCCTATATACCTTGGGCTTAACTTACCTTTCTTACCAAATCGCATCACCCCTTTCCAAGGTGATACATTGAGTAAAACTTTATCGCCAACCTCAAACTTGAGGGGTTTTCGCCTCTCATCCGCATAGCTCTTCTGCCTGTCTCGAGCAGCTTTCAGGCGGTCGCGAATCTGGACAATCTTGTCCGTTGTCTCGAAGACTAAGTCAGGACCCGATAGTTGGGTATCCCCTACTTCTGCCCAGCAGATGGGTGTTCTGCACTTTCTACCATATAGTGCCTCAAAAGGCGCAGCCTTAATGCTAGTATGGTAGCTATTATTGTAGGAGAACTCGAACAATGGTAAATGCCTGTCCCAACTACCTCCTAGATCAATTACACATGCACGCAGCATGTCTTCCAACGTTTGGATAGTACGCTCACTCTGCCCATCCGTCTGAGGATGGTAAGCCGTACTGAAATTTAATTGAGTGCCCAGAGACTGTTGGAAACTCTTCCAGAAATGAGATGTGTATCTAGTATCCCGATCTGAGATAATAGATACTGGTACGCCATGCAAGGACACAATCTTATCCACGTACAGTTGGGCTAACATGTCAGAGCTGAAGGTCTCTCTAATGGGCAGGAAATGTGCTGACTTAGTCAGCCTATCAACTATGACCCATATAGTATCATTTCCTTTTGGCGTTTTAGGCAATTTGGTGATGAAGTCCATCGTTACCATTTCCCATTTCCAAGTGGGAATTTCAGGCTGTTGCAGCAAACCTGACGGTTTCTGATGTTCAGCTTTGACTTTAGCACATGTCAAGCATTTAGCTACATAAGCAGCTATAGACTTTTTTAAGCCTATCCACCAATAATTTGCCTTTAAATCCTGGTACATCTTATCAGCTCCAGGATGGATGGAGTACTTGGAACTGTGGGCTTCCTTGAGGATAATATCACGAAGTCCTCCATATACAGGAACCCATATTCGTCCATTTAATCTCAACATTCCGTCTTTGTCGTAGGACAACTGTTCTTCAGTTACTCCTAATTTCTCCTCAGGATAGTTAGCTTCCAACACAGCTTCCTTTTGTGCAGCTAACAACTTTTCATTCAAACTATTCTTAATTTCAATGCTCTTGGCATTGATCCTTATCGGCTTCACCCTTTCCTTCCTGCTCAAGGCATCTGCGACTACATTGGCCTTGCCTGGATGGTACCTTATTTCACAATCATAATCGTTCAAGGTTTCCATCCATCGTCGCTGCCTCATGTTCAAATCCTTCTGATTGAACAGGTGTTGAAGGCTCTTGTGATCAGAGTAGATCACACATTTAGTCCCATACAAGTAATGCCTCCAAAGCTTAAGTGCAAATACAACGTCACCCAATTCCAAGTCATGGGTGGTGTAATTCTTCTCGTGCACCTTTAGTTGACGTGAAGCGTAGGCAATGACCTTGCCCTTTTGCATTAACACACAACCCATTCCGGTGTGTGATGCATCACAATACACCACAAATTCTTCAACGCCTTCAGGTAGAGTCAATACTGGAGCGTTACTCAACTTCTGCTTCAAGAAGTCAAAAGATTCTTGCTGCTTAGGCCCCCAATTAAACTTAATGTTCTTACGCGTTAACGAAGTTAAGGGTGCAACAATTCTTGAGAAGTTTTCAATAAAACGCCTATAGTATCCAGCCAAACCTAGGAAGCTACGAATCTCTGAAGGCGTCTTTGGCTCTTGCTAGTTCATAATAGCTTCTATCTTTGCGGGATCCACTTGGATTCCATGCTCACTCACAACATGTCCAAGGAAATGGACTTCGCGAAGCCAAAATTCACACTTTGAAAACTTGGCATAGAGCTTCTCTTGATAGAGCAGCTTAAGAATGCACCTAAGGTGCTTCTCATGGTCAGCTTGGTTCTTCGAGTAGATGAGGATATCGTCGATGAAGACGATGAAAAATTTATCCAGATAAGGCTTGCACATGCGATTCATGAGATCCATGAATGCGGCAGGTGCGTTAGTGAGCCCGAAAGGCATCACTAGGAACTCGTAATGACCATAACGAGTCCTAAACGCTGTCTTATGTACATCCTCCTCCTTGACCTTCAGTTGATGATACCCTGACCTGAGATCTATCTTGGAGAAGTAACTCGCTCCCTGTAGCTGATCGAATAGATCATCGATTCTAGGCAAAGGATATCTGTTCTTGATAGTAACCTTGTTTAGCTCACGGTAATCAATGCATAGACGCATTGATCCATCCTTCTTTTTAATGAACAGAATTGGTGCTCCCCATGGAGACGAACTAGGTCTAATAAAACCTTTAGCTAGTAAATCGTCTAACTGTGTCCTTAATTCCTTCATCTCCGTCGGTGCTAATCTATATGGTGCTCTGGCCACTGGTGCAGCTCCGGGGATGATGTCAATCCTAAATTCCACCTGCCTATCTGGTGGCAAACCAGGTAGTTCTTCCGGAAATACCTCGGGATAATCAGAAATGACTGGTATGTCTTCGATCCTGGGTTTCTTCTCGTCAATGGTTACTTGTGCCATATAAATGACACAACCCTTACTCATGCATCTGGATGCCTTAAGCATGGCCACTTGTTCTGGCAATCCATGTTGAGTATCTCCCTGAATTGTGAGTGGCGCACCAGATGGGGTCTGGATTACTATCTGCTTCTTGTTGCACACTATCTGGGCTTGGTTATGCGATAACCAATCCATTCCTATTACTATTTCAAAGCCTGCTAGCTTAAAGGGTAACAAGGATAAAGGAAAAGAGTGGTTCCTAATGGATAGGACACATCCGTCTAATACAGTCGAAACTGTTTCTATTGATCCATCAGCTAATTCTACTTCTATTTCATACTTATAGTTTTAACAGGTAGTTTCAATAAATCACAGAACTTATTATCTACAAAGGATCTATCCGCCCCAGAGTCAAACAATATCCTTGCGTAGACATCATTAATGAGAAAAGTACCTGTTATGACATTATCATTATCATCCTGGATAGCTTCCTTCGCATCCATGCGGAAGACCCTTGCATTAGTCTTCTTTCCCTCTTCTGCTTTCTTGGCAAGTTTCGGGCAGTTGGGTCTAATATGTCCCTTTTCATTACAGTTGTAGCAGGTGGCATCTTTAAGTTTCTTGCAATCTAATGCCTTGTGATCCAGGGACTTGCAAATCCCACATAATTTCTGCTGAGATTGGGATCTAGACTCTTGCCTGCATTTCCCGTAATGGTGTTTCTTACAAACTTTACACCTGGGTTTTTCACCCGACTGTTGATCTCCCTTCTTGGATCCCGACCCTTTCTTGTGGTCGTCATTGCCCTTACGCTTCTTGTCTGAGCGCCGCGAACCGTCATCTTCGCGTTTTCGTTTCTCGGCATCTGCAGCTCTCAGGGATCTCTGTCTAACTGCGTCTAGTGTAAGGGACAGAGATATGTCAGCTACTGACCTGAACGTAGTAGGCCGAGAGGCCTTGACACTCGCTTTGATTTCTGGGGCCAGACCCCCAATAAAACGGGCTATCCTCTTTGGTTCAGGTGTTACGAGATAGGGAACTAGCCTTGACAAGGTATTGAAGGTTGTGAGGTAAGCCTGGCAGTCCAGGTTCTTCATCACAAGAAACAGGAAACCAGACTCTATTCTTTCGACCTCGTGCTGAGGGCAGTAATTTTCCTTGATTAGGGCAACAAATTGTTCCCAAGTCATGTTGTATAGAGGTACCTTTCCGGTGGCTTGAATCAACGACTTCCACCATGATAGGGCGTCACCTTTGAAAGATTGTGACGCAAACTTCACAATATCTTTTTCAGCACAGCCACTTATATCCACCACTGTCTCCATTTCATCAAGCCAAGTCATACAGTCCAATGCCCCCTTCTCCCCAGTAAAATCCTGGGGTTTACAAGACACGAAGTACTTATATGTGCACCCTTTGACATAAGGCTTGTCTCCCAAAACTACCCTTTTGGATGGGACGCTGTTTTCGTTGGAGGAATGACTGTCATCCTCTTTCTTAGAGTCATTTTTCTTAGACTCATCTTTCTTAGACTTTGGTGGGGTAGGTGGTGGTTTGCTGTGACCTCCCGAATGAGTTTTGGATTTGATATGCGGTGTAGACAAGGTCCTACTATGGGTCCCACTGTACTCATTGTACTGTCTTTCTAATGCCTTGGTAACCGTATCGTCTACCAGCGCTTTCAACTCCGCGCCAGTTAACTGTATCTTTGCGTTATCATGATTCTCTACCGGACGATTGTTCACTTCGTCCGACCCCGCCATGTAGCTTCAATTTCTACATATAGACAATAATAGGCAAGGATTTATTTAGAAGCTATTACAGCATTTTATGTATTTTATCAACCATGGTTTTAAATAGCCATTGCAGGTTAATTTATTAATCAAGTATTAATTCAGGATCTGTATTATAATCCTATATTATAGTTAAGAATTAACATATAACTTAGTCACAAGGACAGTGTTAGTTTATAACCCGGATTCTTACAGAATCAAGGTATTAGGGTCTGAATCAAGGTTCATTACCCTAGTCTAGACAGTGGGTTGCAGACTCCGTCTGTCTCTTAGTCCCAGAGGACATTTAGTCATTACCCGTAGGCACTTCATCCCCAAGGAATGGTTATTTACTTACAGGGAATTTTTAAATTAACCCAATTTTCAATGATGGCCTATGTGACTTTTACTGTGTCACAATTTGCCCAGTATGTTAACATACTTACGGATGTTAACAGAATTTGGAATCTTCTAGACAGGTCCTACCATCTTGGCCATGTCTGCGGGCTAGGCTCAACCCCTTAGATTCTCTTTTTAAATATAACGCTGATCAATCCTAAGTTGAAACGTTAATTATGGACCTGAATCTAATTATGGGGATACCATCTTGGCCTTGTCTTAAAATGACACATGGCTAGGTCTTGTCCCTTTTTAGATTTTGCCATTTTAAATTAATGGTAGGTCTTCTTTAATTTAGGAAATGTTACTTTCATTTTTACCTTTTTATTTTAAGTTTATTCATATACTTATTTATAACAACAATCACGAAAATTTAAATGCAACATTTCTCTAATAAAGATTTAACAGTACAATACTTGCCCTAAACGGGACTTCTACAAATGACATGCCCACGCAGGGGCGAAATACGACAACAAACAAACGAACAAACCCACGCAGGGGTCAACTGAAAGACATGCCCACGCAGGGGCAGAATACAAAAGACAAGCTCGCGCAGGAGCTGAATACAGAAACAACAAGTCCACGCAGGGACTGACTACAACAAAATAAATAAAAATCTTCACTAATCCCTTCTTTTGGACTTTCCTTTGATCAAATCTGATAGTCCTTTGAAGAAACCTCTGTTGTGTCTGCGCTCAGTTTGGATCTCCCGTTCACAACGGTCCAGTCTCTCAAGGACCTCCTGCTGGCGCTCAGGTAGGATAAGCTGCTGCTGCGGCGGTTGGTACAATGGTTGAGGAGGTGGTGGCTGCTGGAACACATATGGAGGGTACCCGGTAGTCCAAGGACCACCATAGGGCCCTTCAGGCTGTCGAGCGTTGTAATCCCATGCCTCCTGATATGGGTCCACGTTAGCATAGTTAAAGCTGTTGTGGCCCGACATTTCAAATGGGTTGTATGCCGCGGAACCGGCATAAGTAGGGATTGGGTTGTCAAAACCCGACGGAGGTGCCACAGGCACTGAGTTGACCTCCTGAATGGGGTTTGATGGACCCCCCATTTGTGGTTCTTCTTCTTCCTCCTGAAGTGGTGGATAATGGCTGCCACTTGATGGTTGGGGAGTGCTGATGCGGACACCCCCTCGTACGGACATCCGTGCGTTTGACCTCCTCCGCCTCGGTGGCTCCGGAGGCGGCTGCTGTTCCACTGGTGGTGGTGGTGGCGGAGTGACTGCCACAAATCGTTGATCCTCAGAAGGATCCTGCTGTTGCTGTTGCTGCTGATATGGGGACGAGTGCTCAGAGGGCGTGAAGTACCAGTCCCACTGCTTGAACCTCTCTTGGTAACTATCCGGACCGCGGTACGGCGATCCGTGGAAAGATGACCCATCCGAGATCTCGATGGGGTGGTTCGGCGTTCCTGTAGCAGGCTCCATGGGATCAGTATCCTCGTCCATGTCATTGTCCTCAGAGAAGTGGTCTTCCGGTCCGAGTGGGTTAAAACCCCCGGGTTCTGGAAAAATGTTGGCCGGGTTGAACCGGATTTGGAAGACTGGGGTTGGGTCACCAAAGGAATGGTGAGAGTTGGATCTCTGCAACGGTATGAAAGAGGGTGGTTGCTCGTTGGGCTCATTTTCCGATTGCGGCCCAAAGGAATGCTGGTAAGAAGGTGAAGAGCTGAGGGAGACTGACCGCCTCCCGGGTTCAACATAGAGCCTCCACGGCTCTTGTGGGCTAGTGCTCATAGTAATGGATGGTGTACGCCGGTGCGAAGGCCCGGCTTCGTGATCGTGACCCATGACTGGTCCCTTGCCTCGACCGCGAAGAAATCTTGGTGGCATGTTGACCTGCATACATGTTTTAGATAACAACAACAATATATAATAATAATAATAATAATAATAATAATAAGACCCAAAAATAAAACAAAACAGAGTTTGTCCTATGTTCTTTGTCTAGACTCGGAACTCGAAGAATGTGCAATTCGTGCAATTCGTGCACTGAGACTAAACACAAAAGGCTAGTGTTTAATTCACTCAGTGTTGGCTCTGATACCAACCTGTCACACCCCTAATTTCCACGTATCACTGGTGGGCCCGGTGGGGGATTATCGTGACGTAGTTGATATCGTCATAGTCAAACAACACAAACTATAATGCACAGCGGAAGCAAAGATAGATTTATTTCAACTTAAATTATTGTAATATTCGAGTATCACAAAATGTCGAAATAGAATCCACAGGCGGAATCAAATAAAAAGGAAACTTCATTTCAACAGACTTCATGCATCCTAAGCTTGCGAGACTTCTATGGATGCTTAAGGAGTGACCAGCCTATTACGCGTAGTACCTGCACTTAGTCTTTTTGGAAAATACGTCAGTTTACACTGGTAAATACAATTTAACTGACTCATTTTGAAAATGTTTAAAATTGATTTAAATGCCCGTGGCATAAAACTTTTTATAACTTGGGATAATTATTTGCTTAATAATCTTGTAAAAGAATTATATGTTCGTTCTGCGTTCGGTAGCCCGGGTCGTGCCGGGTTAAAGATTAATAGACACACCACTTAATATAATTCCGTCGCGAGACTTCTCTCGTACCGACGATTATATATGTTGTACCGCACTACGGGTGTAGGACTACACCCGAGTGCTAAGGTCGTGGCCATTCTTTGAATGATGCCAAGGATATCCGGGACATGGTCATTAAGCCCCCAAAGGCGTTTAAACAAACAAGACAGCATTTTCAAACGGGTTAATTTGACTGCACATAACCAAGACCGGTTAAGGTCAATTCCCCGACCAAGCGGTATGTTATATACCGTACCCCAAGCCCGTATAGGGAAAATAAGTTAAACGTATTTACCTGAGCAAAGTATAAATCAAAAACAGCGAGTGCACATAGCTTTTACTGGGCTCCTAGATCTGGAAATTAAGGTTTTAATAACCTATTAGAATTCTAACGGGTCTTAAGCTTAGACCGGTTGGTTAAAAAGGAAGATTACGGTTTTAAACGCACAATAAGGCGAAGACCGTTTTAGAATGTGGTTTTGACCCAACAAGCTTGCACACTTGTTTAATATGGGTAATATAATCACATTCTGGATTTTGAGACCATAAAGATATGGTTTGACCCGTTTCGGCTAAAATGGCCAAACTAGTCACATAAGTCGATCCGAACGCGTACAGTGCGTAACGAGTAACCATAAGAGTCAATTACAAGTTTCTGAAGTCAATATGCTTAAAATATGTTGTGATATCAGAATGATACCTTCCATTATGCCCCAAATGGTTTTAAACCAAAACTATGCCTCATAAGGGCGTTTTGGTCATTTTATAAGGTGTAAAAGGGTTAAAAATAATAAGCTGGGTTACAGGTCTGAATAAATTAGTAAATATACTTAATTTACTAAGTTATAACAGTAGGGTATCAAATCTATGTGAAATTTATTATCTTTAACCTTGCTATGCACCGTAGGGGCATTTTGGTAATTTCACATGTGCCTGAAAGGTCAATTCTGGAATTCTGAGTTCAAAACATTTGCCTACTGTTTAAAATATAAAAATTCACTGATTACATCAGTAGGTTCAATCCCTTAAGCTTAATAAGGTTCTAGAGTACATTTATGCGCTAAAAATGCCTAAAAAGACGATTTGGAGCCATTTCCAGGTTTTCTGTAAAAAGCTGATAATTTTTATATTCTAGAAGGCTCAAAATAATTTATTTATCATAACAAATCAGTAGAAATTGGTTTGAGACCAAAAGGATTTGTAAAACTCATTTTATTGCTAAAAAGGGTAAAACCGGCATAAACCGAATTAATCTTAGAACACTAAGTTATGCTCAGCCTAAAAATAAATAAAAATCACCAAAAATCCCAAAATATTATTTTATAACAGTGGGTAAAGAGTTTGGTATAAAAATTTGGGTTTTGATAGGCTATACGTAATTTACGCCATTTAATTAATAAAGAAGCTCTTAATTACGCTATTGAGCATAACTCCTAATCTAGACCTCAAACTGACTTCAAATTTTGGGTGCAAGTTTATAAATCAGTAGCTAAGGTGCCTACCCTTTTACATTTTCAAAAATCACGTTTTAAGGTCAAATGGGCATACTGGTCAACATATAAGCGATTAACGGAAACATGCATGTGAATAGGATATCTAATGAACCAAGTAGTATAATCTCAGAGAGTTATACTAACATGTAAGTAGGTTCAAAAGAAGCTCTAAGGCAATCCTAATCTTGGCTTAAACAGGTCAGAACTGAAAGTCAAAGCAGAAGTCAAACTTTGCGACTTTCGGTTCCAAACCGAGCCTAAACTGAAAATTGTCGAGTTGAACATGTTAAAACATGTCCTTATATTAGTTACCAAGTTATTTTAATGATCAAATAGGTTGCATGTATCCTACATTGCTAATTATGCATTAATTTGCAAATAACCTTTCTGCTGACTTTTTATAATAAGCTTTGACTCGACAATTAGCATAGATAGAGTGGGAATCTGGAAATACCCTTTTAAGGGTTTGTTACCCACATAATTATCTACTTAAAGGTACTTTCAATTCTTGATTTGACAGAGCACAATTTAATTAATCACGAAGTCAAACCTTAATTACGACGGTTTGACTTTTAGCTAATTAACTAAGTTAAAACGAATTAAGGAAAGTTAAGGACACTTACAAGAGTCCTAAGAAGGATTAGAGGCTTAATGGAATCTTGTTTGATGTCCAGAGAAGCTCCAAGAGTGCCTTGAGTGTAATGTAAATGAGCAAGTCCAAATGGTCACCACTCAAGTCCCTTTTATAGTGAACCAAGAGGCTCAAGATCATGCCAAGGTAGTCTAGGATAGTTACAAGATCATCCCAGATGTCCCTAGAGGGCTAAATACTGCCTAGCAAGGCCATTGTTTCAAAAACCACCTTTCTAAGTCGGTGTAACAGGCTGAACAGGCAGCTGTCCAAATCCTGCTGCCAGCGACAGGCTTACGGACCGTAAGCATAAACTCTTGCGTCCGTATGCAGCCTTTGCGGACCGTATGCTCAGATTGTTGCGGTCCGTAACCGACCTTTGCTGAACACGCCCAGGTACCCTCCTTACGGACCGTAAGCCTAGGGCCTTGAGGTCCGTAACCGATGGTCAGAGGACAAAAATTTGTAAACTTTCCAAGTCTTGACCATGCAATCAACAAAGCCGAATTCAAGCCATCTTTTTCAGTTGTGGGACCATCTGTTCAGCCATTGCATGCTTGCATGGTTCTTACATGTCCCCTTTTTAAATTGGATTCTTGTGGGACTTGCAAATTGACGGAAGTTACAAGGAAAGCTTGAATTCTCATTAACTCCCATTTCTCACTAGATTAGGATTTAAAATCAGAAATTATTGTAGTAACACTTATTAATAATCCAACTTCCTTACAAAGGATGGAGTTTTATTTATTTAGAATTAGCCGGTAAAATATACAAGATGTTTATCAAATAGTTTATGGATCTTAGGATTTATAAATTCGGGTCGCTCAGAGGCATTTTAATAACATGTCGCCCTTGGGTCGTTCAGAGGTGATTTAATAACATGACGCCCTCTTAAAATCCTACCACGCATCTTTGTATTTGACCCGGTTTCTGACACATTTGTCCCATATGACACGTGTCTTTATTTCGTTGGACAGGAATTTTCAAGGTGTTACAATTGGTTAGCACGGTGCCCCGTCTCGTTACAATTGTAACAAGTACCTTGGAAAGGCACATGCTTCTTTTTCACAGCCCCCTTTTTTGGTCCAAGGTTGTTAACCTTTGCCTTCCCTTTGTTGTTGTTTTTACCCTTGCCTTTTTGCCCTTTGAGGACTCCCAAACTTCCACCATGTTTGCCTTAGCCGAAGCTTGCAAAATGGTGCCTTTTGGGCCACCCTGTTGTCCCCTTCTATACAAAGACGGACGACAAGTTCCTCAATCGTCATTTCCTTCCGCTTGTGTTTAAGATAATTCTTAAAATCCAACTAAGCAAGAGGTAATTTCTCAATCATGGTTGCCACTTGAAACGTCTCGCTAAGTACCATACCCTCAGCATGGATGTCATGAAGTATAATTTGTAACTCTTGGACTTGGTTCATAACAGTCTTGTTATCAACCATCTTGAAGTCTAAGAAACGGGCGACAACAAATTTCTTTGTTCCTGCATCCTCCATTTTGTACTTTTTATCCAAGGACTCCCATAATTCTTTGGAAGTCTTGATATTATAGTACACATTATACAGTGCATCCGAGAGACCGTTGAGAACATAGCCTCGACATATAAAGTCCGAGTGCTTCCACGCCTCTACCGCGCTTAGAGCCTGAGCGTCGGTCTCCCCTTCCGCGGGTTGGGGAGCGGTTTCAGTCAAGAACCTCGCAAGGTTCATGGTGGTCAAGTAGAAGAACATCTTCTGTTGCCACCTCTTGAAGTGGAGACCCGAGAACTTCTCGGGTCGTTCAGCATGATTTGCCACTGTTGACGCTCCCACAATGTTGGCAGCGGTTCCAACGACAACATTAGTGTTGCTCCTGTTCACATTTTCAGTCGACATTCTGAAAAGTTTCAAGAAAACAAGTTAAATTCTGTTTTCAAAATAATAAAGACGCTACTTTATTATTATTATTAGGAGTTCAAAAAATTCAGCCGTGTAGATTCTAAGTCCAACTTTGAAGACTACAACAGTAGGATTTTTAGAACTTCAGCGACAGAAAGGAGTAGAAGCAGATTCTGTTTTGACAAAGTCGTTACTTTGAATCAAAACAGGAAGAAAATCTGTTTTTTTTTAAACACAACTGTATGAATTCAAAACTGGTTCGAATTCACAACAGAAAATGTTTGTGATTCTACACGAACGGTGTTTTAAAAAATTTGTTTTAAGATTGTAGGAATCCGTTCGTGTAAAATAAATAAAAATTCCTTTATTAACTTAAATTACAGAAACAAATCAGAATGAAATGGAAGTACAATACAATTACAACTGAAAAATAGAAATACAAGAACTAAAAACATGAACAGACGAAACTGTTCTTGGCTGAGGATCGTGTTAGACACGGGTCCCTTAAAACAAATTTCGTGTCTCCCAGGAGAACACGTTTGTTTCCAGGATACAACAGCCGCAAGCAGTTCCACTGCCGGTCTTGACTCCAACCCGAAGGTGTACCTTGCTTCTTGAGAGAAGATGAAGAATTCTGTAGTGAGAAGATTGTATAAAGCTTGTGTTTTTCGGTGTATAGAATCTGGTGATAGGAGCCTCCTATTTATACACCATGTCTAACTCGAAACTGAGAATAAATTAAATGCGAGAATTAAACTGCATTAGATGTCTTTAATGCACTTTAATTCGTCACTTAATTCTTAGTCAAACGCATTAACTTCGTCAGTTTCGAATGCTGAAACGTAACTGCACTGGCATTTACTGCCACTGAAAGCTTCTGTGCGCGCGCAGGTCTGCACCCTCATGCGCGGTGCGTCCATTTGGCTCACTGCCATGCGCGCGTGCGCGCCTCAGTCCCATGCGCACCTGCGCGCGTGCGCCACGTCACCTGGTAGCCTCTACGAGCACGCCACACAGTCGCACCGTTTTGGCTCACTTAGGTGCGCCGCGCACGTCACCTCAGTGCCCATGCACCATGCGCGCAACCGCGCGCCTTCATGCCATGTGTACTCGCGCGCATGACTGCCACGTCATGCGCCACTGCGCGCGGACCCACCAGGGTCATGCGCATGCATCCCACGTTACCAATACAAAGGCGGCTCTCAAGCGGCTCGCGGCGATGCGAGCGTGCGAAATGCAAAGTGGGAGTGCGAGTGCGAGTGCGAGTTAGGGTGCTCCGCACCCACCCTTCGCGAGTACACTAGTGAGTGCTTCCATGAAACAATAAGGATGGAGAGACCCCACTTAAATACCCCTTTAAGTTCCATCTCTCATCCGATGTGGGACAAGGTGCCACTTTCCCACTTATTTCAACATTCAAGTTTCAAACACCAAACTTTGAGCATCGATATCTCATTCATCTTAGCTCCGTTTTGGACGTGGTTTAGTTCGTTGCGAAGCTCTTCCAACATAGAACACAACCCACAAATAAATACATAAAACCCGCTTATTTATTATATTTATTTCTAGTCCAAAATAGGAAAAAAATCATTTTCCTATATTTGTGAAAAATGCTATTTTCACAAAATTTCCAACAGAAAGTAGGGTGACATGGCGCTGACATGGAGGGAAATGGTAGTCTTGACGGTCATGACAACACCCTATAGCCTTAGTGAACGATATACACTTAATTGACTGATTCGGATGTAGTGTTTTAATGGAATCATTAACAACCGAATAACCCCTAAATAAAGTTATTAGTAATTTTTCCTAACTATTAGGGATGAGCAGTAAACCGAAAAAACTGAACGGAAACAAAAACCGAATTTTCGGTTTTCGGATTTTTTATAACCAAAAATTTTGGTTCAGTTTTTGGATTTCAGTAACCCAAAAAAACCATACCAAGCCGATAAGTTACAATAGACTAGTCTATATATTTTTATGTTTAAATTTAAGTTGTTTAAGTGTTTAACTCATGCTAATAGAAATTGTTAATTTTAGTCTTGAATGTTAAGTATTTATAATAAAAACAACATGTTTATTTATAATTTATTCTTGAATGTTAAGTATTTATAATAAAAACATGTTTATTTATAACTTAAATGATTTATTTATTACCTACAACAAATAGCAAATTTTAATATCAAAATTAAATAATCTTCAAAGTATTATAAAATAAATCACCAACATCATCATCATCATCATCCTCATCGTACTCAGTAAATCCCATAAATAGCAAATCTAACGTAGGGTCTGAGGAAGGTAAGATGTAGACAGCCTCACCTCTACCCCATATGAATATAGATGTTGCTTCCAGTGAGACCCCCGGCTCGATAGTAGTTTTGCATCAAGCTTTGAACATAAGGCACACAACACTCAACAATTAAGACAAAGGCCGATTAGTGCATGTACTCCCTTGTCTTTCGGCTTTCAAGGCCACCACATGATGCATGATTAACCATTCCCTTTTTAATGTTATTTTCACGAAATTAGTAAAATAACGTTAAAATTAGTACACTTTCATTTTTGCCCCCTGAGCGCCCACACATATATACATTAATAATAACTTTGGAGAAACATAAAAATAGATTAGAATGTTAGGTTTATATGAACAATATTAATTAAAAAGGTTAAATATATGATAACTTAAATGTAAATATATAAGAAAGATTTTTAAATTTAAATTATACTTTTTATTTTTTGAATCTTACATAATTATGTTATAAAAATCGAAAACCAAACCAAACCGCTGTAAAAACCGAAACCGAACAATTTTCAAAACGTGAAAACTGACATTTCGATTTCAATTTTGCCTAAAACCGAACCAAACCGTACACACACTACTAACTATGAAGCCAATTGAGTTCTAATACTTTTTCACTGTTGTAAAAGTTTTTATAATTGTTTAAATGGAATAACCTAAATAAACTAATTATGAAACTTAAGGTTGTTTGTTCAGCTATTAGGGTGGAGGGTATAAGGGTGTTTGAGTTGTGCGGTGAGTGGGGGTCACCAATCGGTGACCATCTCCACTTGATTGAGTTGGGTGTTTGAGTTGGAGAGAGGTTGCCATTTTCGGTGAGTGTTCACCGATTTGTTTGAGAGGAGAGGAGAGAGGAGAGAGAGAGGAGTGACCAATCATGTTTTTTTTTTCTTAATTGAGGGGTGTTTGACTATACCTAGTGATTGAGTATAAAATGGGGAGTAGAATGGGGAGTTGACATGGCATAATACTATTGCGTAAGATTTCACTCAAACACCCTAAGTTGTTTGACTATACCCTCCACCCTTAGGGTGAACGGGGCACAATGCGGGGAGTGGTTCGGTGACCACATCCACCGATCGGGAACACCGCCGCCATCCATGCGGGGACCCGAATCGGTGAGGGTAATCGGGGGGGAGTCACCGCGTTGAAGGCACGAGATTCAAGAGAGGACCGTTGGGCAACGGTCAAATTTAAAAAAAAATCAATTTTTTAACAATATAAATATAACCAACTTAATCAAATTTTTTACCACACCCACCACTCTCAAACTCACAAATCTATCAAATACAACACAAAATGGATTCCAAGTTTCCGTTTTTTTCTCCCCTACCCGACTTTCCCGACGATGAAGATGCATCGTCAAGCGATGGTAGCTTAATTTTCTTCCAAAATCTCATCTAACAAGCGGAGCTACTAGACACGGCATCGTCTAGTAAAAAAAATAGTCCGTCGAGATCGTGAGGGAGGCCATGAGACACTCATGGCCGATTATTTTGTTGAAAATCGAAAATTTAATGCCGATACTTTTCGTCAGAGATTTCGTATGTCCAAGTCTTTGTTCCTAAAATTATTTTGTCCAAGTCTTTTATTTAATTTTTATTTTTATTAATATTTTTTTAATTTATAAACATGCATAATTTTACAACAAATAAAAAAAAAACCCAAGTCCCCTAAGAGGGGAGTGCCGCCATCAAATTGGGGTGTTAGGGGAGTTTAGGAGGGGAGTTGACGTGACACTAGCTGATTGGTGGTGCGTAAGAGAGGGGACTCCCCTCTTAGGGGAGTGCCCCTCTCACCCTTAGTGGGGCTTTTAATGGTTTACACCTCTTACTGGTTTAGAGTGTTTGTTTCACGAACATATATTTGAATAGTTCAGACATTTGCCTCTGAATAGTTAAGTATTATACTGAGTCTGAATGGCTAAGACCTATAATCCGAATTGGTCAGATCTTTACATCTGAACGGTTAAACATTATACAGGCTCTTAATTGTTCAGACATCTTACTGATTTAACACTTAACGTTTTAGCACTTAATGGTTCAGAAATTGTCAAACAATCTCTTGATAAGTATTTTACTAATATGTTTTTCTTCACAATTATTTCTTCATTCACGTTAAACTTTAAAAGAATAAATCACCAAATAGTAGTCTAACTTACATATTGGTCTCATTTGTGTCGGTTGATTTTGACATATATAAACTTTACAACAATAGAAAAAATATTGAATATCGTGGGTTATTTATAGTTTTATAGTTGAAAAACGAAGTTTAACAGAGCCTGTTGGAAGAGTTAAAAAGGTTGATTAAGTAGTCCACTTATTAAATTGTTAGAACAAGAACTTTTACGAGGTAGGACGAGAGTTAAAAATTATTTATTGTTCTGTAAGCAATTTAAAAACAAAGCTTCAAACGTCATTGTCTGAAACAGATTGAGTAAAAGCTGATACTAAAAACAAATAACATATAACATTATTAGTTATCATGTAAAAATAACTATGATTCATATCTTCTTTTAGTTAAAGCTTTTAAGACATACAAGTTCTTATGTTAAATATTATTAAAAAAAAGATGATTTTATGAAATCACTTTGGTTTTGCAATTTAAGTTTTGTCATTACTAAAAAGTATGAAGTTGGTTTTCAACATAAAATTTGAACTACACTGATCAAGTTAATAACGAATTAAAAAATAGTATCATGGAACTTTTTACGAAAACAAATGATGGAAAATACAAAAAAAAAAAAAAAAAATTTAACAGAAAATAAAGAATCTGGGCCTGGCCCGTTATAAGGGCTAGCTAGGCCGGGCTGAAAGCCTGAAATAGATGGTTGGGAACTTGGGGGTGTTGAAAGGTACAAATTCATGACTGGGGACCTTTGCCTCATTGGATATGTTACGGGGGCACAAAGAAGAGTTTCGTCAAAGATATAACGTGCGTGAAGAGGGAATGAGAGATGCGGTTCACCAACTACAATCAACCATCCCTCATCTATGGCCTAGTGGTAGGGGACTTGAGTTTTCCAATGGATACTCAAGTTCAATTTCCACTTATGTCATATTGGGGTGGATATTGGGCAATGATGGTGACAAACCCACCGAGGGGGGTTTGATTCTGAGCCGCACCCCGATTTTCATCCAGCTGTTACTTCAGTGAGGCATCTCGTGTGGAGGCATTACAGTTCCCGAGGGAGCGCCGTAACCAAGTCTGACCAACCCAGCGCGGGTCCGGTTAAGACAACGTAATCTGGACAGATCTTGGCTAGGGCCGCCGTTTAGACGATATGACATTGGGTCACTCAAAAAGAAAGTTACCGTTCAAAAAAAAAGGAAAAATTACAAGTTTTGTCATTTATCTTTATACCACTTTTCAGGCGGTGTCCTTTTTAACGAATGTTGAGGCGGTGTCCTTTACTAGGTATTTTGTTGCAAGTTTAGTCCTTTACACCCAACCCAGTTAAAAACCCCTATTAATTGTTGGGTGTAAAAGACTAAACTTGCAACAAAATACATAGGTAAAGGACTAAACTTGCAACAAAATACCTAGTAAAGGACACCGCATGTCAACAATTAACAGGGTTTTTTAACTGGGTTGGGTGTCAAGGACTAAACTTGCAACAAAATATCTAGTAAAGGACACCGTCTGTCAACATTCGTTAAAAAGAATACCATCTGAAAAGTGGTATAAAGATAAAGAACAAAACTTGTAATTTTCCCAAAAGAAAAAACTACGATCAACCACTTCATTTTTATTTTTTTTTCTTTATTTAATTATAGTCAAACCACTACACGATTTTAGAGAGCGTAGTTAGTTAGAACCCCACTCTTTGGTGTGTCATTCACTTGATATGAACTTCTACATTTTAGTTAAACTATTACACAGGAATGGGATCAAATACAAACACTTATGTTTATAAAAACCGTAAGAACCAACACATAATTGACAAGTATTCCTCAATAAAAAATTAGTTTAGGGGTAATTTAGACCTTTTGACCATATTTATTTATAACTAATTAAAAATAATTATTAAAACATCCCTAAATCCATGTAAGTTTAATTCAAATCAAAGTTTGAATTTTTTAACATATCCATGATCTAGTAACTCTCCATTATCGAACCAACCTGTAGGAACCACCACAAAAAATATAATCAGCACAACACTATATAATTAGCATAACATACTTAATCGTTCTCCATTATCAGCATAACATCCTCAACCGTTCTCAATTATCAACATAAACGGCATTAGCACAACATCCTCAATCGTTCTCCATTATCAGCACATCTGATGTGCTGATTATATCTACTTTTGGTGTTTGTTTGTATTATATTGTAATTAACACATAATCAGCACATTATCAGCACAATTATAAAACAACTTTTGGTAACTTTTATAAAAGTTACTTTTATAAATATAAAAAAAGTATAGCAATATGGTACTCATATTAAAGATAAAAAAACACTTGATTTTATGGTATATTTTTAAAAAAAAAATAATGAAGTATATAAAAGTTATTTTAGTTTAAAAAACCTTGGTGGAATTTGTATTTAATTGAAAATGGTCAAATGACTAGCAATTTTACGAAATTACCCCTAACTTGTTAGTACTAACTTTTAATTTTAAGGGTTTTATTTATAATTAACCTCAACCCTTGATTTAAACTATAAATGGTTTAGATCTGTTCTTACGGTTCTTACAGTTAGCACTGTTTGTACAAGATCTCAACCCCTATTACACATATTAAATACTATATAAAGAAGCAAGTTATATGTGCATGTATATGTTGTAAGTTATGTTTTGGGAGTTTTTCAAAAAAAAAATGGAAAATTTTCTTTTTAACCCAAAAGTTTTAATGTTTGACAATTTAAGTTTAAACTTCTAATTTTTGTTTTCTTTTAACCCTAAAGTTTTAATCTTTGACAATTTACCCTAAAGTTTTAATATTTAACAATTTAAGTTTAAAATTTTTAATCTTTGTTTCCATTTTAACACTAAAGTTTTAATCTTTGACAATTTAACTTTAAAATTTTAATTTTTGGTAAGTTAACCTCTTTGATTAATTTGATTTTTTACTTCTAATTCAAAAGTTTCCATCTTTTGCGATTTAACCAATTTGATTTTTTTTTACTTATGTGTTGTAATCTTGACTTTGGAGGTTTTTCAAAGAAAAAATGATTATACATATGGTTGTTGTAACCTTGGCTTTGGAGGTTTTTTAAAAAAAATTGGTTTTTTTACTTTTCACCCAAAAGTATTTCATAAATTACTTTTAACCCAAAACTATTTGTTTTTTTTTTACTTTTAACATAAAACTTTTTATCTTTTGCAATCTATCCTCACAACTTTTTTTACTTTCAACTTTGGTCCTTTATAGTTTTCATTTTCCCAAAATTTTTCGCTATATGCTTCGTTCTAAATTTTGTGACTTAACACATCGCACCGTGTGTCTTTGGTTTAGCATTTTTACGTTTCGTTCTAAATTTTGCGAGTTAACAAGATGCAATGTGCGTGTGTGGGTGAACATTTTTACATCATCTACTTTTTTCCCGTTTGACGGGTTCAACATAACGTGCTTATCCTAAATCGATTTAGTTATAACTAAAGAATTCCCGTCGCATTGCGGCGGGTCGTAATTCTAGTTTAAACTATTACATAAATGAAACGAGTAAAACATGTATTTTGTCTCTTGTGTTTGACTTAAAAAGAAAAACTCAATTAACATCTATATATTTCACTAACTTTATAAAAATTATACCATAAAATTGAACCCTTTTCTATTTCTAATATGTGTATAATATTGATATTGATATTAACATACTGCGTAAAGAACTATCCGAATATCCCATAATGTTGATATTTTTATAGGTATAATATTGATATTGATATTTTTCTTAAAATTGAACATTTTTTCTATTTCCTAACGTACTTAATTATTATCCTAAAATGTTTAATAGCTACAGAATATTAAGTGATTAAATACCGTCAATTTAATCATCTCAACTAGATTACACTTTAAATACTCATCTTTAACAAAATTATAGATAATTAGTTTGTAGTTACAATTTATCCCCTTATAAAAAACTAACTCTCCCCACCCACAATTTTTAAACGATCATAACTTTTTGGTACATTAATATTTTTTTAAATCACATCATATAAACAAGTATTTTGTTCTCTTTACTTTAAGTATAGTATTGCTATAGTTTTCTTAATTAAAAAATTGATATGTTACGTGATTATCAGTGTCTGAGGGTGAGTAATAACTAAATCATTAACCCAAACCAAACCAAAATCAACCAAAAACTGAATTAACTGAAAACTGGTTAACCGAAACCCGAATTAAGCAAAAACGGTTATCTGTTTTTTTTTTTTTTTGTACTCTCATTTAACCAAAATTACTGAACCGAACCATTCATATTTCATATATTTCTAGCTTTTATACCTTTAGTTCATGTATTTCATATTTATACCCCTATTTTATGTATTTATACCTCCATTTCATGTACCTATACACCCATGTCATGTATTTATACCTAAATTTCATGTACCGAACCGATTGGTTAATATTCGATATTTTATATCTCCATTTCATATATTTATACTTTCATTTCATATGTATTTATACCTCAGTTTCATATATTTCTAAGCAAAAGTTTTAACTCAAGTTTGGTTTTTGCTTTTAATTGTAATTAAATGAACCAAACCAAAAACCGTCAATCTAACCGAATAAACCGAAGTGATTAACCCAAAACCGATTGGTTAATAAAATAGACTAACCGATGACTTTGGTTTCGGATTCGATTGAGGATAATAACCGAACCGACCGAACCATGCACAACACAATGAAATGGATTACCCGATTACTTCGCTTTTGATGTATGTCTATCAGAATGATTCTACAATAAACATCATATGTATAAGAAAACTACCTAAAACGTGTATCGCAATGCAATGTGTCGCTCCAGCCGCATCACGCAGGCATCCGAGTAGTATATCTATACACATGTGCATCTAAATTTAATTACCTCATATTCACATAATCAACGAGCTAAGAGAAACAAGAGGCCACATTTAACCCTACGTCCATAGATTTTAGAATATCATTAACAAGCAAAGAGATCCACTCGATCATAATTCCTTCATCTTCTCCCAAAATATAAATCATACATGTTTGAAACAAAATTTTGTTTTCTATCTACCCTTCAATTCTCTTTAATGCGGAATATGTAAGATTGTTGTTGTTTTGTCTTTGAAATGCAAGACATTGTGTATGTTTTGGTTGTTTATGTCAGTATTTAGTTATTTGTTTTCATAATCTAAATGCAATCTATTTGTCTTCTTATGCCAAGACATAGATTCATGGTATTTGTTATGTTCCAAATATACTTGCCAGAAAATCATATTATGATTTCTGTATATTCAAAACCTTTTTTAAATTCTTTCTATATAGCTTCATATCCAATTTTTTTTTTTATCTTCTTCGCGTTATTCGGTTTTGTTTCAACGTAATTTATTGTTGTTCAGATTACTCGAGATATCAAAGACAATTAAGGCATCATAGCACCTCAAACTTTAGCTTATATTAATTTGTTGCGAAATGGCCCAGGTACGAGGGGTTAAAGTTCTTTCAATTTTTGTGTTATCGTTAATTTGTTCGTATGTAACAAACCGTCGAACTTCTTATCTATATCAACGATGAGTATAAAAAGAAACGGGTTCAAATGGGTCGGACTGGCTGAAAGTTTGCGAATGTGTAGTGATATACGATATACCACAAATAAAATTGCCTTTTAGAAAAGTAATATTAGGGGTGTGCATAATTCGTTTTGAATTCGAAAAATTCGAAATTCGTTTAAATTCAATTCGATTATCAAGAATTCGTTTCGATTATAAGAATTCGAATTCGATTCAATTCGAGTCAAGTAAATCGAATACGAATCGGATACGAATTTATAATTTCAAATTCGATTCGATTCGAAATTCGAATAAAAATTATACATTTTTATTTATTATTTTTATATATAATACATATATAACTTTTATTAGCCTATACTATAAATTATTTTCAATTTTTCCAAGTATCAAAATTACCCATTACCAAGCCCACTACATGGCCCATAACTAAAGCCTAAGTAGCAAATCTATGAATAGATTTCTAAGCGTAAAAATATTAACTTGTAATGTGGAGTCGTTATTCCCGACTTCTCGTTTTGAATTTTAGACTTGTGGTATTTTATTTGGAACTTTTTAATGTGATATCGTACTTTATGGCTGCTTTAAAATTTATGTTTCATTTTGAAAGTTTTTTTACATATTTTTAAAGAATCTGAATTAAATCGAATTTATTCGAATTCGAATTTTTAATAGAATACGAATCGAATACGAATTGGGTTTTTTATTCGAATACGAATTCGAATCGAATTCGGTAGGTTTTAATCGAATTCGAATCGAATATAAATTCAAGGAAAAATAAAAATTATTCGAACAATTCGATTCGAATAATTCGAAAATTCGATATTTGATTCGATGAACACCCCTAAGTAATATTATAATATAAAGATGATCAGTGGCGGATCCAGTAATTTTTTTCACCAGGTTCCTTTTGGTAAATTCTCACTAATTTTTCCCAAATCATACAAGGTTTCCACTAATTTTTTTCAATTTTTCCAAACCGAGGGGGTTCCTGGGAACCCCCAAAACACCCCTGGATCCGCCCCTAAAGATGATATATTTTGTTTGTAATCATACCTAACATGTAACTATTTAGAGAAATGGACCAAAAGAGGTTTGTGTGGATTCAACACGGTCCGTTTTAACATGTTATTTATCCTGTCTATTTGGAATGTAATTAATATAGCCACTTTTGAATTCCGTTCATAGGAAGGCCAAAAGGTGAGCTTACATGTGTATGATTTAAGCCAAGGGCTAGCTCGGCAGATCTCAAGTTCCTTTCGCGGGAAGCCTATTGAAGGAGTATGGTATATATATACGACATTGTTCATTACATAATCAAACCGCAAGATGTTTATAAACATCTATACATATTGCTTTAAATGTGATACATAAGACAATTATCTAACTAGAAAAACACATTTATTTCTCTCTCACTAACAATACAGAATCTTGTCAGCTATACGAACAAGTGCTACTTCTCCAACCACTTAAATTTGATTTTTTTTTAATCAATGGGAAGACAATGTCAAATTCTATATAGTCTAGTCTTAAAATGAAAGGTCGGTGGGGTTTTCCACCTACAATTCTTCTAACCCTAGACTTCTACTTTATTTTAAAACTTTTGGTTTTCTCACGTCACACTCTCAAACTTTGGACATGAAACACTATTAACCCTCATCTTTAAGTATGTTACATATTCACTTCTAACTTTTGGTAATTGACAACTTTGACCCGCCAACCTTTTCTACTTAATAACTTGTCACCTTGTTTTACTTAAATTCCTTTTACGACTTTACACCGGAATGTGCGACACATTATTATATTTTTTTATCTATGCCTAATACGTTAATGTCTAAATTACTTTTACGACTTTACACCGCTGTTTAAATTACTTTTACAACTTTACACCGCAATGACCGAGACATACTCTTTTTTATCCATGACGTTAACGTCACAAAAATAATGTGTGTAACAAAGTCAAAAAGACATAATGTGACGTGCGGACACGACACGTTAACGTCATCATCGTACACTGTAACTGCGATGCTTATATAGGTTATGCTGAGTTAGATCGGATAGGTCGAAACACGGGGTTTCATATGGTTAACGCATTACATAACGTGTCGCCAACTATAATCAACTAAGGCGTTGTCACCGCAATGTGCGGCTTATGACATAAATCTAGTATACATTCAAAAATGAAGAATCTGACATGATATGTTCCTTTTATTCTTGACAACACAGGCACACTGGTGTAGTTGTATATGGTAATGAATACTATTTTGGTGGTGGTGTACAACTGACTCCTGTTGGAACGGCGCCGTATGGGACTCCACTTGAAGTGATTGATCTTGGTGTCACCAAAGTTCAAAAGGACGAGTTCGAATCATATCTAAAGAAGATAAGTCCGCGCTATACACAAGAAACATATAATATAATGAAGCACAACTGCAATCACTTTAGCAATGAAGTTGTGCAGTTTCTAGTGGGAACCACCATCCCGGAGTACATCCTCAACCTCCCTAATGAAGTCGCCAACAGCCCACTCGCCCCTTTTATGAGTAAGTTATAACGCTGGCTTGTAGTCATGGGCGGAGCTTAGTGTGGGCAAGGGCAGAACATGTGTTTCAAACTTATATGTTTTTAAATAAGTTGAAATATTTGTGTTTTGCGCGCAGTGCCACTGATAAATAATCTGGAGGGTACATTGAGGGAAGGTGGCGTCCCACAAGTTCTTCAGTTCCTAGCACCAACAGGGTCATCATGCAGCAAAGGCCAGCCACCAGAGTCAAAGACGCTACAACCGGTGGTTGATCCTCAAGGAAACACTAGAAGCGTCGTGCAAGAAGAGATTGCCAAGGAATTTGCTGCGATTAGGGCGGAGGGAACTATCGGACCGAGTGAGGCTGCAACACTTGCAATCAAGAACGTCATGCAAAGATACGATTTTTCAAATACCACCTAAAGCGTCGTACTTGGTTGCTTCTATCTTTTGAAGAAAACAACATTTTAAATATGGGTTGTGTTAAACGTACCCCTTTCTTGAATTTTACTTGTCGTGACCCCCTTCAAATCATTACATTCCCACTTTTTAAACTAAAAGACAAAAAAAAAACATTGGTAAGACCAAAAAAAACATTGATTTGATGTTTTCAGGAGAGGTCAGAATGAAATTTCAACTTTCAAGAATGAGGTACGTTTAGCCAACCCTTTTAAGTATTTGTTTGTCATTTACTGTATGTTAAAAGGAACCATAGAATTTGAATATTTCCTTTCTGTACAGAAGTTTGAAACTTTTGAGCATTTTAATTAATGTTAAATCTATTATTACATGTATTATTAATTGCATTATAAGGTATATAAATAAACTGGTTTACCGTTATTAATGTAATAATACGTGATCACTTGTTTCTTACTCATAAACTAGATGATGTTATTAGTGAGCATATAGCACGTCTAGTTGCTAATGTTAACATTGATAGAAAGATCATGGTAAAACATTTAGTCCCCTCAGCCTTGGTCAAGCACGCCACAGTTTAGAGTTGCTCTTTCCTTGGCAATTGCCCAAAGCCTTGATCACTTTACGCCCATACCATCGTTTGAACCACTTAACGTCAGATGCCTAGCACATGGGCCACATACTGTCCGTACTGTTTAGCATCTGAAACAACAACTACCCTGCTACTCAATGCACATACCATCTCTAATGACCAGAAGTATTTCATCGGTACCAATATACATTGACGCGACATTATAGAAGTTGTGTACTTGGAACACCTGACCTCACCACCGAACATACTGACCAAGTCCAACATAGATCGGCCATTGATGCACATGCAGTTAACCTGTACAATCATTTCACCAAGTGCTCATATACTACCACTGCATAATTTTGTTGTTATCAGTTGATACTTCACATATGAGAAATAAATTGTGACCTTTAGCTGATCAACAGAAATTAATGCACTTCTTAAACAGGGTGCCTATAAATCTATATAATTCACATATATTTTGTAATAATTAAAACTTTTCAAACGAATTGGATTCAAAAAGAGAAAGCAACAAATCTTTGAAGCAATAATTTTTAAACCACAACCAACTCGCAAAAGCTTATTCTCCAAACAAACATTCATGCCACAACCAGCAACCGTGGTTTGCCTATCTGCCGCCACCACTTATGTAACTCCCAACGGCACTAGCTCTGCACCACCCTAGCCGCCTTAAGGCACAGGCTTATCTGGTCCCATGCTTTGATCATCAACTTGCAGAATTCACGGCACCGTTAAACTCCAAATTGTTATATGTTCATAACCCCAAATCCAAAAATTGAACTATTATCGTACAAAAATGCGCAATCTAAATCCATCCACACCAGAACAAACAGACAACAATCAAGAGTAGTTACTTGAGAGAAACATTAACTTCTACGAAAGAGTCTGTCAAAATTATGTCTTTGGAATTCTCTGCTTTTGGGTGATTAAGGGAATTAATCTTCAACCTCACATGTAAAGGCTTCAAAAACACAAACTCTTCAGGGGTTTTCTTTGATGTTGATAGGATCTGCACACACGCCTCTGTTTGGGATTTATCTTTCCCACTCGGGTTTGAAACGTTGATCAATCTAGCCAACTGTTGCTCCTTAGAAGCATTGGTTTCATTTTTAATTCTCAAGTACAATGCAGCATTGATGATTACCTGGTAACAAACAGAACATTTCAACTTATAAAATAATATAGGATTATCCTTAAATATTGAAACATTTGACTGTCTGAATGTTTCATTATTCGCCAAATATCTGAAATAAGTTGATGAACTTGTTAAATCTTTTATCCTTTATATGAGAACTGACCTTTTTGAACCAACAGAACACTGAGCCATAGTTCATTGGTTTTTCAGGTGGCAATTTTGACCCATTTACTTACAAGTGGGTCGATTATTGTAAACCCTAACAGGTCAAATTAAACATGTTGACCAAAAAGAAACGGGTTGGATGGGTCCAAATTGTATTTATGATGCATAAAACCTAATCATTTATAGGGCAAAGATCATAGAATCACAGTATACTTCTGTTGTTGGTCTGTTTGGATAATTATACTCATTTTTTTATCCATTTTGACTGCAGGTACAATACCCGACCGGGGTCAGAATCGGTCTGGTCAGATTCAAATGCAGCTGAGCGACCAAACTGAGATAATGGCCGCCAAAAGTAAAATCAATTCGAGAGGGAAATTCCAAAAGGAAACAGTGGGTGAGTGGAGGCGTGGAGCTGAAAAAGAAGGAAGTAACTACTTAGTCAGAGTTTACGTTAATTATGTTTTTATTCATGTTTCAGTTTGTTTTGAATGGTATTTAAAAATTATCTATCGTATTGTACTTTGGAGAATTGCCCTTCTCGAATCGGGCCGTTTGTTTATCAATTTCAGTGAAATCTTGTTCCATTTGGTTTTCCCCTGTTTTTAGTAATTGCAGGGAATTCAGAGTGGTACAAACCCGGAATAGCACTAACAAGAGCAATGATAAACCGGCAGACGCAACTGCTGCGCAATTAGCTGCCATTGCTTCTCGATTAGACTCCATGGAATCGCTCAACGAAGACATTGCTGCTTTGAAGAACCATGCATGTACCAGAGGGCGTTTCCAACAGGTTTGAAGAAGGGGGGTCTTCTTGGCGTTCACCGAATCATCATAGGCTTTTCAACTAAATTGATTTCCCAATATTTAGTGGCGGCGACCCAAGGGGTATTTATTAAAAGCTGAAAAGTATTTTCGATATTATATTATATCATACCAGAGCCCGGAGGATGAGAAGGTGGATGTCAACTCCATGCACCTAGAAGGCGACGACGCTCTTGATTTGTTTTCATGGTTAACCATTGATCAACCTCTTCTATTTTGGGAAGATTTAACATATGCCTTGCACAAAAACTTCGGGCAGCAGAGTTTCAGAACCCTGACGAGCAACTTTGCAGTATCAAATAAGCTGGAACAGTTTAGGAATACCACCAAAAGTTCGCAAAACGTTCTTCCCGGGTTACTGATTGGCCAGCATCACTGCCTATACCGTTACTTTCTGAATGGGCTGAAGGACGAATTAAGAGCTGATGTTCGTATCCACAAACCAAGGACGGTGTACAACGTAATGAGTTTAGCCCCGGAATTCGAATCCAAGGTAACCCATACCAAAACAGGAAAAACCGTGGTGTCAAATGTCTCCAGTAAACCCGATGCAACGCCATCTTTTTCCACTCCAACTTCGTTGGTTACCCCACAAAAAAGCATTAGACACCCGCCTTTCAGAAACGGAAAAACAAGGTAGATATACCTTTCAGGTGAATGTTTTAGACGTGGGGAGAAATATGAGCCAGGACACCATTGTAAAACAGGGATCTTCAAGCTACTCGAAATACCGGTTGGGGAAGGTGACCAAGCTGCAGCAGTGGTTACCAAACCTCTCGAACACCAAGAGATGGCAGAAATCAGCTTACAAGCGCTTTTCGGTTAACCCCATACTACAACGATGAAATTTCATGGGTCGTTGAACAACACAAAGGTGCTGATTTTGATCGATAGCGGGTCAACACACAACTTTATCCCGGATATTCTTGTCCCGGAGATGAAGTTGACTACTCTGTTTGTAACCCCTTTTGGTGTGCAAATCGGAAATGGGGATATTATTCATTGCACCCAATTATGTAGTGACATCACCATCCAGATTTCGGATCATAAAATCACCCAAGACTTTCATCCGTTTTCTCTTGGCGGCGCAGATGTTGTGCTGGGCATCATATGGCTGTCCACCCTCAATACGATTCAAGCCAATTGGAAGGAGATGTTTTTAGCCTATTCGGTGGCCGGTCGGACACATAAGCTCTGGAACACCAGTTTCAGCCACATTTCAGCAGTTCACAGCAGCTCTGGTACCTCCACATGTCATCATCATCACCATCATCATCATACTCAGTAAATCCCACCAATAGCAAAGCTAAGGTGGGTCTGAGGAGGGTAAGATGTAGACAGCCTTACCTCTACCCCGTAGGATAGAGAGGCTGCTTCCAGTGAGGCCGCCGGCTCGATTGTAGTTTTGCATCAAGCCTTGGACATAAGGCACATAACACTTGGCAATCGGGAAAAAGACCGATTGGTGCATGCACCCCCTTGTCTTTCGGCTATCAATGCCACTACATGATGCATGATTAACCGTACGTCGCTTTTAACGTTATTTTCACGAAATTAGTAAAATAACGTTAAACTTGGTTTTAAATTGCGTGATGCGCTCCGATGCGTTTAGTCCAAAAATCTGATGCGCGATGCGTGATGCGTGATGCGAGCGCATCACGTATGTGATGCGTTCTTTATAAAAAAAAATAGTTAAAAATTATTTATACATAAAAACTTATAAAAACATACTTAAAGTAAAACAACTGACGTAATTAGAAGGTAAGAGTTATGTTTTTTGGTTCAAATCAAGCATACTAAGATGTTAATTATGGAAAAAACCGAACACAGTTCATAAAATCTGGAAAAAAGCATAAAAAACAATGTTGCGCGCATCAGAGCGCATTATGCGATGAGCGCATTATGCGAAATGCGCGCAATATTCTCGCATCACGTAAACGCATCGCATCAGCTGTTGCGATGCGCTCTCATTAGCGCATCGGGCGCATCACGCATTATGCGCGCATTATGCGCGCATTTTAAAACCAAGACGTTAAAATTAGTGCAATTTCACTTTTGCCACCTAAGCGACCACACATATATACATTATACGGTACCTCCACATGTCTCGCTATCAAATTTAAAAAGGAGTCACCTTGATACGACACCTCAGCCGATCGAGTTACCGCATCGGGTTTTCGATACGGTCCACAAGGGTCACCACGAGCTATTTTGACTCGACTTGAGGACAAGTCTGCTCCCATGGCGGGTGGTATTGATACGATACCCGACTGGGTCAGAATGGGTCGGGTTAAGACTCAAGTGCAGCTGGGCAACCCAACTGAGATAATGGCGCCAAAATTAAAATCAATTTGAGAGGGAAAACTCAGGAGGGAAATTGGGAAAAAAAATAGTGGGTGACGGGCTGAAAAGAAGGAAGTAATTGCTTAGTTCGAAATTACGTTTATTATGTTTTTATTCATGTTTCAGTTTGTTTTTTGTCTGGTATTTGAAAAAAAAATCTATTGTATTGTGCTTCGGAGAATTGCCCTTCTTGAATCAGGCTGTTTGTTTATCAATTTCTGTGAAATTTTGTTCCAATTTGGTTTTCTCCTGTTTTAGCAATTGCAGGTCGTAACAGTAAGTTTTGGGAGCGGCCCATTTTGGTGACTAAAGTTTTTCTTGTCCCTGTTTGGTAATTAGATCTGTTAGTTAAATTATTTTAACCCTGTTTGTTCATCTTTTCCCACTGCAATTACCAAATTTGCCTATTTTAGAACTTATCATTACCAAAACAGATTAAAAATACATAAGTACCAAATACTGTAAACCAAGACGAAAGAACATTGCTATTTTATAACATTTGGACTTATTTATAAATTAGTTAATAATCATGTACACACTTCTTGCTCAGTTTTACTCGGCCTAATGTAAGCCAGGCTAACCTAGGGTCCTAGTCAGGCTTATTATCACCATGCTTAATCTAGACAGGCTTAGTATCGACACCTCTAACATGTTGGACTCCTTTTCTATGAAATCCTAAACAACAGAGAAAATTAAGACCAACATGCTTATTTATCAGCGCATGGGTTTTTTTCCCGTAGAGAACTTCCTTTGATGACGTTACCCTGCTCAAGGAAAAACACTTCGGCCTAAAAAAAATCTCTCCTGCCCTGAAGTTATAATTACCCATGCAAAAGCTGAATGGGAAAATGTCTTATAGGGACCGCTCTCAAGGAATCTTAGAGGCAGTTATTACAATCACGTGTGTCATGTGTGGATTGGATCCCTTATGCTCACACCTGTGTCATGCGTGGATTGGACCCCCTATGCTCACATCTTCATGAATCCACTTAGGATTAACGTCAAAACGTCAAATGACAACATTTGATCAGCCCAACCTATCATCTAAAAGATGAGTGGTGACTATAATCCTCTAAGGGGGTTGTTCATTCCAAAAATCTAAGAACGAGACTTCGATCCGTTATCCATTTAAGTCAAAGCAGTCAGAGCACCTTCTATCATCAATATCTTTGGACAAAGTACTTGAAGTCAACCCGATTTGAATAAAAATTACCAGTTTCCCAACACGCTCAGTCTGCTCTTCCTAATTTTAATACACACGCACACACACATATATATATATATATACTGGAAATTGCTAAGACGGGTGTGTGCTTAGAGAAGCATACCTCACTTGTTCCCGGGCTAGTATTGACAGCACAATCTATGCTTATATTTCCATCTGGCACGTTTGAGTTAGACGTCTTGTCTTCTTCGGTATCGAGTTCTTTTTGCGTTAAAGAGGCAAGGTCATCCAACTCATCATACCACTGCTGAGCAACACCAACCTGCATACATTTGAGGTAGATTAAGTTAGTCAAACTTCGCTTCCATGAACAGTGTGCTTGGGTAACGGATCGGATCAAAGCAGGTCAGGCCATAATCACCCCGAGACTCTTTTTGCTATAAATAGTCAGGCCTCATTAATGATTACAGCGTTTCCATTATCACCTTATTATTTAAAAATACTTAATTATTAAGCGATAAAAAACAAATTCAACCTTCTCTGTAGATTCAGCTTTATTCTTTGCAATTAAAGTTTCAGTAGCAGTGCCTCTTGTCTGCCGCCATATACAATCTTCATCTAGTGGTTCCACAAGCTCGGTATTTTCAGGAATTTCTACATTAATCTTTATGTCTATCCTACCTGTTTTATATAGTCAATTCACATTGTTATTAATATTATAGCTCATGTATGAAATTACACATGCTCTATAAATTCAGGGGTGGATGTAAAGAGCCAATTACCTGGTAACAAACTGAAATTCTGAATATGATCAATGTGAACTTCCGGGACACCAAAACCACTGTGACATCAGAGACAAATTTACATGAATGCCCTTGTAAAAACCCTGTATTTATGAAAATGGAAATGCAACAGGAGATAGAAAGAGTACTCACGCAGCATAAGTTGATTCCATGGGGGAAACCAACCAATACGGTAATCCAAGTACTCCCAAGTTTGAGAAGTCAAAGCTACTCATTGACTTTGATTTTTTGTCGTATTTCAGCACCACCTGACCATCTAAGCATTCTCGTTGTTTAGAAAACTATAAAGGTGTAGTTCTTCAACTGAAGGAAAGACAAATCACTACCATATATTTTACCTGAGTCACAAATTACTATATTGTCCTGAAAACTTGCCACTGAAGAGACCAGGCCAGCATGTGAATTTCCCTCTATTGAGAAACCATTGGCAATATTTTGTGGAAGGCTATTAGATGGTATCTCCTTCAGAAGTGAAGATTTCTCCAAGATCAACGGTCCACATATCTCTAAAATGTTTTCAGTACCTTCATGGTGCAAACAATTAATCGCTACCACGAGCTGATAATTGACTGGGAAGATTTAAAAAGAAAAAAAAAAAAAGCATTACGAAGATCGGAAGATTAAGGGCGAACCTTTGACAACTTCTTTAATAAGACCAGATGATAAATCCATGATCCATAAAGTATCCGAACTGCATGAAAACATAAAAAGTTGAAGAGGATATTCTAACATATGGAATTCAGTTTAAGAAAGCGACACATGCTTTACCTGCGGTTGAGGATAAAGAGTTCATTTTCCAATGATTTAAGCAGATGCCAGGGATAAAAAAGTAAATTAGAATCAACTTCCTCGGAATTTGAAGAAACAGCTTTTGTACTCCAGAGTTTATCCATGATCCAGCTCAGCAGGCCACCCTTTGTCTTGTGACCATTAGGTTTGGGATAAAATGTCTCAACGGTTCTGCTCTCCATATCAGCTCGCCTTATAGCATGGTTCTTTAACGAAATGAAAGGGATTAGAACATAAAGAAAAATTAGTGGGTAATAAGCCCATAAATATACTTGTAATTGTTCATTTCTTAGAATTTTGTTCAAGCAAAATAGTTGTGTTTCACTGTTTCATCTCTAACGGGTCAAATGAGTACATTTAAAAATTTGTCCACCGATCTAATGTGTCAAACGGTTGAGAGTCATCCAATATGCATAAACATCCTAGATTGCTTTATCAAGAAACAAGTTATATTATTATCATTATTATAACAATAAGTTTTTTACTGAATATAACAACATCCTAGATTGGTGGGATTTACGAGTACGACGATGATGATGATTATAATTTATAACAATATAGTTTGATAATCATTTAGTGTATTAAGTTTTTCTTAAAAATAAATAATAAAGTACATGGCTGGTCCTTGTGGTTTACCAAAATTTTGGATTTGGTCCCTAGCTTTCTAAAAGCACATAGGTGGTCCCTGTAGTTTGCACTTTGTAACACATTTACTCCCCAACTTTTTCCAATAGTACATGGATGGTCCCTATGGTTTGCACTTTGTAACAGAGTTAGTCCCTAACTTGGACAAGCTAAAGCCCTTAGATTTATTGGCTGGTGACTAAATGCGTTACAAAGTGCAAACCACAGGGACCATCCGTGTACTTTTGGAAAGCTAAGGACCAAATCCACAATTTTTTGGTAAATCACAGGGACCATCCGTGTACTTTACTTGATTCCAAATAATAGAAAAATGTTTACGGATCAGCCCAATCCAATTTGACATGAGTTAAAAACTACCTGCAATCTTGACACCTCGAACATGAAAGGTGTATCAGAATCGCAGAAAATGTAAAAATACAGTTAGAATTTAAAGAACTCTCAAACATCCTACTTTTATGCATACCTCTGAGTCAACAAAATACAGGCAGTTCTCAGAATCATGATAAAACAAAGCAGCAGGGCGCATTATCTTACAAGATTCAAATTCTCCATCTTCAAATCCAGGAGAAGATCCGATCTGCAAAAATAAAATGTTATTGAGAAAAGCTTTCAGCAGCCACTGTACGATTGACGTGTGAGTCGCACATGAAATTCCTTACATACAGAATCTAAGATAGTTCCATTTCCATCAAACACAATTATACGATGGTGATTTATGTCAGAAAGGAACAACCGTTCATTAACTTCATCAACCTCGATGCACCCTGCATATTGTAACACTACAACATAAGCCAACGATTCTTTCAATGTGTTTAATACGAATTTGAATGTTATAAGCATCAGGAAACTTTTAGAAACTTGTCATTTTAATAGTCTTCGCCATACAAAATTGTGATAAAATAAAAAAGCTTAGAAACTTGTCATCATACTTCAACTGTTATACCTGGAAAATAAAGCAATAAATTCTGCAATGGAGAGCATAGATACGGTTCCTTAAAAGCATCAAGTGGCTTTACCCATGTGCCTCGGAGATTATGCAACAATCCTGGTTTTTCTTTCGGCTGAACGATTATTTCTTTGATGGCTGCAGGTGTTGTGTCACAAAAGATAATACGATATGTAGTAACACAATAGAAAATACTATAAATATGATAGGAACAAAATATAAATAGCGTAAGGGAAAATGGTGACAACAAACATGGAGAACAGAGCAGTAGACATACATGTGTCAAGAATTTCAAATTCCACATCCTTTTCATGCAAGAGTAAAGGACCCTCCATACCTTTAAATAAGATATAGCCTACTCTATCTGATATCTACAAAAAAAGGTCACATTTGATTGATAATTGGTCAAATAGTTAGGATCCTAACTATTAGCTAAAAAGAAAGCGGATTGAATAGTTGAAAAGCCACCCAAAATAAATTCTTAACAACCTATAATATTAAAAATAATCGATCATTATTTACCTCAGAAAGAGACTTGTTCGACACTAAAATCGGAAATGTGATGTGTTCGCTCATGATTATCTTCGCTAAACGAGAACGAACGACATCACTGCTAGATGCTCTGCATGGCTGAAATCCGATAACATTGAGTGAAGAATACCTGAAGCGATAAATATATACACACGTAATTATATGAAAATATATTAACTGAAACAAAGAAGCTAATGATAAGTTGATAACTATATATTTTATACCTTTGCTGAAGTGATTTTACTTTTTCCAACATAAAGGTAGAGTCTTCAACGAATGCACCAACGACAACTAAGAAGACTCCATCTTTCCCACTTAAATCCTTTGAAATAGCACTTCTATTAAACCAGCAATGAGAGGAGCCTGTATAATAATAAGTCAAACTATTTAATAGTTGCTGCTTGGCGGTTGAAAGTAAAAAGCCTTTGTTTTGGAAAAAGACAACAGATAAACTAGATATCCATACGATATAAAGATTTACATGGGTTTCCCATGATGTTTCTTACAGCTTATAGTCGTACACGATATACACATGTCTACATATCTCGTGTAACAGAATAGAGAATGTGTCATGATCAAACTACGAGCATACATAGTAACGCTAGGGTTCGTAAAAGAAAACTGAAAACATCAGGAATCCCACTAATCTCATGAGTGTCAAAGATTCAAAGTGGATATCATATGTATTTGTGTCTACTCAACAGTAAATAACAGATTTGGATATGGCCAAATTTCTATAAGTGACTCTATGTGCCTACGAAGTATAAATATGTCTCAAGTATCATACGATACAAAACATCACAAGTACATAACTTGCAAAAAGAAAACTGAAAACATCAGGAATCCCACTAATCTCATGAGTGGTCAAAGATTCAAAGTGGATATCATATGTATTTGTGTCTACTCAAAAGTGAATAACGGATTTGGATATGGCCAAATTTCTATAAGTGACTCTATGTGCATACAAAGTATAAATATGTCTCAAGTATCATACGATACAAAATATCACATGTACATAACTTGCAATATATATACATAGCATAACATAAAATTCTATAGGATTATAAATAATATGGATCTGAAGGTTTGCATTTTGTTTTGCAACTTAAACTATTCTATTAAGACTTTAGTACATTTGAATTTTTGGAATGATACGATGATCATTTCATAGAGCGCCTTCGCTGAATTAGATAATACTTTAGTGCGTACGAAATCCACGGATTTCAGACGGAACATGCAAAACATATATCTGACAACACAAGTTGCATACACACAGATATTGGGTACAGAGTATGGGCATACACAAATTTTTCTTAACAATAATCATTTTAAATCAACATTGCATACCCCCCCCCCCCAAACATATATGTTTATCATCGAATAACTATATTTTCACATCATATGATCTCAAACAAATAACAACGGATAATAATAATTGTCACAAAACACCATCTAAAAAACAAATGATCCATTATACCTTCAATCTCACTAAGACTGGATCTAATTAAGGCCGACAACGAGTCAATCTCTGAAACAGGGGGTTTACATGACTCCAGCTCAGTTGAAAACCTGGTAGAAACTGTCATTGGTGAATTAGGAAAGTAAAACAACTCCATATTTGCAACACTCAATAGGAAGAAAACAGAGTTACCTATGAGTATGTTGTTTATAACCTAAAACACCATCATTAATCTCTCTGTATGAATATATAACAACTGAATTGACAATTCGTCTGGATGTTTGATAGTTTTTTAACATCTGATAACATCTACCTGAAAAAAAAAATATGATTAAATCAGAAGAAATTCAAAAACTAATAGCATAAGATGCGAAAACATTACCTGCTGATCGTATCATCATAGTTGAACTCGAAAGCTGCGGTGAAGTTTTGAAAATGAAATCGAACTAAATTGAATTGATTTGCGACTCTATGGTGTGCAGCCGAACAAATGCAAATATTAAAATCAATGAAGAGTTCACCAATTTTGGGAAATTATCTACGAATGCTGCCCCTGTTTCGATCTTTCACTAAACCCGTTTCCTCCTAAACCCTAAAAATACCCAGAAAATATGTGAAGAGTTAACTAACTAATGGGTCATTTTAACCATTTTGACCCATTATTATCTACATATTATCTACATATTATCTCCAACATGTGGGAATAGTGACACTCTTCCATTGGACCAACCTTTTTTTAATTTTATTTTATTTCCAGTTTAAAATTACGCTTTTGTACTTCGTTTAAAAATACGTTTTTGTCCCCAGTTCAAAATGAAATTATAATTTCGCCCCTAGCTCAAAATTACGCTTTTGCCCTCGGTTCAAAAACTCATTTTTAATTGTGTTCGCATTTTAAATTTACGATTTTGCCCTTCGTTTAAAATTACGGTTTTGCCCCCAGTTCAAAATAAAATTATAATTTCGCCCCTATCTCAAAACTACGCTTTTGCCCTCGGTTCAAAAACTCATTTTTAATTTTGTTCGCATTTTAAATTTACGATTTTGCCCTTCGTTTAAAATTACGGTTTTGCCCCCAGTTCAAAATAAAATTTTGGTTTTCCTTCTACCTTAAAATTACGATTCTGCCCTCAGCTAAAAATTACGTTTTTGCCCACAGTTCAAAATAAAATTATGATCCCCCCAAGCTCAAAATTATGATTTTACTCTCAGTTTAAAATTATGATTTCGCCTCTAGCTTAAAATATAATTACGATTTTGCCCTCTATACAGACATACATGTTATGAGAGAGTAATATTCGGTTTATTGCCCCGCAACGCGGGAGGGGGGGGGGGCAAAAACTAGTTAGTTTACAAATGTTATAAACTAGTAGACGCCGTGCCCACGTTGCGGGGTGATGGCCGAATAATTATCAATCAATTAAAAAAAGACTACTATAATTTTGCTATGGAAAAAAACGATGATAAGACCGTAATTTTGGGCTCAGGGCAAAAGTGTAATTTTTCAGTACTAATGAGTCAGTATTAGGCAGCTAGAGTTATGCGCCGCCCGCGTTGCGGAGCGCTAAACCGAGTATTTCTTAGGTTAATAACATGTACGCATTTATGTCGGTTAGTTATACATGCTACCTATAACACGATATAAAAAAAAGATACATCAAGTTAACCAATTAAAGAAAAACAGTACCACAGTTATGACAAAAAAAAATTTAACTAAAACGATGACAAGCGTGTAATTTAGAGTTGGGGGTAAAACAATAATTTATCAGGACCAATTAGCGAGTGCTAGGCAGCTGTTTGGCATGAATAAAAACAAGATTAAGTCAAAAAAGTAAAATAAAACACTACCATGGTTTTGCCAAAGAAAAAAAAACGATGGCAAAATTGCAATTTTTAGCGGAGGTAAAATCGTAATTTTAAAATGGAGGTAAAATAATATTTTGAACTGACGGCAAAACCATATTTTTTTAAACGGGGGCAAAATCGTAATATTTTAGCTGCGGGTAAGATCGTAATTTTTAGCTGGGGCAAAATCGTAATTTTAAACTGGGAACCAAATCGTAATTTGGCAGGACTCTAGCTGAGGGCAAAACCATAATTTTATTTTAAACTGGGGGCAAAAATGTATTTTTTTACTGAGGGCAAAATCGTAAATTTAAGCAAGGGGCAAAAGCAAAATTTTATTTTAAATCGAGGATGAAATCGTAATTTTACATCTGGAATAAAATTGTAATTTGATATCACCTATAAATAACTATTATATGGAAAAAAAAAACAAATGTCAAAGTGGCCGCCAAAATTGGCGAACCACATCACAAAACTATTACCGCATGACGTAATCCACTAAATGTATATGTTGGAAATGGTGACTATCCACATTCTAACTCCCGTCTCTCATGTCCTTTGTATTAATGTAAGAACACTATATATATATATATATATATATATATATATAGGTTCTTTGTATTGCATGTTGATATCTCAATATATAATAATTCTCTATTCTATCTTTATCTCTATGTTCCTTTGATTATGTTCATATACTAGTTGCTAGTAGGACGTTGTTTTACAACACGTTATCAGCACGAATTGCTTTGAGAGTTGGATCATCTTGCATGAGGTAAATGTATTTCATTATTTGTTATTCTCTCACACATAAACCATATTGTAATTCATACGATATTGGGTTATTTCGAGATGTATATTTATTATTTCAGTTAACTATGAATTGTTCTTTTTTTAAATAGAGATCCATGAATTTTGATTCAGTTTACAAGGTTTTACTTAGTGGTTTTATCAAGTCCTATATTAAACTATTAATTTTATTAAATTTAAGGAATTCATGGAAAATATTTGTTTCCTTTAGTACATTTTTTCTTTAGTTTTAAATTAAATACTTTTACATACTTAGTTGTTGTTTTTAGATCTGTTTGTGTATTCTAGATATAATATGGTATATTTTTGCATTACTTTTAAATATAGATCTAAACTAGTAAATTAATATCTTTAATTTTGGTTGAATTTAAGAGTGATATGTATACAATGTTCAAATCTTTAAGAAAGTTTTTCCTTATTGCTTTTGCTATTTTGGTTCTAACCACCCTGTTGTGCCATAAACGCCCAATGATCAAACTTGTATGTCTCCGGTGAGGCAACTACATCTATGTTTTACCTTATGTATTTGATATGGTTAACGATCTATTTACCACCGTTTAGTTTGCATTCCCTATATATTTCTCCAATGCAATGAAGTATAAAATGTATAATTTGTGTACTTAATTAATTTAAATGGATTTATTGATTTTAGGAGGTTATATACATGTTTAGCTTTGTTGTTTGAGTGAGGTTGCTAGTAAAATTAGATTAAAGTGGTTGGTTAAATACATATGAATAGTAACTGTAAAAATGGTTCCTTTGGAGTTGAAACACCATTGCTTTTAGTGTTGGTATAAATCATATTTGAATTTCTTAATTAGATTAAAGTGGTTGGTTAAATACATATCTATAATACTATAAAAAGGAGAAGTGACGTACAAGATGGTAATTTTACCACGCGTATCAATTCTAAAGCAACATGTACAACTAATGAAAGCTTGTTTTATGAGGGTAAAATTGTAAATGTCACACCCCCAAAATCCACCTGCGGATAACACCCGCTTCGAGGGCGTGACTGACCAGGATCCAGCCACCAATTATACTGAATAATTAAAATTGGTAACAAAAGTAATGCTTACTAACCATAAGTTTAGTAAATATCAAGTTCAGAGTTTAAGGTTTTAAGTTCAAACAGTTAATAAGTAGCGGAAGCATAAGTAAAGCAGTTTAAACAGAGTTCATATTTCAAAATAGGTAACACCCAACACAAGGGTGGACAGACACTACTCATTCCCAAGCAGCAAGCTCCTTCGTCACTGGTTACCTGCAAAGCATGCAGTAAGGGGTCAACAATAATGCTGAGTGAGTTCACTAGTTGTCCAGTTTTAATTACCAAAAACTTGTTTCACCAGTTAATTTATCCGTTTATACATGCCATGGGGAGCTACCCCAAAAGTTAGCGACTAAACTGTTTTTCCAATACCGAACACTAGGTAACCGTTGCGTTTCCGCAGGATGCCCCGATGTCAATGTTCTATCATCATTGACGGATGCCTGAGTACATTAGTTCACGACCGATCCCAAACCAGGGCACGGTGTGAGGCTGGTAAACACCTAAATAGCGCTATCAACTAATAACCCGTTCGCCTGACCCCGGCGACTAATCGGTATTTGTAGTAGGGACTTGAGTGATAGAGTTTCGTTTAGTGCCGTTAGTTGCAATCCGTATAAACAGTAATTAACCAAAAGGTTTCCCAATACCAGGGAAGGAAAAGTAAGTTTTGTTCCCAATAACTAGGGAAGGTATGTAAATGGTATCCCCTTTTCAAGGGGATAGGGTTGTTTTAGTCTCGTGTCCCAAACCACCGGGACGCATGCTTTTAAGTTGTGAACTCACCTTGGGTTGCTCGGTAGGTTTAGGTTACTTGTCAATCACGTTGGTCACCACGTCCTAACATGGTTATCGGTATAGGTCAGGTTCGGTGTACAAGCATTCACATAACAATCTAAACACATACAGGCACGTAACATGCATACAAGTAAACAGTCATGGGGTTATTGGGCCGGCCCTAACAGTAACACAGTCAAACAGCATCACATAGTCCATTTAACAGATAGCCCATGATACACATAATGGCCCAATAACCAAAGTGAACAGCCCAGTCGCAACCAGACGGTCTCGAGTCGCAACCAGGAGGTTTCGGCTTGTCACGCTGTGGTTGCGAGTCGCAACCGTGGTCTCGAGTTGTAATGCCGTGGTTGCGAGTCGGAAGCTGTCCCTTTCATGCACACGTGATGATGCAGATGTAACAGTCCAAGTTGTACCAAGTAATCAGGCCCAAATCCGGAAATGACCAATAAGGTTTCACTAACACTTTTCCTAAACTGCCTATTAGTAAACATAGATCAAACTTTGCCATTTTTAAATCTTCAAACCACATTCAAGAAGTTCATCCTAAATTCAAAGTTTTCTAGGGTTTTCACCTTAACAAAAACATACATTCTTGAACCAAAAATCACATATTTCTAGCAAGAATCGTCACGCAAGAACAAGAAAACATACATTTAGTGATATTAACTAACTCGGTTGGCCCTAATCATCCTTAAACCATTATTCTATAACCATTTAAGCATGTTAGCAAGTATTCATACATAAGGTTTAACACACATAGTTCAACTTCACAAATTACCCAAAAATCATGTATAACACTTACTAACCAAGCATTTCTAGTTCATACAACATACATAAATCTTATACACAAAAGATAACACAAAAGATAACACTAACCGGTTATGAAAGGAGGAGCCGAAAACAAAGAGAAGAGAACCGAGAAGATGGAGTGTCCGAGTGATGATCTTGACCGAGTTTCTTGTCCGAGATCCTAGCTTGAACCGAGATTTGGAAGAGATGGAATGTTGTTGGTTTGGGGTTTCTAGTTGAGAGAGAATAGGAGAAGTGTGGGTGTGTGTAAAATGAAGCAAGTGGGGGAAAAGGTTGGGATTTATACAAGAGGGTTTTCGGGTTGGGCTTGGGGTTTCGGCCCAAACCGGTTACGGCTCAAAGGCCCACTCGAGACCGAGTGGCCCACTCGCAACCGGGTGGTTGCGAGTCATGGTCTCGGGTCGTGGTCTCGGCTCTCATATATATATATATATAATACATACATACATCACATATCATGCACAAAGGTCACGTTTTCATTTAATAATATTTATATACACAAAATATTACAAGGTGTTCGTTCGGAAAAACCTAGAGTGTCACATTATCCCCAAGTTTTAAGAACTTTCGTCCCGAAAGTTAAGGCAGCCACTGCCAAGCTAGCGTGTTTCAACGGGGTGTCACATCATCCCCCCGTTAGTTTGGAATTTCGTCCCGAAATTCAGTTGTAGCTTCAGTGCTGGGGTTTTCGTTTGGGAACAGCTGGGGATACTTGGACTTCATCTGGTCTTCCCGCTCCCAGGTAAACTCTGGGCCGCGTCGTGAGTTCCAACGAACTCGCACAAGGGGTATCTGGCTACGTTTGAGGGTTTTGATTTCTCGATCCGTGATCTCAATCGGTTCCTCAGTAAAGTGTAGCTGTTCATCAATCGTCAGTTCCTTAAAAGGAATCACAAGTGTTTCATCCGACAAACACTTCTTCAGGTTAGATATGTGAAATACGTTGTGTACCGCGCTCAGCTCTGCAGGCAGGTTCAATCTATACGCCACCTTACCGATTTTCTCGGTAATTTCGAATGGTCCAACATATCGTGGATTCAGCTTGCCTCGTTTACCAAAACGAACCACACCCTTCCAGGGTGAGACTTTAAGTAGAACCCGGTCCCCGACCTGGAATTCTAACGGCTTCCTACGCTTGTCAGCGTAGCTTTTCTGACGGTCACGAGCTGCCGCCATGCGTTGCCTGATCTGGGAAATCTTTTCCGTTGTATCTACCACCAGTTCTGGGCCTGTGAGTTGACTGTCACATACTTCCGCCCAGCAAAGAGGTGATCGGCATTTACGACCGTACAATGCCTCAAAAGGTGCCGCCTGAATGCTAGTGTGGTAGCTGTTATTGTAGGAGAATTCCACCAGCGGTAGATGCTTCTCCCAGTTCTTGCCAAAATCGATCACACATGCTCTAAGCATGTCTTCCAGGGTTTGGATGGTGCGTTCAGACTGCCCATCCGTTTGCGGGTGATAAGCGGTGCTCATGTCCAAACGTGAGCCAAAGGAGTTGTGCATAGCTTGCCACAACTCGGAAGTAAAACGAGCGTCTCGGTCGGAAATAATAGAAGTTGGCACCCCGTGCCTGGAGACTACTTCCTTTAAATAAATTTCTGCTAAGGTAGAAAACTTGTCTGTTTCCTTAATGGCCAGAAAGTGTGCAGACTTAGTCAATCGATCCACTATCACCCAAATAGTATCATTCCCGCGTTGAGATCTAGGTAGCCCTGTGACAAAATCCATGGAAATTTGCTCCCATTTCCACTTCGGGATTTCCGGTTGCTGGAGGAGGCCTGCTGGTTTCTGATACTCAGTTTTGACTCTTGCACAGGTCAAACATTTGCTAACGTAAGCTGCTATGTGGGCTTTCATGCCAGGCCACCAGTAAGTGGTCCTTAAGTCGTGGTACATCTTATCTGAGCCAGGGTGTACTGAGTAACGGGACTTATGGGCTTCGTCCATCACAAGCTCTCGTAGATCTCCGTAAAGTGGGACCCAAATGCGCCCTGCCACGTAGTAGGCGCCGTCTTCTTTTTGTTCTAGTTGCTGCCTCGATCCTCGCAGGGACTCAGCCCTGATGTTTTCCGGTTTCAGAGCTTCAATCTGAGCATTTCGGAGCTGGGTAGGGAGGCTAGACTGGATGGTAAGTTGCAATGCTCGCACGCGCCTTGGTATAGCGTCTTTTCGGCTGAGGGCGTCTGCCACGACATTGGCCTTGCCCGGATGATACTTGATGGCGCATTCGTAGTCATTCAAGAGTTCGACCCATCTACGTTGTCGCATGTTTAATTCCTTTTGCTTGAAGATATGCTCGAGACTCCTGTGATCGGTGTAAATGGTGCACTTGGTACCGTACAGGTAATGTCTCCATATCTTAAGCGCAAAGATCACTGCTCCTAGTTCCAAGTCGTGCGTAGTGTAGTTCCTTTCGTGCGTCTTAAGTTGTCGTGAGGCGTAGGCAATAACTTTTTCGCGTTGCATCAACATGCAACCGAGCCCATGAATGGACGCATCGCAGTAAACTACGAAGTCGTCAGTGCCTTCAGGCAACGAGAGAATAGGAGCACTACAGAGGTTATCCTTTAGTTTCTGAAACGCGGTTTCCTGAGCTTCACCCCACTTATAAACCATACCCTTCTGAGTAAGAGCCGTGAGAGGCTGAGCGATCTTTGAGAATCCCATGATAAATCTTCGATAGTATCCCGCTAGCCCTAAGAATTGGCGGACTTCAGTCGGAGTCTTAGGGGTAGGCCAATTCTTTATAGAGTCGATTTTTGCAGGGTCGACGTGAATTCCATCCTTGTTAACCACGTGCCCAAGGAAATGGACTTCTCGAAGCCAGAAGTCGCATTTCGAGAATTTGGCGTACAGCTGTTCGTTGCGAAGGAGTTCCAGAATAAGACGTAGGTGTTGTTCATGCTCCTCTTGACTTTTTGAGTAAATCAGGATGTCGTCTATAAATACGATCACAAACTTGTCGAGGTAGGGTTTGCACACTCGGTTCATAAGATCCATAAGATCCATGAACACTGCAGGGGCGTTGGTCATTCCAAAGGGCATAACGAGGAATTCATAATGACCATAACGAGTTCTGAATGCAGTTTTGGAGATGTCTTCATTACGGACCCTTAACTGATGGTAGCCTGATCGCAGGTCAATCTTAGAATAGTAGCTCGATCCTTGCAACTGATCGAATAGGTCGTCGATTCGCGGGAGAGGGTAACGATTCTTGATGGTAACCTTGTTCAGCTCACGATAGTCAATACACATTCGGAACGTGCCATCCTTCTTCTTGACAAAGAGTACCGGTGCTCCCCAGGGTGATGAACTAGGACGGATAAACCCTTTATCCAATAGTTCCTGTAGCTGAGTAGAGAGTTCCTTCAATTCTGCGGGGGCTAGTCGATAAGGCGCACGAGCTATAGGCGCTGCTCCGGGAGCTAGCTCGATTTGGAATTCGACCTGACGGTGGGGAGGGAGTCCAGGTAGTTCCTCAGGAAATACCTCGGGATAGTCGCGTACTACCGGAAAATCTTCAATCCTCTTTTCCTTTTCCTGCGTGTTGGTGACAAGTGCTAAGATAGCGGTGTGCCCTTTTCGTAAATACTTCTGGGCCTTCAAGAAAGAGATAACGCCGGAGATTTCTCCACCTTTGCCACCTTGTACAATGAGGGGTTCGCCAGAACGGCGAGGAATACGAACTGCTTTCTCTTGACAGAGGATCTCAGCGCGATGCTTGGATAACCAATCCATACCAATAACGACGTCGAAGCTTCCAAGAGTAACAGGGAAAAGGTCGATACTAAATGTCTGACCAGACAACTCTAGTTTGCAGCCCTTGACAACATGTGAGGCCTCGATGTTTCTACCATTAGCTAACTCGACGATATGAGGAGAACTTAGTAACGAAAGCGGACGCTTAAGCTTCTTACTAATACGTAGGGACACATAACTAGCATCGGCACCGGAATCAAATAACACAGAAACATAACGATCATCGAGTAGGAACTTACCCGCCACGACATTGGGTCGTTCCTTGCTTCTCCAGCTCCAATCACAAAAGCCCTTCCTCTTGCATTCCCAGCATTGTTGTTTTGATTGTTGTTCCCAGCTCCCTGATTATTGTTGCGGTTCTGATTCAGTTCAGGGCAATCCTTCTTAAAGTGCCCTGTTGCCCCACATTTAAAACACGCTCGGTCGTTCCCCTGCTGCTGTTGCTGTTGAGGTTGTTGCTGATTCTGTCTTGCCGGGAACTGACTTCTACAATCCTTGGCTTCGTGTCCCATCTTGTGGCATCGCTGACACTGGCCCTTGTTACATGCCCCATTATGGTGTCTGTTACACTTGTTGCACTTAGGGTAGCTTCCCCGGTAGCCACCCTGTTGCTGAGTGTCCTTGTTGTTTTCAGTTTTCCTTTGCTGTGCTGGGGCCTGAGTGGGGTTAGCATCCTTGCTTTGATTTCCTTCCCACTTACGCTTGTTGTCACTAGAAGTTCCGACAGTAGCACTGATCCTTTTGGGCAACCGGCCCTCTTCTACGGCCTGATCAGTAAGTTTGTGGGCAAGTCGAACGATCGGTTGAATGGTGGTGTGGTTGGCTGAAGTTACATGGCTTCGAATTTCTGGAGCCAAACCCTTGATGTACAGTTCGATTCTTCGATACATAGGTCGAGACATGTTTGGGCAAAGAGCAGCATAGTCATTAGACAGCTTGGTGTAAGTTTCAATTTCCGACCCAACCATCTTGAGCTCATAATACTCATTCTCAAGCTTGTGGATGTCATCCCGGTGACAGTATTCATCCTTAATCATATCCTTGAAATCCTCCCACGCAGTAGCATTTGCAGTTTCCAATCCAAACATCTGAATCTGCGCCTTCCACCAAGAAAGCGCGCTTCCTTCAAGCGTAGCAGTAGCAAATTTCACCCAATTCGCAGGGGGACATTCGCAAACAGCAAAAACAGCTTCAATTTTCTCAATCCAATGCAGAAGACCTATGGCACCCTCAGTGCCGTTGAAAGGGAGAGGCTTGCAATCCATGAAAGTTTTGAAAGTACACACTGGTGGTTGCGCAGGTGCATGCTGACCTATAGGGTGAGAAGCGAAACGTATAGGTTTAGAGGCGAAAAGTCGATGTGGCGGTAGGATCTATACATCCTAAAACAACGAGCTTACCTATAGGGTGAGCTGCGAAAGCTGCAGCCACTGTGTTGAGTAGGTTAGTGAACTGAGCCTGAGTCATGTTGATGTTTCCCCTTCCGCGTCCACTCATTGTCTTCATAACCAGAAAACACAATATGAGTGTGATGTCGTAGTGTAGCGAGAATGAGATAGAAGAGAGAGGTGTATCTATCTGATTTAGGCATACTAGTACGTATAGCAAATCAGGAAACATAAGCAAACAGGTAAACACTGGTCCGAGCTATGAGGTTAAATGTGTCGAGCCTTGCACTTGGAGTGTAGTGTCGTTACGAGTCACGGGTTATAGTCTGGTTTTCTCCAAAAAGATTTTTCCCTTTTTAAAACCAAGTTCACTATAACCAATGGCTCTGATACCAATCTGTCACACCCCCAAAATCCACCTGCGGATAACACCCGCTTCGAGGGCGTGACTGACCAGGATCCAGCCACCAATTATACTGAATAATTAAAATTGGTAACAAAAGTAATGCTTACTAACCATAAGTTTAGTAAATATCAAGTTCAGAGTTTAAGGTTTTAAGTTCAAACAGTTAATAAGTAGCGGAAGCATAAGTAAAGCAGTTTAAACAGAGTTCATATTTCAAAATAGGTAACACCCAACACAAGGGTGGACAGACACTACTCATTCCCAAGCAGCAAGCTCCTTCGTCACTGGTTACCTGCAAAGCATGCAGTAAGGGGTCAACAATAATGCTGAGTGAGTTCACTAGTTGTCCAGTTTTAATTACCAAAAACTTGTTTCACCAGTTAATTTATCCGTTTATACATGCCATGGGGAGCTACCCCAAAAGTTAGCGACTAAACTGTTTTTCCAATACCGAACACTAGGTAACCGTTGCGTTTCCGCAGGATGCCCCGATGTCAATGTTCTATCATCATTGACGGATGCCTGAGTACATTAGTTCACGACCGATCCCAAACCAGGGCACGGTGTGAGGCTGGTAAACACCTAAATAGCGCTATCAACTAATAACCCGTTCGCCTGACCCCGGCGACTAATCGGTATTTGTAGTAGGGACTTGAGTGATAGAGTTTCGTTTAGTGCCGTTAGTTGCAATCCGTATAAACAGTAATTAACCAAAAGGTTTCCCAATACCAGGGAAGGAAAAGTAAGTTTTGTTCCCAATAACTAGGGAAGGTATGTAAATGGTATCCCCTTTTCAAGGGGATAGGGTTGTTTTAGTCTCGTGTCCCAAACCACCGGGACGCATGCTTTTAAGTTGTGAACTCACCTTGGGTTGCTCGGTAGGTTTAGGTTACTTGTCAATCACGTTGGTCACCACGTCCTAACATGGTTATCGGTATAGGTCAGGTTCGGTGTACAAGCATTCACATAACAATCTAAACACATACAGGCACGTAACATGCATACAAGTAAACAGTCATGGGGTTATTGGGCCGGCCCTAACAGTAACACAGTCAAACAGCATCACATAGTCCATTTAACAGATAGCCCATGATACACATAATGGCCCAATAACCAAAGTGAACAGCCCAGTCGCAACCAGACGGTCTCGAGTCGCAACCAGGAGGTTTCGGCTTGTCACGCTGTGGTTGCGAGTCGCAACCGTGGTCTCGAGTTGTAATGCCGTGGTTGCGAGTCGGAAGCTGTCCCTTTCATGCACACGTGATGATGCAGATGTAACAGTCCAAGTTGTACCAAGTAATCAGGCCCAAATCCGGAAATGACCAATAAGGTTTCACTAACACTTTTCCTAAACTGCCTATTAGTAAACATAGATCAAACTTTGCCATTTTTAAATCTTCAAACCACATTCAAGAAGTTCATCCTAAATTCAAAGTTTTCTAGGGTTTTCACCTTAACAAAAACATACATTCTTGAACCAAAAATCACATATTTCTAGCAAGAATCGTCACGCAAGAACAAGAAAACATACATTTAGTGATATTAACATAACTCGGTTGGCCCTAATCATCCTTAAACCATTATTCTATAACCATTTAAGCATGTTAGCAAGTATTCATACATAAGGTTTAACACACATAGTTCAACTTCACAAATTACCCAAAAATCATGTATAACACTTACTAACCAAGCATTTCTAGTTCATACAACATACATAAATCTTATACACAAAAGATAACACAAAAGATAACACTAACCGGTTATGAAAGGAGGAGCCGAAAACAAAGAGAAGAGAACCGAGAAGATGGAGTGTCCGAGTGATGATCTTGACCGAGTTTCTTGTCCGAGATCCTAGCTTGAACCGAGATTTGGAAGAGATGGAATGTTGTTGGTTTGGGGTTTCTAGTTGAGAGAGAATAGGAGAAGTGTGGGTGTGTGTAAAATGAAGCAAGTGGGGGAAAAGGTTGGGATTTATACAAGAGGGTTTTTGGGTTGGGCTTGGGGTTTCGGCCCAAACCGGTTACGGCTCAAAGGCCCACTCGAGACCGAGTGGCCCACTCGCAACCGGGTGGTTGCGAGTCATGGTCTCGGGTCGTGGTCTCGGCTCTCATATATATATATATATATAATACATACATACATCACATATCATGCACAAAGGTCACGTTTTCATTTAATAATATTTATATACACAAAATATTACAAGGTGTTCGTTCGGAAAAACCTAGAGTGTCACAGTAAAGAAGTCAATATTTTAAGACACTAAAAGGGTATAATAGTAAATTGCACTCATATAATTAATATCCTCGTCTGTCCTCAAGAAGAAACCTAATAGACTATCGACCGATCGACATCCTCAAAATCAAAACATTCAAGGAATTCCAAACTTCTTCCTCTTTATTTTTCTCTTCTTAAAAACACCCATTTCCATCTATCTCAAGTTGCGTTTGAATCCAAATCAGAGACCTACAATCGGCCCATGACTCCTCTTCTTGATTTTTTGGCTGAATCACGTAATTCGTTTTCTACAAATGGTTGCTGAGTTTTTGGATCTGGTTATCAAGTGGTAATATGTATTATACAGTTAATTGATTGGTTTTGAATTACGTTTACAGGTTGCTTCGTTTTCATGGAACTTGGTTACCTAATAACTATTGTTGCCAGTGTTGTTGGGTGGATCTGTATTGATTGTGTCGTTGCTCGATGGGTCTGTGGCGGTTGTTCTCTTCATCAAAGCTATGTCGTCGGTCAGTTTACCTAAAACCTAATTTTTCAATTTTATGTTCTAATCTATGTGACCCCATATCCTAAGTAAATCGAAATTTGTATCTAAGTTCTCTAATTGGTGTTCTGAAGTTTGAAATTTCATCCATTTATATCCAACTTTGAATCGAGCATCTATGGGGAAGATAGAAGTTTGGAAGCCATGAATCAAGGTATACTTAAGTTGTTTTGTCATTCTTTTCTGTTGATCTCTGGTTCACATTCCTTGTTTGCAGGGATTGGTGTTAATCTTGATCTCAACTTCTGTTTTTTCTGCTGATGATAGTTGAAAGGGGAGCGGCAATGTTCAAAAGGTGGATGTGTGCTTTAAAATTTATGAATTACCTTCAGAGAAATAACTTAAGGGGAAGAACTTGTTTTTTTTCTTTCCTGCCCCTACTCTTCCCTTGTCTCTCCTCTGTTCATTGCTTGATTTTGTTATGATTTTATGTTTAATAGATGATTTTTAGTGCTTTAGAAGCTTGGCATTTATTTTACCCCAATGGGTTGTTGGCTTGCTTTCTCCAGCAGCAACGGTACGTGTCCTTTTGTTACACTCAAATTTCAATAAAAAATCTAAATAGTAGGACACTATCTGTTCCTTTTAGTTCCAACAATTTCACAGTATTTGATGTTTCAATATTTTATTGGTAAGTGAGTAGGAACCTTTATTTGTTTTTAGGTTATAACATAGTCCTTAGAAATTGATATTGAAGGTATATCCCTCATCCCTGTCACTTATTTGGCTTTCTGCATCTATGACGTTTATTTCTTTTTTGGTTCCGGTCCGGTACAAAAGTATGAGGAATTCTATCTGATTCACTAGCTTAAACGTTTTACAGAAAAATAAGTGTCTAGTTCACAGTCTGATCATTTCCAACATTTTTGAAAGTTTTTGCTCCAGTTTGGTCAGGTCTCGTTTGGGTTTGAATCTTCACACGCATAAAAGTAATACCATTAAATACAACCGTTTGTAATGCTACATAAATCGTTAGAAGCTCTCGAGGAATGTGGAGATCTTGGTCAAGCGTTGCAACTTGCGGAAAGAGACCTGACGAGATGTTGGCAATGTAGGCATTGATTTGTTCTTTGAAATGCTTTTTGAGAGCTTATTCATGGTAATAATTGTTATTTTTTGGTTATGTTTTTGGCTATCTTGAACTTAATTGCAAAGTCTTGCTTTTGTTGTAAACCAGGTTGATATACATTGAACCCAACCAGTTCCTTACAAATCTGTCCAGGTGTGCCATTATGCAGGATACTATTTTTGTAAGTAAAAACATCTTGATTGGCTTATAAAAGACGTTATATGTGGCTATTTCTACCCAGTAATATTGAAACGGATCAATTCAGGTTGTATGTGATTTGATAGCAGGCCAAAACATTACAAAAAATTGAAACAAAGGTTGGCCAAAGGTTGCCAATTGTGCACTTAAATGATTACCATGTTATAAATTGTTTGTCTTATAAGAAATTATCTTTGGATAGTGTTCTTTGTAATATATCGAGTCATTAATTATATACCGTTAAAGCCGACTGAACCGTCCAAACCACAGTACATCTGCTGGTTGAGGCGGTTTAAAGAACTGAGTTTTGACGGTTCAGATACGATCTAGAACTTGTAACCATCCGTTTAATATATTATGTATAATATTTATGAACAATCTTTATCGTTTTAAACAATTTAATGGAAGCTAACGGTCTTGGAAAATATTAATCCAATCTTCCGACGGCGGGGTTTTGAAACTATTCAAGCAACCGGCACGAGCTTGTTTACGAAGTTAATGAAAATATCCGTGATGCTCTAAATTCAACAATCTCTGAAATCAGTGAGATGGCTAACTCTGTAGTTGTTGGAAAAGAATCGGGTTTCCCAAGAATGCGGGATTTCTTGTTGATCAAACTGACGTTGTGGCAAAGCTTCAGGCGTTTAAGCTCCCGGTTTACGTACAGCTTATGAATAATGAGTTCATTTCACAGCCGTGGCATTTCTTTTCTGACCCGTATGTTGAAATAAATTCGTATGTTACGGGAGCTAATGCTGATGGTGTTGTTACAAATTATCCAGCTACTGCAGCCCAATACAGAAGTAAGTTTATTATATCTGATGGTGTTGTTCAAACTTGTTTATTTTGGCATGTCGTAAAAGGTACATGTCATGGTGATATAACCTGTTTGTTCACTTGTTAGTTAATTAACTGATTTTTTTTTGCTCTCATTTTACCATTACTTAATTGTTTTCTTTGGTACTAAAACAGATCAGTAGATGCTTGTTGTCTGCCCTTTCGATGGCTTAATGCTTGTTTTCTTTGGTACTTATTGATGCTCTCGATACCTCTTATTTGTTATATACAGAACATGAATGAATATTATGCAAAGATAATATATATCTCTTGACTTTTTGAAATACAAAATATCTTTTAAAAATATATACAGATTTGATGAGATATGATTCTAAAAGATTTAAAATTAGCTATAAATATAATTTGGGTTGTTTCTAAAAGATAAGGTTTTTTTTAAATAACGTTGCTTTTTTTATCTAGGAGACAAAAGCGGTGTTTGGTCGCCTTGGTCGCCCAGGTCGCCTAGGCGGACCAGGCGATCGCTTTTAACAACAGAGGTGAGAAGAGTATGTATTTTAGATTATAGTCTTAAACCCTATGTTTTCCTATCTAAATCTCTGTATATGTAGTATGAATAAGCCATTAAGTTTTTTGTCTCTTATGATTAGGAATTTAAAAAGACAAATGATGAAGAAGCTGCAGTTCTGTCTGCATCAAAAGCTGCATCTACCGTTGATGCAGCTAATGCTACTGAGGTCTAAACGGCTGCAATACCTGATTACAACCCACAACCTGCGTTTCGCTTGTAATTTTGAAGCCCAAAGTTGGCTGCTGATGTTGAAGCCTGGGCCCAATCTTGCTAATATGGGCTATGATGATCACGTTTAATATCGGTTTAAATATACTAATATCAAGTCTTAAATAGATTAAGCTTGACTTATTACTTGTTGACATCTGGTTTATAAAGTATGCTTATATAATGATGTCAATCCTTGTAGTTAGTGATCCTCTTCAGAAGGCTGCAATAAAGGGGATATAATGGACTTACAAATCTGATGAGAAGACCATGTCTAAGAAGCATTTCATTCATCATTTTTTTTTATAATATATGATTTCTTTTTCAAGATACTTAACGCAACTTGTAACACATTTTTCATTTTTGTCCATATTGTTTGCTGAGGAGGTGGCAGTACTGGTCAAATTCTTAGTACTCATATTTTTCCAAACGCAGTATTCACTATCTACAACATGCTACGTTGCAACTCCATTGTGTTTTAAAATGTGCCGCCTCACATCACGCGGGTTATGGAATGAAAATGTTAGAAACTTCGAATGGGCTATGATTCGTAATACACATCATATTTTAATCAGATATCAGTCGGACACCCGCCGCAACGCGCGGGCATTCCCACTAGTGAATAGTAACTGTAAAAATGGTTTCTTTGGAGTTGAAACACCATTGCTTTTAATGTTGGTATAAATCATATTTGAATTTCTTATACGAAATTATTATTAGTTTATCATGTGTACATACTCTTGTATATGCATAGATACACATTTTATTTGGAGATTGTCATTTTTCAGTTTGTTGTCAAAGCATACTAGCTTATTGGTGACAAATGTTTAATTTAATTAAAAAAAAACAAAAACTGAGTGATTTATAGTAATGTTGACATTTTAATATCCATGATATATCTTTTGCCTTTACTTGGTTGAGTATAACAATTAAAATCTTTTGGTTCTAAAGTTAAGAGCTTTTGGTTTAAGTAAAAAAAAATCATGTATCCTTTTTGTTAAATGAAAAGTCGAAAATTTATGTCATTTGATTACATTTGCATTAATATGATTAGTACACATAAACTATAATTTATGTATAATCTCATGGTGTCTTATATGTGGAACTTGATCCACATATTAATTATTATTAAAAAATAACTTATTTGAAATTAATAAATAATCATGTGTTTGAGAACTTGATAAAGAAAATTATTTATGTTCAAAGTTGAGTGAGATATATTTGTATGTAAGATAAACCAATGATTGTTTATATATTATACATAAAATATATATTTGTTTGTAGTGGATGGGCAAGACATTTTATATGTAAAGTTCTATTATATGGTGATATGTTGTATAGTTTGATTTTATAGTATGCTCTTATATTTGATTTGATATCATTTATTTACAAAGATGATACGAAGAGAACAACTAAACCAAAGTTATGATATATTATTACTATCATGAAAGAATACAACTATTCTTAGATACGACACGAAGTGTCATACTCACATATCTCATTATCAAGTTATGAAAGACCGTAAGATGTCAGACCGATAATATTATATAATCTGACATACGATTACTTCTCGATTGATATTATGTGAAGAGAAATTTATTTATAAGAGAAATCAGATAAAACAAATTTTGTTTGTCCCTCAAATATGCTTCTGAGGTATAAATATGCTTAAATATGACATCAGAAGTTTCATACTCTCTGAATCTGATTATTAATTTATAAAAGATCATAAGATTTATAGACCGATATTACTACATGACTCGGTCATGTAACGATTTCTCAATTTATAATATATGAAAAGAAGATTGTCTTTAATGAAAATCTGGATAAAAAAATGTTCATTTGTCACACCTGAGATATGCTCATGAAGTAGCGATACGATTAACAAAGTATGAGTTTAAAATGATTTCATACCCATGTGACTGAACAAAGAATGAGAATCCATGAATGTTTTCGGATTCTATCTCATTGCATAAAGTGAATATGATGATGATCAGTGTAAATGTCACGATCATGACCAAAGGAAATTATAATGATGCCACCATGAAAGTTTGTTATTATGCTCATGTTAATAATGAGATAAACTATGTTAATTATGTGGTGATTATACAATGATCGTTATAAAGGTCGTGATCATGGTAAATGAGAAAACTATAATGATCGTATATTGATAGTGAGATCAACCATGTTAATATTGAAATCGACCACAAGAAGTGACTCACTAAGGAAATGATTATTCGAGAATATAATATATGAAACATGTATGATCCATAAAACCTCCAATGAAGAATGAAAAGCTATAAGACTTGTTCTGGTTCTACTTCATTTCCTAAATTGAATGTGATTATATAAGGATCATTGAAAATATCGTGATCATGGACATAATTGAGAAATTTGTAATGACGATCATAATGAGATTGACCACTATAAGTGGCAAATTATGGTAGTATTATACAAGAACAAAATGTGAAAAAAGATAAAAGTCATATAACAAAATAGTTTGCAATGATAACACGTTGTTCTCTCGCGTAATGCAACTACTAAACATACGATCGTAAACTAGAAGTTTACGTATCATGATGATTTATTTAATTGGCATGACTGGTTAGACCACACCGAGTCAATGATGATGTGAAACATAATGAAGAAGTAGAAGATTCTTCAAGCTGATAATTTGTATGTAATGTTTGCTCTCAACGGAAATTTATATTTGCCAAATAAAGGAGGGTGTGTATACCTAAATATTCTGGAAGTGACTGAAGGATACACATATCCAAACATGATACCATTTAATGTTTTAAATCAATGCATCGTCTAAATGATTATCAAATTCACAACTTGAGGTTTGTGTGATATGTGGCTTAGCTAATGAGATAACAAGCACAATATTCCAGATTACGTATTTATTTTGGTAATAATGGTAAATTTAATTCCTAAGTTCTTAATAAAAACATTCATATAAGTGCTTTTGTTAAGACGATCACTGAACATCTACGATTGACAGCAAAGCAAATAATCATGAGAGCAAGTTCATGTTTATATATGAGTACATGTAATTTTACATGCAATAACATTAATTCACATCAGGCCAACATGTTGTAATAGTTTCTCCCCATTATAGTTGGTTTTAGTCAGGAACCAAATATGTCTCTTCTAAGATTTTGGTTGTGCAGTATATATTGAAATTGATCCACCACTACGCACAAAGATGGGACCTTAAAAGGTGGTTGGGAATATATGATAACGAATAGAGTCTTTCACGAGATATTTATTTATGGCTCAATTAATTGATATCCATCTAAATGGATTAACATTCCCAACATCAGGGGGAGATAAAAAGCAGCTGGAAAAGAAATGAGTTGGTATGAATTATCATTGATCCACAAAACTAAAAGTGTGAACCAGAAGTTCAAATAATAACTCATTTACAAAGATTAGCGAATCTATTACCAGACGCATTCACTGACCTTAAAAAGGTGACTATATCACATATACCAACTGCTAACGCTCCAATTAAGATGAGTGTCCCAGAAGGACAATCACCACATGTTTGCAATGAGTCTATTGCACGTCTGAAGCGTGGTAGACCAGTCGATTCCAACAATAAAATTCATCGAAAGTTGGAGCAACTAATTAAGATGGTCAAGTCGAGGTTATATTAAAATGGTCTCTTGAAGAGACAATAGACATGATGGTTCAAGAAGAACCTCAGGTACCTGAAAATAAAGAGATCTCGATAAGTTGTATCATGTCTAAGATATGTATGGAATCGAAATAAAATCGACGTCGTTATACTTTTGTATATAATATAGCGCTTGAAATGATGAAGTGACGAGGATCAAGTTTTAAGATCTGCCTATGAATGAAAACATATAAATGATTGGCCAAAATGGAAAGACACAAATAAGGTAGAGTTGAATTTTCTAATAACATGGAAAGTTTCTGGACCAACAATCCAAACAACTGAAGTTGTAAAATATGTTGGATACAAATGGGTCTTTTATGTGAATTATGTTAAAATTAAATAAAGTGATATAAGGCAAAATTGGTGGCACAAGTATTTTCACAAAGACCTATGACTGATTATGAGGAGACGCATTCTCCGGTGGTGGATGTATTGGCTTTCCAATATTTAATTAGTCTGGTAATATAAAGAGAGAGTTGGTATGTGTCTTATGAAAGTTATGAATCACTGGATACTAAAAGTTTACAAGAAAGTCCCTCAAGGATTTAATTTATTAAAATCATGTAAAAATAAGTTCTCGAGAACGATATGACCGTCGTATACAGATTCATATTTGAATACATTGAATATAATTGGAACTCCTGATGAGTATCCTAAAGCATCTAAGTGCTTATAAGGTTAAGTGAAAACATCTTATGGATGTAATTCTTGTGCACCAATAAACATACATAGAATACCCGTGCTTGGTGATTATGGTATCTCAATGTACAGTGTACAAGCATGGTACAATATGTATTATACAAATGAAGCAGGTGTTCAAGACATCCTTGCATATGATATAGAAATCAATAAGGAGGTTTATTTAAAAGAACTCCTAAAGAGTGTATGCACATACTTTGTTTTTCAAAGTGGAAAGAAGTAAGTGAATGATTGTAAATGCCTGAAGCATTGATTTCAAAACCTCATTAATGTATCTTTATCAACTTAAAAAGATAGAATGGATAAAATAGTTGGATTGAGTGTTGTACAACTCATAAGATATTATGATAAAGAGCAATACGAGTTTGATAATAGTATCCATCTTTATCAAAAGTCCTCTCCTAAAAGTTCACTATCATCACAGTTTACAGTGATGATGTCTAGGCACCATCGAGAGAAACTGTCGAGCTTTTAGAGGGAGAATTTTTAAATGACCTTGACACATTGTAATTATCGCTCGACCTGTAGTTCGAGTATATGTGTAATCAACCAAACTATATCTATTAGAGGTTGACGCGTTTTACCCTGGACAAAGTTTATCCTTTAACTACGTTAAAGGTTGTTCAATTACTTGATATATAAAATGGCTGTTATAGCTTCATATGAAAGAAATTGAAATTTTTGGTCTAGAGGTACCATCTTTAAGTGCAATTGTGCATTAGTATTTCTTGCTATCTATTCATGATTTTATATATCTTTATTGAATTTATCGATTTGATATAGCATGTGTTAAACGACGAAATATTGAAATAGGAAAACATCTATTTCAATACATCTAAGGTATGTAATATATGAATTTATATTTTACAAACCTGTCAAAACAAGTTTGGTTAGTTTTGTAAATGCAGGGAATGTAACAAATCACAGGTGTGGATCTTATGATATTTATGTAAAAGAAGAGGCACTAGAAAGCTCATATGAAGATATACAACATTGCGAACATAAAGAATTGCACATTAAGGGATCAAGCGGCAAATCATTGACTACAAAAACTTTGAGCAACTTTCAATAAAAATGGGCACTAGTCACTTGAAGAATACATGTTCAAATGAGGGGGAGTATTACACAAGTTGCACTCTTTTTCCCTTCACTAAGTTTTATCCCATTGGGTTTTCTTAGTAAGGTTTTTAATGAGGCAACATACCTGATCCAAAAGTATCAAGGGGAGAAAATACGCGCTGCACTCTTTTTCCCTTAGCTGAGGTTTTGTCCCACTGGGTTTTCCTAGCAAGGTTTTTAACGAGGCAGCATCACCAAACGTATAATACATTGTTTTCTTTTATCACGTGGATAGTCAAGGGGGAGTGTTATAAATAAGCTATATTATGGTGACTATCCACATTCTAACTCCCGTCTCTTCATGTCCTTTGTATTAATGTAAGAACACTATATATATATATATATATATATATATATAGGGGAAGGTTCATTTGAGAAGACATTTAATGTGAGAAGAAAAAGAAGAAAGGGCATATAAGTAAAATATTAATTCATTTATAACGCATATCATTAATTTTTCTCTCTTTTATTAATTAGTCAACTAATCATTAATTATTCTACATATAATCTACAAAACCTACACATATCAAAATTTTCCTACATATACCCTACACATTATAGAATGTTATCCTACACAGCCGAAATTTATCCTACACACCTCGAAATATATCCTACACAACTCGTAATTTATCCTACACAACTAGTAATTTATTCTACACTTTAAATTAAGTTGTTTTTTTTTAATTTGGAAAAAGTATATATTTTGAAAAGGAGTTACAAAATTAATTTAGTTAGTTATTAAAGGGGAAGAATACAAATTAATGATTTATGTAAGTTTATCAATATACCCTTATATTAAAATTAAATACAAATATTAAATTAAGTAAAATGAAGCATTCTTATTGGTTGAAACTTCTTCTTTTTTCTTCTTACAAAAAAATTCTTCTCATTTGAACCATTCACTATATATATATATATATATAGGTTCTTTGTATTGCATGTTGATATCTCAATATATAATAATTCTCTATTCTATCTTTATCTCTATGTTCCTTTGATTATGTTCATATACTAGTCGCTAGTAGGCCGTTGTTTTACAACAAGAAATGGATTTTTTTGCTCCTTTTTGTTTTTTTTTCCTTCCAATCTACTCCTGCCTCTAATTTCATCTATAATTTCTCTTAATTAGAAGGATATTTCAGTAATTTCGAAGATAAAACTAAGGGCATTTTAAGAAATTACATGTCTCTTAACTACAAGGATATTTTAGTAATTTCAAAGATAAAACTAAGGGTATTTTAAGAAATTACATGTAAAGGTATTATTATCTATCTCCTATACTAAAGCAAAATACCTTTGTCACCTCACTTGATGATGTTGTATTGCTACTTAGGCAGCAGTGGCGGACCTAGAAATTTTTCCATGGGGGTGCGGAACATTTTTAAAAACTTTAGGCCCCTAGGTATATAAGTTAAAAAAATCGTTTCGTATCGGGTCGGGTCATGTAAAACAAACGAACATCAAACTAAATTTATATAATCATTAAAAACATGTCAAACCTTGTTACAAACATAATTAAAACGTCGATTAGGGCTGTAAACGAGCTGAGTCGAGCCGAGCCGAGCTAGACCCAGCTCGAGCTCGGCTCGAACTTGATTTGAGCTGGCTCGGCTCGAGCTCGAATTTCAAATCGAGCTAAGATTTGAGGCTCGAGCTTGACTCGATTAGAATTCGAGCTAGCTCGGCTCGGCTCGATTTAGCTCGAACTAACAAAGAATCACAAAATTTACTACTTAAAAATCCCTTAAAATGAATTTCTTCATGTACTAAGGGCCATAATTGCCATTTAATTTAACCATATGGCTAAATATGCAAGTATAAATGGTTAATTCACTTTATACATTGTCTTTACCTTCTTCTATAGTGGAGATACTCCCTTAGTTTTTGTTTTTTAAGCAATGTGGGCCAAAAACTGAAGGGAGTAAATCTTATCGAGCCAGCTCACGAGCTCACGAGCCGAGCAAGGCCAAGCTCGAGTCCGGCTCGTTTACAAACCGAGCTGAGCCGAGCTGGCTCGTTTACAACCGAGCCAATTTCGAGCCGAGCTTTCTTCGAGCGAGCTGCGAGTCACGAGTTTTTTGAACACCCCTAACGTCGATGCCCTATAGGTTTTCATTTTTTGAAATCTATCCAAAACATCATCTAAAGTTAATTTCTTAAGCAATTCTTTCTCTATATAGCATAAGTTCATCGCTCCATAACATAATATTTCAATTTTAATTTTCAACTTCAAGCCCTAGAAATTATAACGTAAGTTGTAATCACCCTAAAAGTAAATAAACAACATAATCACCCTAAAAATCATCTAAACAACCATAAACAATGTCAAAACACATAAAATTTCAAACCTATTTAACAACTTTATTACCCTTTTTCTCTTATAATATCAACCAAAATCATCAAAATAAACAAAGAAACTTACCCGTGTTCGGATTCCGGTTAGATTTGGTGTCAAACGACGGTGGTATGGTGACTGATTACGGTGGTCGCCGGCTGCTGGACTGTTGTCGCTGGGTGATGTTGTTCGTTGGCAGTGCAGGGACGCAAGAGAGAGAGAGAGCGGGAGAGAATTTCTAAAGGTTTTGTGCTTTAATTATTTTATTATAGTTTGAAATATTGTTGGGTTTGGTTAATGGGCTATGACTTAGTGAGCTAGCTAGTTAGGAATTATAAGTGGGTAAAGGTATGGGTATTTGGGTTAATTAGTTAGGTATTAAAAGTTACATAATTTAGGTAGTATTTTTTTTTTAAAAAGTAAGAGTTTACTAAAATAAATTAAAATATAAATTGATAACACTTTTTACCTAAGGGGTGCGGACGAAAAATTTCAAGGGGTGCGGTCAAAAAATTCCAAGGGGTGCGGACGAAAAATTCCAAGGGGTGCGGACGAAATTTTCGACAGAATTTAGCACTAAATTTTTTTTCCCCGGGGGTGCGCCCGCCTACCTTGGGCTGGACTTGGGTCCGCCCCTGTTAGGTAGATAATTGTGAATTGAGCGGCAAAATACTTTTCCTCACTCCTCCTTCATTTGTGAAACCGCCTAATGTGTTCTTCATATGGAAACCTCATTCAATTCTCACTCAGTTGAAATTTTTCTCCAAAATTATGAATACGTTTCTTTTTAACGGTCATAAACCTTGGATGTGTAAGCAATTGTTCAATTGTGAAAATAATATACTTCCTTCTTCTTGATTCTTCTACGATTCGGATGCTACAATTGATCCGTATGTATTATAGGTTTTAATTTTATTATTTCGATTTCTTTTTCTGATGTTAACTCATTTGTTTATTCGCATATAAGCTACCTCACATCTTCTTCATTGTTGCTCCATATCTGATTCAGGTTAGTAATCTTTTGAATTTAAGTTTTGGGGTAAATTACAGTTTTCGTCCTTTATGTTTATATCGGATTACAATGAATGACTTTTAACTTCAATAATTACAGTCATGGTCCTTTATTTGTAAAACTCATTACACCATAGGTCCTTTAACACTAACCAAATTAATTTTTAACATTAAGTGAGGTCATGTGCACCTCATGTGAGGGCAAAAATGTCATTTAACTTCCTGTTTCATCCCCTTATAAACCCTACCCCTCTTTCTTTATCCCACCCACCCACCACCACCACCACCACCACCATATGCACGACCATCGTCATCCCGATTTTTGGATCACCATCGTGATCTTTACATGGTTGTTAATAATAAATATCCAACAAAAAATTCAATCTGGATAAAGAGGTCCTACGTTACCGAGTGGTAGGGCTGTTCACGAGCCGAACCGATCAGACCTTTGCTCGTGCTTGGTTCGTTTACAAACCGATCCGAACCGAACTGAGCATTTTTTCAACCGAGCCAAAGTCGAGCGAACGTCTTTCGATCCGATCATTTTTCAAACGAATGTCGAGCGAGTATCGAGCGTCACAGAACAAACAAGGAAAGTAACGATGAGAGTGCTAGTTATTATAATAAAGTGTAGTTTTCGTCCCTGATGTTTCATCCAATAGAAAACAAGTAAAAATTTAACAAATAACAAGGAATACAAAAAACACTCAACTAGTTCTATCAAGATTAGCTAAGTAGGAAGATAAATTGTCGACCGATTGAAACATACCCTTGTTTTATCGGAAGTTTGAAATTGAATGAACCGATTGAAGCAAAACCCTGGCGAGTTGTCGTCTTGGCGAGTGGCGATGGAGAAAATCTAATAACGATGGCCAATGGGGGATTTTGATCAGGGTCTTGTACCTCTTATTAGGATTTTGATCGACGCTTCACATTTTAGTATTTGAAATTTTGACTCAGTTACTCAAATGGACATTTAAATATTGGACAATGGAAGAGCGGTATTGGATTTCAATTCTAATTACTTAAATGAGCTCTATTTGGATCTTGGACCAAACATTGTTGATGTTGGTCTCTAGTCATTTCATTAAAAATGACACACACACACACACACACACATATATATATATATATATATATATATATTGAAAAATAAATCGAGCCAACCGAGCCGAGCCGAACTGAGCGGACCTTTGCTCGTGCTCGGTTCGTTTACAAACCGAACCGATCCGAACCGAACATTTTTTTCAATCGAGCTGAATCAAACGAGTAAATTCCGAGCATTTTTCGAGCGAGTATCGAACGAGCGTCGAGCGCCGAGCAATTTGAACAGCCCTACCGAGTGGATAACAAAACAAACACAAAATTCACCACTAAATTAGATGTTCTAGTAGAGGGAGATAAAAAAATGGCTACGAACATTGTTCACGGCGTCAATAACTACCTGCCACCAAATATCAATTTCAGTTTCCACCATGGATTCCATGATTCCTACACCTAACCCACCTCAAACCCGATTCCATGATTCACCACTACTAAATACAGCCGCCGCCACCACCGTATCCAGCAACCACCACCGTATCCGTCCACCAATCCCCAGCACCATCACCGAATCCGGCCTCACCACCGTATCCTGTCAATATCTGTTGTTTTCAGTCAATATTTGATCGTTTTTCGTCAAGATCTGGTCATTTTCCGTCAAGATCTGGTCGTTTTTCATTGGAAGATGAAGATGATCTCGGAAAACCGCACCCCTTTCTGCACCGCCACGATCTGATTATGTTTGGCGACGTAATTGTGGTGGTTCAGATGTGTAGTGGCGACATAATGGTGGTGGTGTAGGCATGTGGTGGGTTTGGTTGGGGAAGAAAAGGTTTAGAGAAAAAGAATGTGTGTGTTGAGAGGGAGATCTAATATCTAAGATATGATATGTGCCATGTATTTTAGGTATTTTTTATTATTAAACTACTTTTAATCAAATCAGTAAAAGACTAAACTATCCCTTATGTGATATGATTAACTGAAGAATTTAACCAGGTTAGTGTAAAAGGACGTAGTGTGTAATGAGTTTTACAAATAAAGGACCGTGACTGTAGTTATTGAAGTTAAATGTCATCCATTGCAATCCAATACAAACATAAAGGACGAAAAGTGTAATTTACCCTAAGTTTTGTTTTGTTGTTTGATTTTTTTTATAAGTTTTGATAATCATCAAACTGTGGCTGTAGTTGTCTTCAAATATGATGATTACGATTCGGGTGTTGCAATCATGTTGTTGCTGTTGTTTTTAATCTCATGTTTATGCTTGATTTAGACCCTGATAAACTCGCATTGACATGGCAAATTAGGGGTTTTTTTATCTTCAAACTCTGAAGGTTTTTGTTATAAAACCCTAAGGCTGCTATGAATTTCTACGTTGTGAGGATGTGGTGAGTTTAAGGTTGTGATGATTTTGTACAAATAAATCGGTTTTGGGTGATGAACTCGCATTGTTGTGGCAAATTAGGGGGGTTGTAGCTGCTCACCTGCAATCTTCATTGAAGCCATGTTGTTATCAACCTTTCCTACACGTTGATCCTTATTTACTACTATTGTAGTTGTAAAGGTTGTTTTTGTCACACCCGGTCATAGGTGGAAGCACGAGGTATGATCGTGATTGATTCTCATTGCATACGAATTAGCAAACATACTAAATGATTAAAATAGACTCCAAATGCCATACCATAAGTTTCCAAACACAAACATAAGTTAATAATAGTGTTTACATCATTTCAAAAGAAACTAAGTTCTAAAGTTTACAACATAGTTCAAGCTTTTAAAAGATCAAGGATTTGTTCCTCATATCACCGCAAGGAGGCGGGATATAACGAACAACCCTACAAAAGTGGCATGGAGTTATGACGCTTGACATCTTGAAGCAAAGTTCCCGCAAAGATTCTACTAATTTCCTGAAATACATGTAAGTTTGAAAAATGTCAACAAAGTTGGTGAATTTATGTAGATATTTTGTATTAAATGCATATTTGTAAAATGTGAGATGTATTTGTATAAAAACCGGTATGTAAACATAAATGAAATCGTGATCACTAATGTTTAGCTAGGACATTAACATGTGTGACAACATAGGAAGCAATCCAAACCTTGGTGATTTTTGTGTCGATTACCCTCGACTGGGACACAAAAGCACTCTTCCGAGTGGGTCATATGGACCAAGAGTGGAGCTCGTCAAAACCCAAGAGATCTATCCCTTTCCATTCCTCGGTCTAAACTCGATTAATGGTGCTTAAGTACAACCCTATTCGCACGCGATCTAGTTGTTTCATTCCCTGGTCTAGCATACCTTTTGTACATGTATTTCCCCCAAAAGTTTTAAGAAAACTAGAAAACGTTTAAAAGAGGGGACATGAACTCACTGATTTGCGTCCTCAAGCGTCGTAAATTCACCGGTACTTCTCTTGGTTTGCGACGTAACCTACAAGTGTCCTAAATATGTTATCCACATAAGCTTACGATTACTATGCACAAGTCATCCATCTTGACTATGTATTTGCTTTGTCTTAGGTGTATATGTTCTTGAGTTATTATTATATATTTTACAAAATATATTTAGTTTTGTATATTTGTGAGTTGTGTTAATGGTTCTAGTTCTTCTTGTGACTTCGTGCCTCTGTAACACCCCAAAAACGGGTTTGGTAATCAAACTACGTTAATATTAAAAGATGGGTAAAGTACCGTTGGTGGTAAAAGTTAACCCGTACACAAAATAACTATGAATAAATTTACCTAGTCATGGCCACCCCGATTGATCACTTTCACACGTTTTGGAATTGGGTGGCGGCGGTGTATCACGCTACACCACACATGATACATGGTTCATAACGGGGATCCCCGACCCTCCTTAGAGCCGTGGTGTAGGAAAGTTATTAATTTTTTGTCTTTTTTTAACGGACAATAAAATTAATCCCGAGCACTCTCGGGGCATCCACTGGACCAAACGAAGTACTCCAAGAGTAACCCGAGTCCACCACCAATTCCGGGGAAAACTTGGTAACCCACCCGCCCGTAGGTACGATAGTGAAAATTATCTAGTAAAACCTACTTGGCTTAAGGATCAAACCCAGATTTCTCTGGGTCTCCTATCATTGCCCACCAATGCCTCACTCTACACCAAGTGAGAGTTGAACCTATATCTCCCAATAGAAATACAAGTCTTCCACCACTTAATCCAGTTGTGTATCTTTGGACTATATGTGTAAAGAAATAATTGTTGGACAAAAACAAGATGGCGTACATAGTCTAGAGACTATTATGTCTTCGGTGTTAAATGGTATTTATTAGGAGTAGTGGCGGAACTAGCCCATTAAATCAGGGGTATCCCCAAATTTTTTTTTATCGTGCAATCAACAATATTAAAAAAATGATAATAAATAAGTTATTTAAAAAAGACAATAAATAAATAAAGTAAGATAAGTGCCTAATAAATGTGTCCTTTTTTTCATAGTTTGAAATCGTTTAATCACATTGTCGTCTTTTACTTTAAAAAACAAATACTTAAGCAGGGGCGAAACGACCGGAACTAGTGTTATCGCAGCTTCTAACAACAGGATTGTAGATTCTTTTATCGAATCGGTGTTATTGGTAGCAGCAAAACAGGAGACCAGTGCGTAAAGGATGACCAATGACGTTTGGTTTTCTTCCAGAACCTAAGCGACAATAAGAAAGAATGCCGCCATACGTATTTTTGTGTTTTTCTGGGCTAATCTAATCAGCTGGGCTTATCTAATCAATTGAGTCATTATTTCAATCGGGCTCCCTTATTTTATAAGTTTGGGTTGGTTAGGGGTATCCTTGTATTATTTTAGAGGTATCTTTTATATAAAATGTAACACCCCGAAAATATTAGAAATTATATAAATGACCAATATATATATATATATATATATAGTGGAGAGTTCAAATGAGAAGAAATTACAAATTAAGAATAAAAAGAATATAGGGTATACAGGTAATTAGAACAAATCATTTAATGAGTTTATCCTTTATTTTTGCAATTCAAATTAATGAACCTTAATCATTTAATGAGTCATCCTATAAAATAATTTTGCACCTTACACAATAAAAACAATCATGTACATGCTCTTACATATTCAACGTTTCCTACACCATAAAAACAATGTTTTGGTGTAAGGTAGAGAATGTGTAGGACCCCAACACTTTTAAATAATTTATGACTCATAATAAAATATGTGTAGGGCACAACACTTTTAAATAATTTTGTCACTTCTAATAAAATTGGTGTAGGACCAACACATTAATGGTGGTGAAGGATGAAATTATGGTGGCATTAACAAGACTTGAGTAACTCTTTATAACATTTATTAGTATTCTAAATCAAAATGTCTATCTTACCCTTATTAATTAAATCATTAATTAAAAGTAGACAAAAATTATATCTTGATTCAAAACCATTGATCAAAAAAATAAGGGGCCTAGATTAATTTATTTTTCTTCTTATAAGAAGATTCTTCTTAAATGAACCTCCCCATATATATATATATATATATATATATATATATATATATATGTTGGTTACAATTAAGGATAAAATAACTAGGAAAAATTTAACCTAGTTAATTATGTGCCTTGGAATAATGAAGAAATTGGTTAAAACACACTAAATGCAACTTGGGTAAACTAGAGGGTCCAAAAGTGATAAACTAGAAACTAGTTTATAATAAATAAAATAACAAACACTAAAACACACACCTTGAGTGTGACCAAAACACACACCTTGAGTGTGTGTTCTGGTCGAGTTCTTCATAGAAGCCAAGAGAAGCTTCTAAGCTCCAACCCTAATCAACCAAATTTCATCAAATCAAAGGGGCAAATCGAGTCCAAACAGAAATCTAAACTCAAATTAGTGATCACCTCCGTGAAAGGAACAGAAGGTATGCCAAATTTCATTATTTAGATTCATCTTGAGTTCTTGAAGAACATAAGAAATCGAAATTGGAGCCTAAATGTTTGATGTTTGGATGAAATTAGGAATGAAATCATGTCTAGGAGTAAACCCTAGTCATTAGCTTGTTGAATTAGTGTTTAAATTATGAAGCTCATGATCATCCATTATGTGTGTTTAATGGGTTTTGTAGAAACATGATGAATACTAGAATCATGATTATTAAACTAGTGTTATTTGAACTCTATGAAGTTAATCTTGATATTAAACTATAAATTGTTTGATTTTGGCTAAATAGTTAAGTCATGAACTTGATAATGGATTTTGTAAAACGATGCCCATAAGGTGTTTGTTAAAACGCCTAAGAGAAAGCCAAAATGTTAAATTTTGAATAAAAAACGCACATTTGAATGATATGGCGAATTATGCGTTATGCGTTATGAATAGAGTTCTAAATGGTAGTTGGTTGAACTCTATAGGTAAAAGGATCGAATCCTCAAGAGGACAAGCCAGAACGAATACGCGCTTGAAAGGAACGCTCTAAAGATATGTAACTTTCGGTTTCGTTACATTATGCATAAACAATAGTCTTAGAAATGTTAATGGGATTGTAGTGTAAAATGCGAGTTTGGTATGTCATAGAAGTGACGAAGTTCACTCGATAAACCAAACGGGTCAAAATAAACGGTTAAAGCATGTTTGGAATGTCAACGAAGTGATGTAACTCACTCGATAACTAAACAGGTCAAATTAGTTAATTTGATATGTTGATGTTGATATAGTGAAAATAGTCGTGCTTGGAATGTAAATAAAGAGTTGTAACCCTCTAGATAAAGAAACGGGTTAAAATATTGGTTGAAATAAGTTTGGTATGTTGATTAAAACGGTGAATGCCATTAGATGATCAAACGGGTCAAAACTATGTATTTAAAACGACAATATATGTAGAGGCTTTAAAGCTATATATTATGCTAGTGATAGAACGCGATATCCCAAGGGATTGGATGCACTAAGTTGATTTTTATGAACCCTTGAGATTGGGTCAAACGATTAGAAATCACTTGCAAAATTGGCATAAAGCGGCATGCTTGAAATATGGGTAAAACGAGCAAGAAATTCTATTGCGAGCGTAAAACCGTGTAATGGTTATGATACGCCAAAGATAACAAGCCCAGGGAATGGGTAATTAAGTTTAGAAATCAATAAAATTGAATAATGAAAATATGCCACATAACAAACGGGTCGAATAGTCAAAACATGGATTTATGAGCTAATCGTTTATAAACCAGGTTTCGATGTGCGAAATTTGAATGATTGGATCCGTATTTTTATTACGAACGCGTAGGAAAAAAAATCGATTAAAACGGACATGTAGGTAAAAAGTTATGTACATTTGAAGTTGATATTTTGGAAAAATAGGAGTTGGGCAAATAAATGCAGGTTTAAACCTGCAGCCGTTGGAAAACGGTCTCCCCGCGGCACGCGGAGGGAGACGCTTACATTGTCGCGACACGCGGGGGCGACATACCAAAACTCTGAAATTTTATTTTTGTTTTCATTATTTGGCATTAGAACTTGATTATATACGATTTAATGTTGTCAAAACTAACAATTGATGTGGTTTTGACATTAGGTGATGTTCATCTCACTCCGGATGGAAATCAAGCAAGAATCCAAGAACCAAACACAACACTTTGAAGCTTCCGCGTCAATCAAATTTTGTTTTAGACAAAGTGTATTTAGTAAACACTTAATTAAATGTTATCATCACTATGTATGCTATCATCATAACCAAGCTTTTGAAATGATGCATTTAGTTTAAAAATACATACTTTTATATAAAAAAATCTAAATTAAATGAGACGGGTGTTACAAGTTGGTAATCAGAGCTTAAGGTTATTGACAATGTGTTCGGTTCGAAGCTTGATCAAACATCTGGTAAGAATTTGTCACTTAGTAGATTTTATTAGAATATTAGAAAAAAAGGAATTTGACTTGATGTGCACGGGAAGAGCGTGTTAACACACTCAAACCCGGAAAGTGCACTAAACATGAATGGTTTAAGCAGGTGGTGAACTTGGCTAAACCAAAGCGAATGATGCAGATGTTATAAAATGAAATGTTTAATAATTAGCATAAACATTTCAGATTCAAGATGGCCGATGAAGGCAATGATGATACGGTGCCGATAGTCACCGAACAGATGAAAGAAATGTTCGATGTAACCGGGGGCGAATCAGCATCTCAATTAACTGAAGAGATGGAAGCTAAAATTTTCGAGGAAGTCGGAAAGGCAGTAGAAGCCAGTTTGCCACAGTTTGTCGAGAGACTACAAACCACAATCCTGCTAGTGGTGGAGGATATGATGACCGAATTAAAAGACAGTCTCTCACAAGAAAAAGAAGATGAAAGAGTGTTGGATGTGAACCTAAGTCCCGTAAAGAAATCGAAGCCTAATAAAGCTTCTAAGAAAGGAGTTACAATAAGGGGATCACCTCAGTGTGAAATATGTGGAAAAACTCACCGAAGCAAATGCTACGTTAGAAACAAACCATGTCCTATTTGTAGAAAAGTGGGACATGTGGTTGCAAACTACCCGGGGAAGGTGTTAGTGTGTTATAAATGTTATAAACCGGGACATAAAAGGTCTGAATGCCCATAATTGGTTGGAACCGAAGATACAATTGACGCAAAGTCTGATACCCTGAAAGAGAAGGCAAGGTCTGTAACTCCCCGTGTTTTCGAAAGTCAAAGTCAAAGTGAAGATTGAAGTCAAAGGGAGACAAGATAGCTAATTGCGATCTGTCACTCCTTGCTCAATTCCTATTTTGACTTCTTTGACTCGTAGATAGTCTATTTTATGCTTTACGTTAGTTGTATTATGTGGAGTATCTATTAATAATCGAGGTTTATTCGTTATTTATCGCATGTTTTATCGCATAATTGATCGTTTATTCGCTTATCGCAATCGCACTCGCAACTCAAATTACGCGTTCTGGATATTGTTTTACGTGTGTGTGTGCCTTATGTGTTACTTGTGCATGTTTATTTATGTTTATGCTATGGAGATTAATCAAAACACAATCGAAACTCAATCGCAATCGAATCGCAAAAGCTAAACGCAAGTCAATTAAGGATGATTGTATATTGATATAGTAGTTGGGATTAGAAGTAATTTGAATAGGAAACTCTATCGCATCGCAACGCTCAAAACGCGAATCGAAATCGCAAAACTCGTCACGCCGTTCGCTCCAATCGAGTGGCCAGCCGATCGAGCTGCCACCCGATTGGGCTGCCACCCGATCGAGCTGCCACCCGACCAGGGTTGCCACTCGATCGACCAGCCCTTTCCTTTTATGGTAAGCCTATAAATACCCCTCATGTTAACATCATTTAATGTTGACAGCTCTCTCTCCCTCCCACTCGCTCCAGCTCGCTTTTCTTCAGATTTCTCGCGATTCTTGTAAGTTTTCCATCTAAATCTTGTACTTTCTTGATCTACACGCACTCCTACACCTTTCTATCTTTTGAATCTTAACTTTTAACCGTGAAATCACTAGATTTGAGGTGATCTAGGATGATGTCATCATGGTGTTCTTAGGAACTTCATGTTTTGGCTTCAATCCACCAAGAACAACTTAGATCTGAACGATTTCCACATAAATAAACAAAGATCTTTCATAGATCTGGACATATCCATGGTGAAAAGGATTGAAAGATGGTTTTCCAACTTTCTTTCAACTCTTTTACACTTAATGCACACAAAACCGATAGAATCGGAACTTGTTCTGATCTTCTACTCTTTCTTGTCGAAGTGTTGGTTCAAGATTTGGATTATATCCACGAGAACACCGATTTCGGGTTAAACATGGAACACCGTCTCGAACAATTAAACTGGTCAGACTAGGGTGATTCCTGTCCGATCGGGTCACTAAGTATGGACGAGGTTTCTGTTGTCTAACACGTTATCAAATTATCTCGAGAAAACTTCAAACTATCAAAACTACCGAGGAAGAAGACGACCAGGTCATCTGGGATGGATTGCCGTCTGATCGGATTGCCACCAGACCGGACTGCCACCCGATCGGATTGCACCTTGGGACCCACACTCAATTTTTATTTTCAAACTTTTGAGGTTGAACATTGAACGAAATGCTGTCCGATCGGACTACCACTCGACCATGTGATGTTCTAACTTCAACACTTAAACAATTTTTAACATGTTCAATGCACAAAGGTTGCCACCCGATCGGATTGCCATTCGAGCGAGTGACGTCCTGCGGTGAACTTGTTCTCAACCTGAGAAGCCTCGCCAATCGGATTGTTGTCCGATCGAACTACCGTCCGATCGACCGATCTGAAAGGTAGAGATACTTCTCTGTTTTCAAAATGCTACAATGAAAACTTCAAAAGACAAGCCATCATACACAAACACATCCTTTCCAAACGAGGTAACAATCCAATCGCATGGTCACCCGATCGGATGACCGTCCGAACGGATTGCCACCCGACCGACCGGCCACCCGATCGGATTGCTGTTCGACCCACTAACACTTGTATCGTTTTACGCGCCGCTTATCGATTATGCTATCGTTCTGATCAGGCTATCTTACTCTCTCTAGCGCTCCCTTCAATCCATCAATTGCTGTGAGTATACTCGATCCCTTTTTGCTTTACACACTTTTGGGTGTTACATACGTTACTTATTCTAAATCACATCAAACACATTACGCAATACTTTAAACGCTAACCGATTACCGCATGCTATACGTGACTTAATGAATGCTTGTTTGTTATGTTTACACATGGAATGTTGTCTACCTGCCTTAGCAACGATAGTACTATTTGTTTGGACTCAGCACCTGTTCACTCAGGGGTTGTTAAGGACAATTTGTTATATGGCTCACAGTGGTGAGTATGTATTACGAACTGCCTTGGGCAGTCAACCGCAGTCATTGGTATCGACAGGTTTATATCGATAACTAACATGCCTCATTTTACACTGTGTACGTGCCAGTTATGCGTAACGATTTCGAACTCTATTATATCTATTAAACTTGTATGCTCACCTTTACACTATGTGTATTGACTTTTACTTTAACGTATGTGACAGGTGCTTAGGATGTTTATATGCTTGGCTTGCTGTGAAATCGAGGCTAGGAAAGGTCTAGAAACGAATAAACAATTATCTGTATTTGAAATCTAAGTTGTCGGAACAGAACAATTTGACTAGATCTTGTATGTAATAATTATGTTATCTTTTATGACATGGTATGGGACATGTTGTTTTAAATAATTGGTAATTATAGTTGTTATGGAAACTTCTGGACAATCTGTTTCGCTCAGTGCCGCGCCCCGATGATTCCGCCATCGGTTGGGGTATGACAAGGTCTTCCCACATGACAGCTGCAAAGGCTAAAGCTGAACCTGATGTCGTTTCAGGTATGTTTATTATAAATTTAATTTCACCATAAATTTTATTCAATACTAGTGTGAACAATAGTTGCATAAGGGCATACATGAGTAGTGAAACAGGTGAATTATGTAAAAGAAATATATATATATATATATATATATATATATATGTATAAGAAAATAAACAATGGTGAACATGTGAAAACGAGGCAAAAGTAATGACGATAAATATTGTCGTGGGAAGGAGTGCGCGTACACTCGAACCTAGGAACTTAATAAAGTGAATAACTGGTGTACTGGGAAGGAGTGTAATAACACCCGAACCTGGAAATTTGCAATAGTAATAGATGACAAGGACAAGGTTATAGACTTGGCCAAACCAAATAAAACATGTAGAAACTTCATTTAAATCAATAAACGATGTGGATAAATTCCATACAATGATATGGAATAATAAAATGAAATGAATTGATTTTGTTATTGTAACAATGGATTAAGGTAAAAAATGAGAGATTAAGACTCAGACAGAAATATCCTCGAGAAAGAAGCTAAATGGATAATACATATTATTCCCTGCGGCGAATGATGAAATATCAATAAATATGAAATTAAAAACTTGGGTATGGGTAACTATCCAAGTAACATGTTATTAATAAAATACTTATGAGGAAGAGCGATAATCACATTGATGGGTGTAATTGTATAGAAGATTAGTAAAATAAACGTATTAATTGGAACAAAAGCGGGTAAAATCCCAAAAGCCGTATAACAATAGTAGTGATTTTACCAAATAAGGCTTAAGAAATAAACCTTCAGGATATTGATAAAAGAGATGGATCTAGGGGTCACTAACAAAAGAGATATGGTGTTCGAATCAAAGTAAACAAAAATATAAATCGACAATTTAGAATGTCAAGGCATAAGGACAAAGTTTAACTGTCATAAGTGATAAAATTCACATGAACAAGTTATAAATAAGATAAATAAAAGAATAAAAGGCCTGGTTGGATAAGGCGACAAATTTCGCAAATACAACCAAATAGATCAGAACGAAGTCGTAATGCACGTCGAAATGGTTGCTAGGATAATGACTTTGGTAAAGTACCAATAGATGGGTAGGATTTTAGGTATGTGCATGAACCGAGAGATGGGAGTGCGGATTAAAGTCAAAGGACTCGGATTAAGAGTATGATTAAAATACGACAAAATTTCGCAAAACAAAAAAAATTTGATAAGTTATGTTCAACTATTACAATATTGAACGGGCCAAATAAAGTATAATGCTTAATAGTGCAAGTAAGCGCAAACCATTAATTGAAACGCAAAATATTAACAAACTCATAGTCATGAGAGAATATAAAAAGGAAAATGCGAACCAGACAACGGAAGCATTAAAACATTTAGATAAAAGAACCCGGGTAATGGGTTGTAAATAAACAAATGTGTGAACCGGAGAATGGTGAGTGGAAAACAAACCAGTGCGTAAATGATGTAGGAAGTCACAGAGTCGGAAGATTAGTTTAAAAAGAAAACGGGTGTAACCTTAGACTACGGTCAAATCGTTTATATTCAAAAATGAAAATGAACGAATTTCGGGCTTAAAAAAAGTGCCTTGACACCAAAAATGTGTTTTTAAGAACGAAATGACACGAGTAAAAGATGATCTACGGGATCATCATAACCCTCGAGATTATAAACAATGTATGGGTTTAAAGGGGCTAAATGACCCTCGCGTCAACAATAGAAAGAAATAAATTATAGGGGCCTCACCAAAAAGGGTAAAAAGCCTAAAGAAATAGCCTACGAGGCTAAGCAAAAGAACCTACGTGTCACTTGAGTAAAGCATGGGAACTAGTTATAATTCCCCGTTTAAAACAATAATGAAAAAGAATAATTCTTGTCGTCAATTTCTCGATATGATTAATTGACATGTGTTAAAGAGAAAAACGTAAAACTAAAATTCAGTTTTAGTAAGAAACAACGTTCTAACAAATATGAATATTATGAGAGAAATTAGAAAATGGTTAATACTAAAGGATATAAGTCTTAACGCTGATAGGTGTAAGACGATGCATTCGAAAGAAAGATTCTTAATAATGAAAAGCTGACATAAACCTAAACATGACGTGATGTGATCACGGATACAAAAAGTGATATAGAATACAACCACGTTGTAATGTGAGTAACTATATATGAAATTATAAGCACACAAAAGGGCCAATGATGGCAATATAGTATACCCGAATGACGAGGTATGAGGTAAAACGGTGAGTAATCAGTCTAGCCGGTAAAACTATTTATAGTCAAAGTAATGCTGTGACCTATGAAAATCGCTTGTCAATGTAGGATTAGCGTAAAGTAAATATGCTGACGGACTTAGTGACCGGGTGATCAAAAGAAAACTCGGTTAAATAGGCGACAAGGATAGGAAATAAATGATAAAAGGTTACGGTCCATGAGGACTTATGCCCAAAAGACGCACATGTCAATACGAATGGAAACTTTATACCGGAGAATAAAGAATGTCTTGAAAAGCGAAACTAAGATAGTTTAGTCCAAACCAAAGGACAACTTAAAGAAGGTTTCGGGGACGAAACCTATTTAAGGGGGTTAGACTTGTAACACCCCGAAAATATTAGAAATTATATAAATGACCAATATATATATATATATATATATATATATATGTTGGTCACAATTAAGGATAAAATAACTAGGAAAAATTTAACCTAGTTAATTATGTGCCTTGGAATAATGAGGAAATTGGTTAAAACACACTAAATGCAACTTGGGTAAACTAGAGGGGCCAAAAGTGATAAACTAGAAACTAGTTTATAATAAATAAAATACCAAACACCAGAACACACACCTTGAGTGTGTGTTCTAGTCGAGTTCTTCACAGAAGCCAAAGAGAAGCTTCTAAGCTCCAACCCTAATCAACCAAATTTCATCAAATCAAAGGGGCAAATCGAGTCCAAACAGAAATCGAAATTCAAATTAGTGATCACCTCCGTGAAAGGAACATAAGATATGCCAACTTTTGTTATTTAGATTCATCTTGAGTTCTTAATGAACATAAGAAATCGAAATTGGAGCCTAAATGTTTGATGTTTGGATGAAATTAGGAATGGAATCATGTCTAGGAGTAAACCCTAGTCATTAGCTTGTTGAATTAGTGTTTAAATTATGAAACTCATGATCATCCATTATGTGTGTTTAATGGGTTTTGTAGAAACATGATGAACACTAGAATCATGATTATTAAACTAGTGTTATTTGAACTCTATGAAGTTGATCTTGATATTGAACTATAAATTGTTTGATTTTGGCTAAATAGTTAAGTCATGAACTTGATAATGGATTTTGTAAAACGATGCCCATAAGGTGTTTGTTAAAACGCCTAAGAGAAAGCCAAATGTTAAATTTCGAATAAAAAACGCACATTTGAATGATATGGCGAATTATGCGTTATGCGTTATGAATAGAGTTCTAAACGGAAGTTGGTTGAACTCTATAGGTAAAAGGATTGAATCCTCAAGAGGATAAGCCGGAACGAATACGCGCTTGAAAGGAACACTCTAAAGGTATGTAACTTTTGGTTTCGTTACATTATGCATAAACAATAGTCTTAAAAATATTAATGGGATTGTAGTGTAAATGCAAGTTTGGTATGTCATAGAAGTGACGAAGTTCACTCGATAAACCAAATGGGTCAAAATAAACGGTTAAAGCATGTTTGGAATGTCAATGAAGTGATGTAACTCACTTGATAACTAAATGGGTCAAAGTAGTTAATTTGACATTTTGATCTTGATATAGTGAAAATAGTCGTGCTTGGAATGTAAATAAAGAGTTGTAACCCTCTAGATAAAGAAACAAGTTAAAATATTGGTTGAAATAAGTTTGGTATGTTGATTAAAATGGTGAATTCCATTAGATGATCAAACGGGTCAAAACTATGTATTTAAAACGACAATATATGTAGAGGCTTGAAAGCCATATATTATGCTAGTGATAGAACGCGATATCCCAAGGGATTGGAAGCACTAAGTTGATTTTTATGAACCCTTGAGATTGGGTCAAACGATTAGAAATCAGTTGCAAAATTTGCATAAAGCGACATACTTGAAATATGGGTAAAACGAGCAAGAAATTCTATTGCGAGCGTAAAACCGTGTAATGGTGATGTGTCACACCCCAACCGATGGCGGAAACATCGGGGCATGGCACTGAGCGAAACAGATTATCCAGAAGTTTCCATAACAATTATCCTTACCAATCAATTTAAAGTAACATGTCCCATACCATGTCTCAAAAGATAAACAAATTATTACAGACAAAATCTAGGCAAATAGTTCTATTACGACAACTCAGATTTTCAAATAGCCTAATTGTTTATCTGCTTCTAGAGACTCTTGATTTCATTTGTACAGACAACTATATGTTGGCCTCTAGAGCTTTATTCTAGCCTCGTTTTCCTAGCAGATAAGCATCCTAAGAACCTGTCACATACGTTAAAATAAAAGTCAATACACATAGTGTAAAGGCGAGCATACAAGTTTGATATAGCATATAGAGTTCGAAATAGTTTACGCATAACCAGCACGTACGCAGAAGAAAACGAAGCATGTTAGTTATCGACATGAATCTATTGATACCAATGACTGCGGGTTGACTGCCCAAAGCAGTTCGTAATACATGATCACCACCGTAATCCATGCAAATAATTGTCCTTAACAACCCCCGAGTGAACGGGTGCTGAGTCCAAACTAATAGTACTACCGTTGCTAAGGCAGGTAGACAGCATTCCATGTGTAAACATAACAAACAAGCATTCATTAAGTCACGTAATACATGCGGTAACGGTTAGCGTTAAAAGTATTGCATAGTGTGTTTGATGTGATTTCGTATAAATAACGTATGTAACACCCAAAAGTGCATAAAGCAAAAATGGATCGAGTATACTCACAGCGGTTAATGGATTGAATGGAGCGCTTGAGAGTAAGGTTAGCCTGAATAGTTCGGTATCATAACGATAAGTGACGCGTAAAAGGAAAATAAGTGTTGGTGGGTCGGACAGCTGGTCGATCGGTTGGTAGTCCGATCGGTTAGGTGGCCGTGCGGACGACTGTCCGTTCGAGTTGATTGTTCCTTCCTTTAGAAAGGATGTGTTTGTGTATGATGGTTTGACTTTTGAAGTTTTTGTTGTAGCATTTGAAAACATTGAAGTGTCTCTACCTTTCAGGTCGGTCGATCGGACGGTCGTTCGATCGGCCTGCAACCCGTTCGGTTGGGCACTTTAGTGAGAACAAGTTCACGGCGGGATGTCCCTCGATCGGACAGCAGTCCGGTCGCGTGGCATCCTTAGTGCATTGAACATGTTTGAAGAAAAATCGATTAAGGGTTAAAGTCCAAGTGTCTCATGATCCGAAGGGTAATCCGGTCGGGTGGTGGTCCGGTCGGTTAGCAATTCGTTCAATACTCTAACTTCAGATAAAGTTGGTTTAGTGTGGGACCTAAGGTGCAAGCCGTTCGGTCAGGCCAGTCGATCGGATTGGCTGTTCGATCGGACAGCAGTCCGCTCGGACGACACTCCGTCCTGGTCGATCTGTTCGTCTTACGCTTGGTTGTTCTGTCGTTTTATTGAGGCGTTTTGATAACGAGTTAAGTAACGGAAACTTGTCACTACTTGGTTCTCCTGATCGGATAGGAATCACCCAACTTCGATTAGTGAATTGTTCGAGACGGTAATTCATGTTTAACCCGAAATCGGTAAACCTTGTGGATAGAATCCGGATCTCGAGCCACACGACCATTAGAATGAGTAGTAGGTCGGCACAAGCTCCGTTTCTACCAGTTTTGAAGGCATCAAGTGTAAAAGAGTTGAAAAACCATCTTTCAATCCTTTTTGTTACGAATATGTTTAGATCTACGAAAGATCTTTGTTAGTTTATGTGGAAATCGGTTAGATCTAAGTTGTTCTTGATGGATTGAGGTTAAAACATGAAGTTCTACAAGAACACATGATGACGTCATCCTAGAACACCTTGAATCTTGGTGATTTCACGGTTAAAAGTTTAGATTCAAAAGATAGAAAGGTGTAGGAGTGCGTGTAGATCAAGAAAGTACAAGATTTAGGACGAGATCTTACCGGAATCGAGAGAAATCTGAGAAAAGGTGAGGATCACGAGTTGGTCGATCAGAGTGTTTCCAAAAATAGAAAGTGTGACAATGACATGGGTATTTATAGAGTTCCAAAAGAGGAAAGGACTGGCTGATAGGCCAGGCAGCTCAATCGGTCAGTCTGTCCGATCGGACGGCAGTCCGAACGGACGGCTGGTCGATCGGCTGGTTGGCTGATCGATTGGTCGCCTGGTTCGAGTGTTTGGTGCGACGAGTTTTGCTGTTTCGATTTTGGTTGCGAGCGTTGCGATGCGATAGAGTTTCCTAGTCAAATTACTTTTAATCCCAACTACTCATATCGCGCACTGTCATTTCGCCACCAATTATCATACTATATCTACATACAATCATCCTTAGTTCGTATTTGGTTTGCGATTGCGATTCGATTGCGATGAGTTCGATTGTGTTTCGATTGATTACCACACATAACATGAATAAACATGCACAAGTAACAGATAAGGCACACACATACGTATAATAATCACCAAAATGCGTAATTCGTTGCGAGCGCGATGTAGGTTAGATTAGATTGATTAGCTTTTGGTTGACTTTATCGCATTGTTACTTCCTATTATTCACAGTCGTAAAGCGATTTGTAACGTTAAATATTCGTCGATTACTGCGATTATAATTAATTACTCGGCATAATACAACTAACGTAAAACACAAAATTGACTAATTATGGTCAAAGAAGTTAAAACTGGAATTTTGCTAGGAGAGACAAATTGCAATTAGCAATCTTTTCTTTCTTTGACTTCAATCTTGACTTTGACTTTGACTTTCGAAACACGGGGTGTTACAGCCTCCCCTAGTTGAGGAAATTCCTTCCCGAAATTAGGCCGAAGCCGTAACAAACAACTGCGGATACTTTGTCTTCATGTCGCTTTCGAGTTCCAAAGTGAACTCTGCGCCTCGTTTGCCTTCCCATCAGACTTTCACAATAGGAATGCGCGAGCGTCTGAGCTGCTTGGTTTGGCGATCCATGATTTCGACAGGTTTCTCCACGAAGTGTAGTGTTTCGTTTATTTGGAGGTCATCGAGAGGTATAATTAGATCATGCTCAGCCAGGCACTTTCGGAGGTTTGACACATGGAAAGTCGGGTGGACGTTACTAAGTTCAACTGGTAGCTCAAGTCTGTAGGCGACTTTTTCGATCCTTTCCAGAATCTTAAAAGGTCTAACATATCGAGGCGCTAGTTTCCCTTTCTTGCCGAATCTGACCACACCCTTCCAAGGTGATACCTTTAGGAGTACGTAGTCGCCAACGTCAAATTCAAGGGGCTTGCGTCGTCTATCGACGTAACTTTTCTGTCGACTTCGAGCTTTCAACAAGTTGTCTTGAATTTGGAGGGCTTTGTCAGTTGTTTCTTGCAATAGCTCAGGACCGGTTAATTGCGAGTGACCGATCTCGTGCCACACAATAGGCGATCGACATCTTCTTCCGTATAAAGCCTCGAATGGTGCCATTTGAATGCTGGAATGATAACTGTTGTTATACGAGAATTCGACTAACGGCAGGTATTTATCCCAATTACCATTGAAATCTATGACACACGCACAGAGCATGTCTTCAAGGGTACGAATCGTTCTTTCAGTCTGACCGTCGGTTTGTGGATGGAATGCGTTACTCAGATTAAGCATAGTACCGAGAGCAGCTTGGAACGTTTCCCATAGTCGCGAGGTAAACTGAGCGTCATGGTCAGAGATAATGTCGCGTGGCGTCCCATGATTACAAATGATCTCGCCGGTTTAGATTCGGGCTAATCGTTCTACCTTGTAGTCTTCCCGTATTGTTAAAAAGTGAGCTGATTTGGTTAAACGATCAACAACAACCCAAATGCTGTCGTGACCTGATGACGTGGGCGGAAGCTTTGTTATGAAGTCCATAGCTATACTCTCCCACTTCCACATGGGGATTGGTGGTTGCTCGGGTAAGCCAGAGGGCCTTTGATGTTCAGCCTTGACCCTTGCACAAGTCAGGCACTTCCCAACGTAGAGAGCAATATCCCTTTTCATACCCGACCACCAGTACTTGTAGCGAAGATCCTGGTACATTTTATCGGCACCGGGATGAATAGAATACCGGGATTTGTGGGCTTCGTCCATCAAAATCTGTCGCAAATTGGTCCGCTTAGGGATCCAAATTCGGTCCAGGAAGTGGAATATCCCATTTGATTTATTCACCAGTTGAGCTCCATCGTGATAGATTCGTTCCTTCTTCAGAGTGTGTTCATTAAAACAGGCATGCTGGGCTTCGCGAATGAGGATTTCGAGATCGTATTGGGTTTGGGTATCGCGAATGCTGAGCAAGTAACTCCGTCTGCTGAGAGCGTCGGCTACAACATTTGCTTTGCCTGGGTGACAAAGAATCTCACAGTCGTAATCATTGAGTAGTTCTACCCATCGGCGTTGACGCATATTAAGTTCTTTCTGGTCAAAGATATGTTGTCGGCTCCTATGATCGGTGAAGATCGTACACTTGGTACCATACATGTAGTGTCGCCAAATCTTTAACGCAAAAACAATCGCGCCTAGCTTGAGATCATGGGTTGTATAGTTCTTCTCGTGGATTTTGAGCTGGCAAGACGCGTAAGCTATAACCTTGTCCCGTTGCATGAGGACACAACCAAGACCAAGGTTGGAAGCATCACAATAGACAATGAAACCATCGTTTCCGTCAGGCAGCGCGAGAACAGGAGCATTGCAGAGCATGTGTTTGAGGGTTTCGAAAGCAGACTCTTGTTCAGTTCCCCAAACAAAAGGCTTGTCTTTATGCGTGAGAGCGGTAAGCGGCACAACGATCTTAGAGAATCCTTCGATAAATCGTCGATAATAGCCCGCTAATCCGAGAAAAGAACGGACTTCAGACGGGTTCTTTGGTGTAATCCAACTCTTAACTGCTTCAATCTTCGCGGGATCGACATGAATACCTTGACTATTTACGATGTGACCCAGAAACTGAACCTCCTCTAGCCAAAATTCACACTTGGAGAACTTAGCATAGAGTCGATTCCCCTGGAGTAGTTCGAGAACCAAACGTAGATGTTGCACGCGTTCGGCCTTCGATTTGGAATAGATCAAGACATCGTCGATGAACACAAAACAGTCGAGTTATGGTTTACACACGCGATTCATCATCCATAAAAACCGCGGGTGCGTTGGTTAGACCAAAAGGCATAACAACGAACTCGTAGTGGCCGTAGCGTGTACGAAAAGCGGTTTTGGGTATATCCTCCTCTTGAATGCGTAGCTGGTGATAGCCTGAACGGAGATCGATCTTTGAGAAACACGTAGCACCTTGTAGCTGATCAAACAAATCGTCGATGCGGGGCAGGGGATAGCGGTTCTTGATGGTTAGCTTATTCAGTTCCCAGTAGTCGATGCACATCCTGAACGACCCATCCTTCTTTTTAACGAAGAGGACTGGCGCACCCCAAGGAGAGCTGCTCGGGCGAATAAAGCATTTCTCAAGTAATTCTTGGAGTTGATTTGAGAGTTCATGCATTTCGGATGGTGCGAGTCGGTAAGGGGCTTTGGCTACAGGATTGGCTCCAGGATTGAGGTCGATTCGAAAGTCGATATCACGACTTGGCGGAAGTCCAAGAAGGTCATCAGGGAACACCTGAGGAAATTCACGGACCACAGGGACGTCTTTTACTTCTGTCTTCCTTTTCTTTTCCTTCTCCGCTACTATAATGTTAGTCAAGAAAGCTCTGTATTCCTTGCGAAGATACTTGCTAGCTTGGACGCATGACATGAGTTTGAGACCTTTCGAAGTAGTTTCGCCATAAACACAAAATAAATCGCCATTCGCGAGCGAGAATCGAATCATCTTGTCAAAGCATACAACTTCAGAATGGTTTTCGCGAAGAAAGTCCATGCCTACTATGATGTCGAAACTTCCGAGTTGCATCGGAATAAGGTCAATTGGGAAGATGTGGTTGTTGAGCTCAAGAGTACAATCACGGAGAATAGAATTAACGGCGACAGTTCTTCCAGTGGCGACTTCAACATCGAATGTCGAGGGAAGATAGGAGCGCTTACGACTAAGTGGTTTCTCGAATTCAAACGACACAAAGCAATTACCGGCTCCAGTATCAAACAAACATGACGCATAAATACCATTCGCAAGGAACGTACCATTGACCACGTTGTTGTCAGCCTGGGCTTAGCGCGCGTTGATATTAAAGGTTCTGGCGCGTGTTGCTTGCTGCTGTTGCTACTAATGAAGTTGCTGCTTGGGTCTTGCTTCACAACCCTGTTCGGGCACATGTTTGCAAAGTGGTTGGGATCACCACATGCGAAACAGACTCGGGCGTTGATCGCGGGTGCCTGAGCCGTGTGATGGCCTTGCGGGGCTGGGAGTAGCGCTTGATGAGCAGTGGTAGGAGCTGCGGTGTTGCGGAGACCAGTACGGCAGTTGACGGTAAAGTGGCCGTACATGTTGCAGTGAGCGCAGAAACGACAGGCGAGACCCACTGGATGATGATAAGAGCATGTCGGGCAAACTGGGTGGGGCCTGTGTATGCACGTTTTGCAGGCGGTGTATAAGTAGTTGGTGCTGGACGATGATGCTGCTGCTGGGCCGGTACGGCCTGAAGAGGAGCAACAGTGCTAGTGACAGCATAGTTCTTGTTGTTGGAGCTGCTGTTGTTGTTCTTCTTCTTTCGGCATGAGGACTTTGATGGTTGAGCGGCGACGGTTTCGGCAGTTGGAGCGGCAGTGGTAGCTTGATGCAGGTGCTTCGAAGTTTTATCCCAGACACCAGCCTTGACCCGCTTGTCGTTGATTTCAACGGCCAGTAGGTAGGTCTCTTCGATCGTCTTAGTCTTAGCCGCTTGCACAAAATCTGCAACACAGTCAGGCAGGGCTCGGATATACTTCTTGATTGCCATGTCAGAAGTCTTCACTTGATCAGGGCAGATGATGCTGAGCTGCTTGAATCGAGCAGTTAGAGCAACGTTTTCGCCGTCCTTCTGCTTTATGTGCCAGAATTCATCTTCCAACTTCTGGCGTTCATGAGGAGGACAGAATTCTTCCAGCATGACCTCCTTGAGTTCGTCCCACGACAGACCGTCGGTTGCATCGTTCCCTCGTTTGTTCCTCTCGGCCGTCCACCAGTCTAGTGCGCGGGACTGGAAGTCGTCAGTAGCATTGAGAGTGCGGGGTTCGTCAGGGCAACCGCTCTGTCGTAGAGTGACCTCAATGGAATCAAACCATTGGAACAACGCTGTAGGGCCTTCCTCGCCAGTGAATTCCTTTGGCCCACAAGCCTTGAACTGCTTGAAACTGAAGGCAGCTTTGGGGGTAGCTTTAGGAGCTTCAGTTCTCGACTCCTCAGATGATTTACTGACGTTCTCATAGACATCACTCACAACTTTTGCTACTTGTTTAGCGATGATAGCAGCAAGATGTCTGTCTCTCTTTTCTTGTCGAGAAAGTGGTGGGTGACGGGATCCTGCTGACGGTCCAGTTGACATTGTCTGCAACAGACATTGTCATAGGTCTTAGACACATCATAGTCGGATCTCACCTCACACGTCTAATACTTACTAAGGCTTGGTAACACGCATAATCACGTAAGCACGTAGACACGAAATCACAGGTTCACATAAACACAGAAGCACACAAGCACATAACCACGTAGGGCACAGAATCACAGAAGCACAGAATCACATTCGCATGAAATCACAAGATGCAGTCAGAATACAGAAACCTATCATTCAAAGTTCGCGAGCGTTTGAATATAGCGACCACGTTTATCATAGCGATTAGTATAACATAAGCGTGTGGTATAGCGAGCTTCGTATGGTGGTTCCTTGTAGTAGTAACGATTTGTTAACGTTTTGAGATAAAAATGCAGTGCGAGTCGTGCGTGTCGATCGAAGTGAAAGCAAAAATCGAGCAAGTCTCAAAATTTTAAACACATAAACAGGTAAATACACGTATAAACACATAAAAATGACGAATCATTAGAGTCAACAGCTGCGAGCTCAGAATCAAAACACATAAAAATCGAGAAATAGATTGTCTGTGGCTACTAGACATTGACTATCCAAAGCAATTCGAATATTCTCAAGGACTTGTCGTACACATTTTGACTTTCAGGATTGGGCCTCGGCCTCGATTCTTGGGCATTTGGCACGCATCCCGTTAGTCATATCGTGACTTCAGGTCGTCGGAGTCCGTCGAGACTTTGGTGATAGTTTTGTAAAACCAAGTACAGGTCGGAACAAGTCGTCAAGGTTAGGGTTTCCCCCTGGCTTAACAACTTCATTTCTATTTTTAATAAAATAGAGGAGATTATTCATCAAAATATGGATTCACTCCTGATTTGGTATAATTCTCCCCGTTGGTAAATAAAATGCGGGTTGATCAAGCAAATTTTAGTCGAGAGTTTGCGATTTTCACACCTAATCTCGACTTAATCGCTTGTCTTCACCTGAAAATTCGGGTGCAGTGATAGTGTAGTTTAGGCGAGAATAGCGAAGAATAGCGGTAAGCTCATACATAGTCCCTACGGGACATGCACGAGTCGGTCTATTGGGTCCTAACTATAGACTAGGTCTCTAAGACCTCGACCCGGACTAGGTCGAGTCTTGCCTAATTCCCTATAGTTATGGCTCTGATACCAATCTGTCACACCCCAACCGATGGCGGAAACATCGGGGCAACTGAGCGAAACAGATTGTCCAGACGTTTCCATAACAATTATCCTTACCAATCAATTTAAAGTAACATGTCCCATACCATGTCTTAAAAGGTAAACAAATTATTACAGACAAAATCTAGGCAAATAGTTCTATTCCGACAACTCAGATTTTCAAATAGCCCAATTGTTTATCTGCTTCTAGAGACTCTTGATTTCATTTGTACAGGCAACTATTTGTTGGCCTCTAGAGCTTTATTCTAGCCTCGTTTTCCTAGCAGATAAGCATCCTAAGAACCTGTCACATACGTTAAAATAAAAGTCAATACACATAGTGTAAAGGCGAGCATACAAGTTTGATATAGCATATAGAGTTCGAAATAGTTTACGCATAACCAACACGTACGCAGAAGAAAACGAAGCATGTTAGTTATCGACATGAATCTATCGATACCAATGACTACGGGTTGACTGCCCAAGGCAGTTCGTAATACATGATCACCTCGTAATCCATGCAAATAATTGTCCTTAACAACCCCCGAGTGAACGGGTGCTGAGTCCAAACTAATAGTACTACCGTTGCTAAGGCAGGTAGACAGCATTCCATGTGTAAACATAACAAACAAGCATTCATTAAGTCACGTAATACATGCGGTAACGGTTAGCTTTAAAAGTATTGCGTACTGTGTTTGATGTGATTTCGTATAAGTAACGTATGTAACACCCAAAAGTGCATAAAGCAAAAAGGGATCGAGTATACTCACAACAGTTAATGGATTGAAGGAGCGCTTGAGAGTAAGGTTAGCCTGAATAGTTCGATAGCATAACGATAAGTGACGCGTAAAAGGAAAATAAGTGTTGGTGGGTCAGACAGCTGGTTGATCGGTTGGTAGTCCGATCGGCTAGCTGGCCGTGCGGTTGACTGTCCGTTCGGACGGCTATCCGTTCGGATGGCCGTTCGAGTGGATTGTTCCTTCCTTTAGAAAGGATGTGTTTGTGTATGATGGTTTAACTTTTGAAGTTTTTGTTGTAGCATTTGAAAACATTGAAGTGTCTCTACCTTTCAGGTCGGTCGATCGGACGGTCGTTCGATCGGCCTGCAACCCGTTCGGTTGGGCACCTTAGTGAGAACAAGTTCACGGCGGGATGTCCCTCGATCGGACAGCAGTCCGGTCGCGTGGCATCCTTAGTGCATTGAACATGTTTGAAGAAAAATCGATTAAGGGTTAAAGTCCAAGTGTCTCATGATCCGAAGGGTAATCCGGTCGGGTGGTGGTCCGGTCGGTTAGCAATTCGTTCAATACTCT